>NC_091432.1:168435639-168783255 GCF_964237555.1 Oryctolagus cuniculus
ACTCTGACATGATTAATCCTAAAACATTTCGACAGTTATCATTCAATTTCCCTTTCTCATACCTTTCTGTGTGTATTTTCATTACTTGCTAAATACTCCTATAATATCTCCTATAATACTTGTTCTATAGCTATTTCCTATAATACTTGTTCTATTCCCCTTTATTATGTTGGTCTCCCTTCTGTAGATAAAACTTGTAATTTGTTTTTCTCATTTAAAATATAGCTCCAGGAATGGGTCATGTGGTATTTAGCAGCTCCACCTCTGATTCTAGCTTTCTGCTAGTGCACAAACTAGAAAATAGTAGGTGATGGCCCAAGTACCTGAGTCCCTAACTTTGGCCTGGCCCAGCCTCAGCTGTTATGGATTTTTGGGGAGTGAACCAGATGGGAAGTATCTCTTTGTCCCTTTGTCTTTCCAATAAATAATCTTTTTTTAAAATAAAACCAAAAATAAAATTTAACTCTCAGTTCCTTTGCAAATTATATTTCATGGTAACCAGATAGTCCCAATTGCTAGTAAAAAGTTCTGTTTTGCAGAAGAGTTCTAGCTGAAGGGTATGGGTAGAATATGTGAGAATCAAAGATCACCACTTTGCAGTCCTGAGGAAATAATTGATTCAAGCAGTAATCATTATTGGATTAAATTTTTATAATTAAGGGATCAGTTTTGTCATAAGTTCACATGAACAATTATTGCCCAAATCATTAAACCTGAATCAAATTAAATGTCTAGAGGAATCTTCCATTCACAGGAAATAGATACAGGTTTAGTCTAATTTGCACCAAAAGGAAGCAGCTTGCAGGACATTCTGTAGGACAGTAGTAAGTAACATAGGGGAAAAGTAGAGATCTTCCTCAGTAAATAAGATGATGGAGCCATCACAACCAGATGCAGTGAAGTAAGCTTATTTGTGAGGCAAATGTGGTCACTTCTATACTACAGAAACTCGTCAGTAGGATCATTTATGTCCTCTTCATTCAAACCTGCTCTGAGTAAAAATACATGGTTGAAACAACTAGGGATATTTAAATATTAATGAGAGATTATACTAAAGAGTAACTCTAAGTTTTATTAGATATAATGGCTATATAAGTATATGCCTGCATATTAAATATATAGAGGTAAAAGGGCATGATACCTTGCTTTAAAATATCTTGTGAAATTAAGACAAACAGATAAAGCAAAGATGACAAAATCACTGTAATTATGAACCTAGATGTTGGCAACATGGAGGTTCATTCTACTGTTCTCCATACCTTTCATCACCTTTGAAGTTTTCATGTTAGGAAGAAAGGAGGAGACTATATATCTCAAATTTAGTAGGCAATCAGTAGTTCTGGGTCCCATTTTAGAGGTCTTTCATAACAATATGATATGCTAACTTGGCAAATAGCAAATTAAGAAATATGTTGAGGGGTAAGCATTTGGCATTGCAATTCAGGCACCACTTGGGACACCTACATCCCATATTGGAGTACTTAGTTTTGGGTTGTGGCTTTGTTCCCTATTCCAGCTTCCTTGTAATGGTTACCCTGGGAGGCAGCAGGTGGTAACTCAGATAATAGGATCCCTGCTACCTATGTGGGAAACTCAGGTTGAATTCATGGCTCCTAGCTTCAGCCTGGCCTAACCCCAGGTGTTGCAGGCGTCTTGGGGAGTAAACCAGTGGATGGATTGTGCTACCACCTGTAACACCGGCATCCCATTCTATAGCATTGTTGGAGTCCTGGCTACTGTGCTCCAGATCCAGCTCCCTACTGATATGCCTGGGAAAGCAGTGGAAGATAGCCCAAGTGCTTGGGCCCCTGCCAAAGAGGCCCCTTCCTGACTCCTGACTTTGGCCTGGCCTAGCCCTGACAATTGTCATTTGGAGAGTGAACCTGGAGATAGATGATAACTCTCCCTCCCGCCCATCCTCCCTCTCTCTGTCTCTCCCATCCCCTAATTTCTCTGTCATTCTGCCTTTAAAATAAAACTTGAAGAAAGAATAAATGGGTGAATGGAAGAAGTCTGTCACCTCTTTACCTTTCAAATAAATAATTTTTTGCATGATAGGAAATGGACTGGTTACATCTGGTACAGAGTAAAGCCAAGAATGCCCAGCAAAACAGGTCTTGATTTAATACTAAAGATTTTTAAAAGTAGAAGCAATGAGAACTGTTTGATAGTAAGATAGCCTGTTTCTTGAGAGAGTGAACTCCTTGTTCCCAAAACTGCCAAGGAGAATCATCTTCCAAAGAGTTTTTAGGGTAAGATTGTTCCTTCAAATTTAGGATTTTGACCTGTAGGTAGTCCTTCCTTTATCTGAAAAATGCATTATAGTTCCCTGAGGGTACTGTAATATTATCAGTAGAAAATGTTGAATGAGTGGTTACTAATGATACCACTCAATAGAAAAGAGAAGTGTATTATGAAGTAGTTTGAAATGGAGTGGGTGAAACTAAGGTGGTCATTACAGACATTAGCCACATTGTAATGGATTGCAGTGAATGCTCGTGGAGTCTTTTGATGTATTCAAATAGTTTGCCCATAGGCCTATCCCAGTCAATCAGTTTGGACTCATATGTTTGTGTTTTTCTTTTTCCTCTGTCAATTAGTTACATTTTACTGTTACCTGAGTGCCTTTCCACACACTTTTTTTTTTTTTTAAGATTCATTTTTATTTATTTGAAAGAGTTACAGAGAGAGGTCGAGGCAGAGAGAGAGGTCTTCCATCCGCTGGTTCACTCCCCAGATGGCCACAATGGCCGCAGCTGCGCCAATCTGAAGCTAGGAGCCAGGAGCTTCTTCCGGGTTTCCCACGTGGGTGCAGGGGCCCAAGGACTTGGGCCATCTTCTGCTGCTTTCCCAGGCCACAGCAGAGAGCTGGATTGGAAGAGGAGCAGCTGGGACTAGAACTGGCACCCATATGGGATGCCGGCGCTTCAGGCCAGGGCTTTAACCCGCTGCACCACAGCGCTGACCCGGTCACACACCTTTTAAATTCCTTTTTTTTCCTCATACTTGCAAGTTATTGACTGTCTGTCATGTGTAACAGACAGATGTCCAAATTTTTAGTTTGCCATTTCTTTATATACAATCCCCTGTAGAAACTGAAAGCAGTAAATAAGAGCATTTTGTATCTGGGTAGTTTGCAATTAGAATATGTAGAGTGGCTGCTGTTTTCCTGACTGAACCCTAAATGATACTGGCAGTTCAAATTCATTCAGCCAGCAAGCATTGAAACCTAGGACAGTCCTACATCTTCTGAATAGTCATCCTTCCCTTCCTGAGATTCTCTTCTTTAGTTTATGTGCCGCTGTGGCTGTCTGTTTCTCTTAGTGCCTTCAGAAGCACAGGTGATGCCCATTGGCCATTCTCCCCCTGTTTACTGTGCTTCAGAAAACACATCTGTGTCCTTGCGTTACTGCTTCATCCTCACACTGATGTGCTGACATGTTCAGCTCTGGATCAGTTACTGTTCACAGCATTTTTACTTAGAAATATTGAGAGTCTTTTAAATTTAAAAGAGGAAAAAGAAAAGAAAGTCTTATTTTTCAAATTTCTCTTCTTTTTTCAAATGTTTAGTTATTTGAAAGGCAGAATGGGGCTTGCACTGTGGTGCAGCAGGTTAAAGCCCTGGCCTGAAGTGCTGGCATCCCACATGGGCACCGGTTCTAGTCCCAGCTGCTCCTCTTCCGATCCAGCTCTCTGCTGTGGCCCGGGAACGCAGTAGAGGATGGCCCAAGTCCTTGGGCCCCTGCACCCGTGTGGGAGACCCGGAAGAGGCTCCTGGCTTCGGATTGGCACAGCTCCAGGCATTGCAGCCATCTAGGGAATGAACCAGCAGATGGGAGACACCTCGCTCGCTCTCGCGCGCATGCGCACTCTCTCGCTCTCACTCTCTCTATGTATATACTTTTCTCAACTTTGTCTTTCAAATAAAAAAAAAAAAAAGAAAGAAAAGCAGAGTGACAGAGACCTATAGAGAGAGATCTTACATGTACTGGGTTCACTCCTCAACTGCCCACAATAGCTAGCGCTGGGCCAGACTGAAGGCAGGAGTCAGGACCCCCATCCTGGTGTAAGAGACAGGAACTCAAGTGCTAGAGTATCATCAGCTGCTTCCCAGGCATCAGCAAGAAGCTGGATCTGAAGCAGAGGAGGGACTCCAATCCAAGCACTTCAGTTTGGGATGTGACTGTCACTAACAGTAGCTTAATCCAGGATACCACAACACCCACCCCCTTCCTAGCTTCTATTGGTGATAATGTCAACTCCCCTAGTACCTCATCTAGATTTGATATCTTACAAGTCATCTTTGATATAGCTTGTTTTCTACCATTCATGTCTAAAATACAGTAAGTTCTATTTTTTCTTTAAATCAAGATATGCTCTTCCTTTTTGTGGTTGAAAATGACTTGATGTCTGAGATTTGCTTTAAAACAGTATTTCTCAAACTGTGCATAATTGTTTAAGCTAGGTGAAAGGATTTAATAGGAAATCATTACCATAGTCTCTCTCATCTTGCAGTTTGTCTGAAATTTTCCATGATAAAAAGGTACTAGCCTTATTCCTGAAGTCAATACCCATGATATCTGCCTCTCCCCAGTAATCCATCCTAATTAACTCAGATTTTTTAAAGTAAATCCCTTACTCAAGAACCATACACAACGGTATATTTCCTATTGCACTTTTACCTGGCTTTCCAAACCCTTCTTGGACATCCAGCTCTGTTCCCATAATATCCCTAATCTGGCCAGATTGGTTTCACTTCTCTGTAGAGCTGTTTTATCCTGGCTCTGTGTCTTTCTATTGCAGCTTCAACTGAACTACCAACCTCTTCCCTTGCACCCCTGACCCCACCTTGTTTATCTTTCTAGTCGTTTCTCATCCTTGAAACCTTCTCTACCTGTGCCAGCTAGATCACTGAAGCGATTTCTTATTTTTTCCAGAATAATTGAGCTCTGCCTTCATTGTATGTTCACTGATGATATTGTTCATTAATTGCATTATGTGTTAAGCTTTCTTCCACCCTAGCCAGAAAGCTCCTTGTATTGCCGCAGAGCCTAGCAGAATGGCTATCCATGATACAGTCTCAAATATCCTTCCATCTATAAACGCCCCAAATATGCATGTAAATTAGAATGGATTCCATTTCTGTTTCTGAAATCTTAGGCTCGTGATGCAGAGAGCATTATGCTAAACCTTGCAGGACAGCTCATTATGATGCAGAGGGACAGGTCAGGCCCGCAGATCCGGGAGAAGGACAGCAACCCGAACCAAAGGAAACTTGTGAGTAAAGTGCAAGTCATTTTGAACGTTACAAGTGTGTGGCATTAGGAGGAAAGAATAAAAAAGTTTATGAGGAGAGACTACTGTCCTGTGATTTGGAAGCTGAGAAAGTATGTAAAATTCATTTTAAGCTTTTGGGTATAAGACTATGTGTAAAGTCCTGAAATGAAAATAAGTTATTCCACATACCAGATGTTACTGCTTAGGCATTATTAGTTGCAAATTCTGATAGGAAGATATAGATAGAGTGGTGAAGTTCATGGGATTTCTTTTGGTTTTAGATTTAAATACACATACTTTGAAAGGCATGACATTATTGTTAGTTCTAACTGTAAATAGTTCTCCCTGCTATTACCTGAAAATTGTTTCACTTTAATTTTGAAAGACTTACTCATCTAAAACCTAGGAATTTAGGAATCTACAAATTCAATAAAGGAACAAAAAAACCTTATTCTTGTCTCTCCTTCTCCAGCTGCCCTTCTGTCCTCCTGTTGTGCTGGCCCAGTCTGTTGAAAATGTCTGGACTACGTGTCGAGCAAATAAACAGAAACGGCACCTTCTGGAGGCCCTCTGGCTGAGCTGTGGTGGTGCAGGCATGAAAGTTTGGCTGCCTCTCTTCCCTAGGGATCACCGCAAGCCCCATTCCTTCTTGTCTCAGCGGATCATGCTGCCTTTCCACATCAATATTTATCCACTGGCTGTTCTGTTTGAAGACGCGTTAGTCCTTGGTGCTGTCAATGACACTTTGCCCTATGATTCTTTGTATACCCGGAACAGTGCAAGGGAACAGCTGGAGGTGCACTTCCCTTTCTGTGTTGTGGAGAGAACCTCTCAGATCTACCTCCACCACATTCTCCGTCAGCTTCTGGTCAGGAACCTTGGGGAGCAAGCCTTGCTCTTGGCTCAGTCCTGTGCTGCGTTACCTTACTTTCCTCATGTGCTAGAGCTCATGCTCCATGAAGTGCTGGAAGAAGAAGCTACCTCACGGGAACCCATTCCCGACCCTCTGCTTCCCACTGTGGCAAAATTTATCACCGAGTTCCCCCTCTTCCTGCAGACAGTTGTTCATTGTGCCAGGAAGACTGAATATGCCCTGTGGAATTACCTTTTTGCAGCTGTTGGAAACCCCAAGGACTTATTTGAGGAATGTTTGATGGCTCAGGATTTGGACACAGCTGCCTCTTACCTTATTATCTTACAGGTAACAATTCTCTTCTTATAAAGAAGCAAGAACTAATCAGCTTGAACTTAGAGAAATGTCCTATTTGGCACTGTGATTGTGTTTACAAAATTAATAGGCACATTTTCTGTTTAGTTTGTGTCTTTCACTTTGAAGAACTCAGTTTTGTCAAATGATCACAGATTTCTTTAATGATATAATGTTGCACAGGGGTATTTTATCCTGTTTGTCTACAGATAGTCCTAAAGCAGATTACCAAATCCGGAGTAATATTTTAAATAATACTGAAGAAATGTATTATTATATGTATTGTAATACATATAATATATATGCATTGATAAGAAATGTAATATATGATTACTGAAATGTATTTTGGATCTAAATGAGTTTGAGCCCCTCACAATAACAGATGTGTTTTCTTACAGTGTGGTTTTGCTGAGGAAATCTGACTAGAGTCGAGTTCCTAACATATACCTTATGTTGGATTCCCATAGACTCAGCTTGCCACGGCCGTGACTCATATAGCACATGGTTGTTCTCAAAATAATTGGTTCTTTGAGACTCTTTGTTTCATTATAAATCTGACCCAAAAAGCCTGTTGGTTTATTATTTTTATAACTCTGATATGGATTTGATAAACTATACATAAAAATTCTTTCAAGTTACTACAAAGTTGTTTTACTGATCCAAGAAGCTAACTATAAATGTGGTTTTTACTCAAGCAGAGGTTCAGGGGCCCTAAGATTCTTTGATTCCTTGACTACCTGTAAAGGAAACAACCTACAGAATTATAAAAACAGAATCGACATAAATGGCAACTGGTATTCACGTATACCTACACACCCCTCACCACCACTCCAGTGATCTCCCTAATAATGGAATTGAAAACTTTTTTTCCCAGCATAATTTATTAGTTACTATAGTAGATGATAGTTAAAATTGCACTTGTCTATTGAGCACTTTTGATGGAGGCCAACACAGGCAGGCAGTAAGGTTGAATCTGTGAGGTAAGTACTGAAAATGCTGAAAGTATAGCAGTACCACTTGACATTGTGCAGAGCAAAGATTTTTAATTAACATTCTCAGAAAACTATCTCAGGATGTATATACCTTAAGGAGTGGGTTGTTGTTGTTGTTTTTGAGTCAAGTAAACCTAGATAGATTGATTTATGCATTTGAAAGTCGGAGTTACAGAGAGAGAGAAGGAGAGGCAGTGAACCATCCACTGGTTCACTCCCTAAATGGCCACAACAGCCAGAGCTGCGCCTATCCAAAGCCAGGAGCCAGGAGCTTCCTCCAGGTCTCCCACGTAGGTGCAGGGGCCCAAGGATGTGTGCCATCTTCTACTGCTTTCCCAGGCCACATCAGAGAGCTGGATCAGAAGTGGAGCAGCCAGAGCTTGAACCAGTGCCCATATGGGATGCTGGCACTGCAGGCAGTGACTTTACCCGCTATACCACAGTGCCAGCCCCTAAACCTAGATTTATAAGCTTGCTTTCTGTTAATTTTCAACAGTTGATTTAACTGATTTCCTTATATATAAAGTAGGAATGATACGCCTGTTTTACACAGTAGCTGGGAGAAATAATTGAAATAATATTTATAAAGTATTCAACAGGTAGTGGGAGGTTGGTAAATCATAGTTTATATTATAACAGCAGGGTACTTGATTCATTTTTCCTATATGGTACTTTTAATATTCCTTTTAATCTTACTATTAAACTGACCCCCATAGTGTTGTTGTAGCTATGTTCCTTGACTTTAGGAAACAGTGGATATAAGAAACTGTTCAGATTTTCCCAAATTAACTAGTGTAAAAGGTATGCCATTTTCCTTGATTGTTTCTGTAGAATATGGAAGTCCCAGCAGTAAGTAGGCAACATGCCACCCTTCTATTCAACACAGCACTGGAACAAGGCAAGTGGGACCTATGTCGACACATGATTCGATTTCTTAAAGCCATTGGCTCTGGAGAATCTGAGACACCTCCATCCACACCCACAGCTCAGGTTAGTCACAAAATTCCACAGGTTCTCCAGGCTGTACTCGCACGCAGTATCTTTCTCTAACTGTAATGCACATTGTGTGTAATCACAGGAACCCAGCTCAAGTGGTGGATTTGAGTTCTTCAGGAATCGGAGCATCAGTTTATCCCAGTCAGCTGAAAATGTTCCTCCTAGTAAATTCAGCTTACAAAAAACACTAAGTATGCCATCTGGTCCTTCTGGAAAAAGGTAAAAGAATAAAAAAACCATTACTGCTTTTAGTGCATCTATGATACATTGCATTACAGGGCATTTATAAAATTAGGGATTATGGAAACAACTGTTTATTCAATTGCAATTCCTTTTTCTTTCCAAAAGGCATGGAGGCAATGCAGATTTTCCTTTTTCTTTCTTACAAAATTCACTTCTTATACTCTTTGTATTGTTTCTGCGTTTTTGTACTAAGAGCAGTTTCGATATACCTATTGTGATTGCAACTAACTTTAAATTACCTCTGAATACAGAGGCAGAAGGAGATGTATAAATTTGCAGATAATCCAGAAGCCTTCTTAAAGTCAGTAGTATTACCCTTCCTTCCAGCTACAGCTCTTGATAAAAAATAAAACGTAGCAGTTATGCGTTTTGACTGTCTTGTGACCTTTATGTTAAAGAAGTCATCAAACAGTGGGTGAGCCAAAGGAATTGTATTCTGGAGATCAAAATCTGCATCACCCATAAAAATGGGTTATTGTCTCTGGAACTATGACTATAAAATTGCACTAACATTATGAAATAATTAGAATTTCTTCTGGTTTGTGAGGTCCTTGTATTCCTTCCTGTGGTTTTCACGTGTAGGCTCTTGTTTTTCTAATCTCCATATTCTTTTTTTATAAGGCTTGTATTTTTACTGTAGTGTCTGGCACAGTGAAGACTTGTTGAGTGTTTTTTTTTTTTTATTGTGATGTTTTACTGCTTTCTCTTACCAGCAGCATCTCCCATCACACACACATGCATGTGCAGATACACCCCACATTTTAGGTCATATACAAATAAAGTGCAAACATGGAAGGTCATAAACAGTTGCCAGTCAATAATATTTTCTCAGTCATCCCCTATTTTTCTTTTTTTTTTTGACAGGCAGAGTGGACAGTGGGAGAGAGAGAGAGACAGAGGGAAAGGTCTTCCTTTGCCGTTGGTTCACCCTCCAATGGCCGCTGCAGCCGGCGCGCTACGACTGGCCGCGTGCTGGCCGCGGCAGCCATTGGAGGGTGAACCAACAGCAAAGGAAGACCTTTCTCTCTGTCTCTCTCTCTCACTGTCCATTCTGCCTGTTAAAAAAAAAAAAAAAAATCCGGCACCCCGACCGGGACTAGAACCCGGTGTGCCGGTGCAGCAAGGCGGAAGATTAGCCTAGTGAGCCACGGCGCCGGCCACAGTCATCCCCTATTTTTAAATCCAGGTTTAATAACTTAGTAAGTGCTTATCTGTGCTAGGCACTGTTCTAAGCATTTATATGTCTTTTAATCTTTAAAACAGTTCTATCACAGTTGTTTCCACATTGTACAGATGAAGAAACAAGAAACTCAGAGAAAACTTAGTAACGCTTGCACAACTAGTGAGTAGCAGAGTCCATCTCTCAACCCAGACCATCCTGCTCCAGAGACAAGGCTCATTTACTTGTCCACTATACTACCTCACCAAACCAGTTATACCATCTCAGCTCATACAAATAAAATATAATAGACTGTAGTCAAGTAGTTAATTTTTAAAAATCAGTTTTATTTTCCTATATGTACATAATCCATATTGAGAGATTCCATTCTGCTTCTGCATGTTTAGTTTCTTTGATCTGATCTCCTTCCATCTCTTCATTCATCTCAAATAAGCATTTATTTGTATCCTTTCTTTAACTATTCACACCTCCTTTTATTCCCTATTCTGGGTAGTCATTCTACAAATATGTCTTAAAAGCCTACTATATTCCAGGTGTCCATCAGGTTGTGATATCACACAAAGAAGAAGCCCTCTGATGCTGTCTTCCTCTTCTTTCACAATTAGATCTTGGGTCTCTTATCTCTGATGTATCAATATTACTGCATAAAACTAGGTGGAGTCCTCCAGTCAAGATTATTCTGTAGCAGTCTTTTGCTTGTACTTACAGGTGGAGTAAAGACAGTGACTGTGCTGAGAACATGTACATTGACATGATGCTCTGGAGACACGCTCGGCGCCTCTTAGAGGATGTGCGATTGAAGGACCTTGGCTGTTTTGCAGCCCAACTGGGCTTTGAACTAATTAGTTGGCTGTGTAAGGAACGTACTCGAGCTGCCCGAGTAGACAACTTTGTGGTAGCCCTGAAGAGACTCCACAAAGATTTCCTGTGGCCATTTCCCATCATCCCAGCCTCTTCTATCAGTTCTCCTTTCAAAAATGGGAAATACCGAACAGGTAATACAGATTCTATGTCATTTACATGAGGAAAATTGTGTTATACCCGAAGTTTCTTGATATTTTGTTAATGGTATTCAAGGAAGTCTTTTTCATTCCAGCTTCAGTAAAGCTGAGAGCCAACTCTGCATCAATTGGCACATCCACCATCTGACATCTAAAGTAGAGCCTATGTCCCTAGCTCTTTGAAGTCTAATTCATAAATCTTACCAGTTATTTTACATTATTAAGAAAATTGGGATCTGACTGGACATAAAACCCACGATGATTATCCTGTTGTGGGAATGAGTTTTGGAACTAGTTAGTCATGATATTAAAATGAGCCAAATTTTGACTTAGCTGATACTGTTCATTCAAGGGCAGTAGTAAAAATGAAGCTGTAGAGGTAAAAGAAAAAAGGTTTTTTTACTTTGAATCTATGAAAACAGCTCTAATTATTAAGATTTTTTTAAAAAATTATAAAGGTTTTTGGAAAATTCATAGCACCTTAAGAACCAAGGCAAACTACCTCGAAGATCAACAGAATAATAAAGTTTTGTCTCTCCAGTTAAGAGATAATGATGGTGTGATTGTTAGGTGGGATTATATAATCAGTTCATTTTGTTAGAAGTCCATGTTCCTGGTTTTTGGGTGAAGGATTCTGTGTAGGATGATAATTGTCTTTGAACTATTAGTATTGGGTGGCTGTATGGGAGAGATTAAAGAGCTAAATTGGAAATAGCACTGTGTACATCTTGAATTTTTCTCTCATTTATTTGTTTTTGGAACCTACTCTGCAGTGGGAGAGCAGCTGTTAAAGTCTCAGTCAGCTGAACCTTTTTTAAACCTTGAGATAGATACTGGCATCCCTAATATCCAACGAAGTCAAAGCTGGCTTGGCAACATTGGCCCTACCCATCATGAAGTAGACACGGCCTCATCCCAAGGACCACAAATGCAAGATGCCTTCCTGTCACCTTTATCTAATAAAGGTAACCATCATTGTAAGATCTTCAGTTCCTTTGGAAGAAAGTTATGTGCTGTAGCACTTCGCTCTTCTTTCAGCGAGCTGGGGGATTAGCCATTAGTATTTCCTGGCAAGGTGTGGAGAGTTACTAGACTAAAGCAAGGCAGATGGGCCTTGACTATACTTTGCCATATTTATTTTTAGATAGAGCAGTAAGTCAAACCTCAATATAGATCAACATTAATAAATAAATCTTTGCAATCAAGCTTTGAGCCCAAAGTATGTAAAATGTTATTCCCATATAAAGAATTCTATCACTTATCACAAACAAAACAGTATAATAAAAATTATACTTTATTATCATTATTATCCAAAATGTGTGGAAATTTGCTTTTTCTCATGATATAATCTGCCCTCTTAACCATTTTTTAAGCATATGGTTCAGTGGCATTATTTACACCCCCATTGTTTTGCAGCCTCCTTTCAAAATACTTTATATCTTGCAGAATTAAAACTCTGTGTATGTTATTTAAATAAAGTATTTGTCTTTCTGTGACTGGCTTTTTCCACTTAATGTAACATCCTAATGTCATCCATGTTATAGCATGCATCAGAATTTCTTTCTTCTTTAAGGCTGAATGATATTCTTTCCATTGTATGTACATTCCACATTTTGTTTATCCATCAAAGGACACTTGGGTTGCTTCTACCTTTTGGATGTTATGAATAATGCTACTACAAACACTGATATACAAATATGTCTTCAAAACTCTGCTTTTAATTCTTTTGGCTATATACCCTGAAACAAGATTGTTGAATGATGTGATAATTCTTGTAATGTTTTTGAGGAATTGCCATATTATTTTCCATAGCATCTGCAGCATTTACATCCCTACTAACAGTGTGTAATTTCTTGACATCGTTGTCAACACTTATTTTCTGTTATTTGAAGGGTAGCCCTTCTAGTGGGTGTGAGGTGGTACCATTACTCTCTTAGTAAACTCTTTTAAAGATTTTTTATTTATGGCCGGCGCTGCAGCTCAATAGGCTAATCCTGCACCTGCGGCACCAGCACCCTGGGTTCTAGTCCTGGTCGGGGCGCAAGATTCTGTCCCAGTTGCTCCTCTTCCAGTGCAGCTCTCTGCTGTGGCCCGGGAGTGCAGTGGAGGATGGCCCAAGTGCTTGGGCCCTGCACCCGCATGGGAGACCAGGAGAGGCACCTGGCTCCTGGCTTCAGATCAGCGCAGTGCACCGGCTGCAGTGCACTAGCTACTGCAGCCATTTGGGGGGTGAACCAACGGAAGGAAGACCTTTCTCTCTCTCTCTCACTGTCCACTCTGCCTGTCAAAAAAAAAGAAAAAAAAAAGACAAAAAGATTTTTTACTTATTTTTTTGCAAGGTAGAGTTATAGACAGACAAAAAGGTTTTCCATTCACTGGGTCACTCCCCAGATGACCACAGCAGCTGGAGCTGAGCCAATCCGAAGCAAGGAGCTTCCTCTGGGTCTCTGCTACAGGTGCAGGGGCGCAAGCACTTATCTTCACTGCTTTCTCAGGCCATAGTAGAGCTGGATAGGAAGAGGAGCAGCTGGGAATAGAACTGGTACCCGTATGGGATGCTGGTGCTGCAATCAGAGGCTTAGCCCACTATGCCATAATGCCGGCCCCTTAGTAAACTTATAAAAGAGATGACTTCAGACATTTAAAAAGAGATAGCAAAATAGTGAGCCACTTCCCCTACTAAGCATCACACAGCTTCCTAACAACTTAGGACCAAATTTGCTTTGTCCACTCCTCCCCCCCTCCCTTAGCAATTGAAGCAGATCCGAAATACATAATTTATCTATAAATATAGATCCTATAAGAACTCCATTTTTAGGTAACCATAATACCACTACTGTCCCTCTAACCATGTTAACAACTCCATAATACCATCAAGTATTCATATTTCCACTTGTTTATTAAAAGTCATAATTTTTTAATAGCTTGACTTATATCCAAATAAAGTTCACACATTGTGATTATATTTTTAATTCTCTTTTTAAAGTGAATGTTCCCTTCATTCTTCCCCCTCTCTTACAGTGTAGTCACAGAAGAAACTTGGGTCTAAATTTCACAGTGTAATTTTTAATGATTGCATCTTCGGAGTTTAGTGTAACAGTTTGCTTTGTATTTCCTGTAAGTTAGTAGTTGAATCTAAATACTTAATCAGAGATATTTTGGGGAGGGGCACAGAAGACTGCTTCCTGGTGGATTAGTATGACATTCCATATGAAGGCAAATAATTTATGATTATCTCTCTAATGATTTTAAAGTATCTGCTGTTGTTCATATAATATCACAGTTTTAGTAAATTTAATGTTTTGGTTTCAAAATCCTAAAGAGATATCAACACCTATGAAAATAGCTAATATTTAAAATTTGCTGGTGCCGCAGCTCACTAGGCTAATCCTCCGCCTGCGGTGCCAACACCCTGGTTTCTAGTCCCGGTTGGAGCGCCGGATTCTGTCCCGGTTGCTCCTCTTCCAGTCCAGCTCTCTGCTGTGGCCCGGGAGTGCAGTGGAGGATGGCCCAAGTGCTTGGGCCCTGCACCCGCATGGGAGACCAGGAGGAAGCACCTGGCTCCTGGCTTCAGATCGGCACAGCGCGCCGGCCGCAACACGCCAGTTGTCGCTGTCACTTGGGGGGTGAACCAACGGAAAAAGGAAGATCTTTCTCTACCATTCATGTCCAGCTCCCTGCTTATGGCTTGGGAAAAGCAGTTAAATACGGCCCAAGGACTTGGGCCTCTGCCACCCACATGGGAGACCTGGATGAAGCTCCTGGCTTAGGCTGTTGTGGCCATCTAGGGAGTGAACCAGCGGATGGAAGATCTCTGTTTCTCATATTCTCTGTAATTCTTTCAAATAAATAAATATTTTAAATAAATAAAATTGAAGCACAATTATTTTCTGTATGAAGCTGATTTATAACTGTTGGCAATTCTTCAGCAGGTGATGAATGCAGTATTGGTTCAGCCACAGACTTGACTGAAAGTAGCTCCATGGTGGATGGGGACTGGACAATGGTGGATGAAAATTTCTCCACACTCAGTTTGACTCAGTCTGAGCTAGAGCACATCTCCATGGAGCTGGCAAGTAAAGGGCCTCACAAATCCCAAGTCCAGCTTCGGTGAGTTTCTCAGAAAATTCTAAGCCCACACAATCTCTACTCAGGGTATTTGCCCAAATGGGGTACAGGAACCACTTCTGGGAAACTATAGGTTCTTAGTTTAAATCATTTTGTTTCTGCTGTAGGTATTTACTACATATCTTCATGGAGGCAGGATGTCTGGACTGGTGCATTGTCATAGGTCTGATTCTTAGAGAATCCTCAATAATCAACCAGATTTTGGTTATTACTCAGTCTTCAGAGGTAGATGGAGAGATGTTACAGAACATAAAGACAGGGCTACATGCCGTGGACCGATGGGCCTCTACAGATTGGTAAGTTCTGGTTTCCTTGGGCTCCTGACCCTTTGATGTTCTTCAGTGAATCAGTCCTTTCACATTATGGTTTAGTTGTGGTTCACCTATGTTGAATATAGTTATGTTGTTCATTTTTAGGTTGGATGTATTTAGGTTAGCAGAAATAAAAATGCTTTCATATGTTCATTTTAAGGCTGCTTTCTTTATTAATCATTCCTTACCGAACCATTTGAATGGGTGATAGCCATTGAGTAAAATTTAGTGTTTATAAAGTGAATGTCAGTGGAGTTAGAAACGTGCCAGGGGATTCCAAATCAATCCCATCAAGGTGGCATGTACCAAAGCCATCTCACTAGTCCAAGTGATCAATTTCAGTTCACAATTGATCACACTGATAGGTCTAAGAGTCAAAGGGATCACACTAACAAGACTAGTGTCTGCTAATACTAACTGATAGAATCAAAAAGGGAGAGAACGATCCAACATGGGAAGCGAGATACACAGCAGACTCATAGAATGGCAGATGTCCTAAATAGCACTCTGGCCTCAGAATCAGCCCTTAAGGCATTCGGATCTGGCTGAAGAGCCCATGAGAGTATTTTAGGCATGGAAAGCCAAGACACTCTGGCAAAAAAAAAAAAAAAAAAAAAAAAAAAACTAAATGAAAGATCTCTGCGAGTGAGATGCCAGTGGAAAGAACGGGGCCATCAAAGAAGGAGGTACCTTTCTCTGAAGGGAGGAGAGAACTTCCACTTTGACTATGACCCTGTTGGAATAAGATCGAAGTCGGCAAACTCAAAAGGCTTCCAAGACCGGCGCCATGGCTCAATAGGCTAATCCTCTGCCTTGTGGTGCCGGCACACCGGGTTCTAGTCCCGGTCGGGGCACCGGATTCTGTCCCAGTTGCCCCTCTTCCAGGCCAGCTCTCTGCTATGGCCCAGGAGTGCAGTGGAGGATGGCCCGAATGCTTGGGCCCTGCACCCCATGGGAGACCAGGAGAAGCACCTGGCTCCTGCCTTCGGATCAGTGCAATGCGCTGGCCGCAGCATGCTGGCCACGGTGGCCATTGGAGGGTGAACCAATGGCAAAAGGAAGACCTGTCTCTCTGTCTCTCTCACTGTTCACTCTGCCTATCAAAAAGAAAAAAAAAAAAAAAAGGCTTCCATAGCCTTGGCAACTCATGACTAGAGCCTAGGGAGATTACTGACGCCATAAACAAGAGTGTCAAATTGTGAAGTCAACAACAAGAGTCACTGTGCACTTATTCCCTGTGTTGGATCTCTGTCCTTAATGTGATGTCCAATGTGAAGTAATGCTATAACTAGTACTGAAACAGTATTTTATACTTTGTGTTTCTGTGTGGGTGCAAACTGATGAAATCTTTACTTAATATATACTAAATCGATCTTCTGTATATAAAGATAATTGAAAATGAATCTTGATGTGAATGGAATGGGAGAGGGAGCAGGAGATGGGAGGGGTGCGAGCGGGAGGGAAATTATGGTGGGGGGAAAGCCATTGTAATCCATAAACTGTACTTTGGAAATTTATATTTACTAAATAAAAGTAAAAAAAATTTTAAAAAAATTTATCTGAAGAAAACTAGGTAAGATGCTCTTCTAAGGAAATATTTGTAAAGCATGTTTTGGTAGGAAAGTAAATAAAATATGTTGACTTTAGAAAATCTTAAAAAAAAATAAAGTGAATGTCACTGACTTGAGATTGATGCAGAACAAATCGTCTTGGAATTAGTTTAGAACTTAAGGTTTGTAGTTCTGTGGAATTGAAGGTTATAATATAAAAATATCTGCTTGAAAAGATAATCTGAATTTAACATTTCATGGCAGTTACTAGCAAGTCCAAATGATGAGTAGTAGATTGGACGGAAAAGTATTGGAGTCCAGTCCTGTATTTGTCACCAATTATAGGTGTATTTGAGGCTAGTTATTTCCATTAGTTAGATCTGTTTTCTTTCATTGTCAAAAGCATTTAGGGTAGATGTTTTCTGAAGGTTCCTCTTTGAGTCTGAAATCCCATTGGTCCTTCAGTTACAGAATATGATTTTTATCGTCATACTGGTTTTTAAATGTGTTTGCTTCTAGTGCTCAGAAATTTAAGGCTCAGTCCTATGCTTAAGTGCATTTCCTGGTGTGCTGAGCAGGATACTCAAGAAGCCTTCCCTCCTTATCTCTTTTTGTGCTTCCTTCCTTCCCCTCAGAATCTGTCATTGTCTTTATTGTATCTGTGTTTAGTACTAGTCGGTCTATAACTTTCGACCAAGACTTTTGAAGATGAGAACTAATTGTTTTTCCCCTCTGCTTAGCCCTGGATATAAGCCATTTTTAAACGTCATTAAGCCACAACTGCAGAAGCTCAGTGAGATAACAGAAGAACAGGCTCAGCCTGATGCCTTCCAGCCAGTCACAGCGGCTAAGACTCCTGAACAGACTAGCCCCCGGGCCGAGGAGAGCAGGAGCTCCTCCAGCCATGGAAGCATCCCCCAGGGCGAGATCTTGGGGACCAGTGTGGTCAGCCGCAAAGAGGAGGACATGACTCGGGCACAGGAGGAAGAACCTTTTCAGGATGGGACTTACGACTGTTCTGTGTCCTAACAATGCGGTGTCATCACGACAGGCAGTATTAATTAGTAGCAGCATGCAACTGAGTACACTGTGACCTAGTTGGATGATTTAAAGGGGAAGAGAACCCAGCTCAGAGACTCTTTGGTAAAGTATTATTAGATTTTAAATAAGAAATCTCTTTGACTCCATAAAAATGTGATATCAAATAAAGCATCTTTCTTAAAAAAATTTCTTAAGCTGCATTAGAAAGTAATAAAACATACTGTACATATGTACATAAGAATATTTTGGTTTTATTCAAAGGTTGGTAGCTCTTAAACCACAGGGATTGTTTGGCCTGGGGTGAGCTTACTTTTTCACTACTTATAGCTTCTTATACGTTTTCTGGTAGAGTGTGTATCCAGACTGCTTTTTAAAAATAAATGCTAAGGTGCTTGCGATAGATAGCTCATCGGGTACTCGAGCTACCTTTTTGCTGCCTTGGACAGAGCTCACTGGACTCCCTAATTGGACCTACTGAACAGATGCCTACCCTGGCACAGTGAGGATACTTCGAAAAGCTCAAAGCAGAGTTAAAAGGCTTTTATTTTGGTGTAAAATATGCAGGATCTTCAAAAAGTTCATGAAGTTGAGTATCATAACATATTGGTGGATTTTAAAATTCTTTGCACCAAAATAAACCCATCTTTTAGTTCCATTTTTCATGAGCTGTTTTCAAGTACCCTTGATGTGTCAGTGTGAGAGACATTCTCCTTGGCTTTACCAGCCTGTTAAATCCCAGTCCTGAATCAGTGCAGGCTGTTTACCCATGAGTTAATGTGCCTGTCTGAGCAAGCTTTATTCCTGCTAGATCAGTGCGGGCAAAGGTCTGAGGGATGCTTACCAATTATGCTGTCAGATACCACTAAACTATTTTGTATCAAAGAACTGTCTCTTTTTTGTGAATACTCTGGTGTAAATATACCCAAAGGCACTACTCATATTTTTAGTGCTTGTATTATAATTTCTAAGGTTTTATGCCAGATTCTGCATGACTATACTCTTAAGAATGAAAACAGGGCTCGCTTTTCTTTACAAAAATGAGCTGTCTTCATAAAGGAAGACAGGTGTATTGGCTTCATTGGTCATAAAGTAACAAAAATGGTCACAATGATCATGAAATGGAACAGATTTTGTGCAAATTAACATAGTTTATTATTTATTGCTTTTGTAAATTGAATAAAAATGGATTTTTATGTAAATAGACTGCTGAATCCTGTATTATCACGGCTACTAAAATTAGTATGTAAAGAATGCATTCTTCATTGTAAACTTTAAAAGTATTTTATGTATTTGTAGATGACTTAAATTTTAGTTTTCATACATTATGAAAACAGAACTGCATATTCCTTAATTGCTTCAGACTAAACACATATCCACTGTATGTAATTCTAATTACCTTATTACAGTATTAATTTAGATAGCTTGTTTGTACTGTGCAATTTGAACAAGGAATGCAATGTTATTTTTTACAAAAACAAACTTATTTTTATAATAACAATGTATTTGATATGGACCAAATTCGTACCACTATGTAAAACAGCCTCTCTTCTCACAGTGCAATTTAGTTTAGAAACAAAATTTGGTCCTCTCCTGGCTTTTTAAAGTAAGTACCTAGGTTTGGTTGTGTTAGCCAGGTTTCCTTTGAAGAGAAACTCAAACTATTTTGAATTGTTTAGCTCCAAATTCATCAAACTATTCAAAATTATTGAGTTTGGGAATTTACTGTTATTTACTTTTTACATTAGAAGTGCAATAATTTCACTTAATAAAACTGAACAGATGGAATATATTTTTATTGGTACCTGGTCCTTCTGGTGCTACTTTTATTTAAGCCTGCTTCAAACCACCTTTCCCGGAATCTTTAGATAGAAAATACTGGTTCCCCGATGAGTACATGCAATCCAGCAAGAAAACAAACTGAAATCTCTTCTCCTGTCCTAGTCCATTAGGGAGAAGAACCAGCATTACTTGTGTGTGTGTGTTGTGAATACTCAGTCAATAAAAATGATTTACCATTATAAACCCCTGTGATGTTTTCAAGTATCTAAATGAACACTGTGCTGCCAAGTTTACACTCTTGAAAGCAGGGCACCAACAAGTTAACTTTATTCCTGTGGTCTAGGCCTTGAATGAATCATTTCCTCTACTAATAAAAAAAATTTTTTTCAACTAAGAAATAGGCCCAAGGCAAGAAATTTGGTAAGTTTACATTTTTTCTTTGATAATTCATTTATTATATACTTTAATTTTAAAAACTCATTTTTATTTTGCTGTGTGGTTTGGTTCACATATCAACTGTTTAAAGCCATAATTTTAACCAATGAATTTAAATAAGTATAACTATTTGAAGTTTAGTAGATTCCCGAGAATTATTTGCTGATACCAAAAGAAACCATTTAGGGGTATAGTCAACATTTGCTTGTAATTAAATTTGTTGCTACTTCTGTAATTTGTATTTTTTTTTAACTTGGTAAAGGGCAATAAAAACTGTTGCACAAACTTTTGTTTATTTGTCATCTCAGGTAACAGCAGAAGTATGTATTTAAGCCTCAAAAGTATGTTAATGTTATAATTCCACCTTTTAGGATTTTCTTAAGTAACTAGAAATTCAGAGATGTATTTAAATATTATATATCAATGTATAGTGGGAAAAGCAAAGAGTTGGCAATACTGTAGGTAGCTGACAGATGAATATTGGAAAAACAGAAGAAAATAATGACATGGAAAAATGTTCAGGATATAATTTTGTGATATAGAATTTTGTTTGGTAAAGATCATAATTTTCTGTCGGTGTATAGTCAAGTAGGCATCATCTCTGATAGGTGGGGTTAAAAAGGAGTTTGGTTTTTTCCCCTTTTCATATATTTCTGAATCTGCTTTCTGCTTCTGGATCTACCTATACCGGATATTTCATATAAATAGAATTATATAATCATATAAATGGTCTTTTCTGTCTGGTTTCTTTTATTTGGCATGATGTTGTCAAAATTCATCCTTGTCCATCACTACTGGTTTTTAATATTTAGTATTTTCATCTACCTTAACAGCACAGCAAGAGAGTGATCTTCCATCTACTTCCATCATTTGGTTCACTCCCCCAAATGCCTACAATAGCCAGGGCTGGGCCATGCTGAAGCCAGGAGCCCAAGACTTCCTCTGGGTCTCCCATGTATTTGGCAGGAGCCCAAGCACTTGCGCTACCATCTACTGGATCCCAAGATGCATTAGCAGGAAGCTGGATCAGAAGCAGAGGTGCTGGGACTTGAACCGGCACTCTGACAGGAGATGCAGGCATCCTGAGCAATAGCTTGACCCTGTGTACCACAATACCAAGCCTCCCACTCCTTTTCTATTTTTATTTGAATGGCAGAGAGACAAATTCCTCAGTCTAGTGGTTCACTTCCCAAATGTCACAACAGCCAGGGCCAGGCCCGTTCAGTCCAAAGCCAAGAGCTAGGAACTTGATCCAAGTCTTCCAACGTGGATGACAAGGGCTCAACCACCTGAGCCATTATGTACTGCCTCAAAGGGTGCATATTAGGAAGCCAGAATTAGGAGTCAGAACTGAAACTCAGGCATTTCAGTATGGGATGCAGGCTTCCCAATTGCTGAGCAAAGGTGCCCACCCCAATTCCCGTTTTTAAGGTTAAATATTCCATTATACAGATATACCACTTTTTATCCATTGAGCAGTTGAAGGTGGAGTTTTCTTCCATTGACTATAATGCATACTACTACAATGAACAGTCACATACGGTAATGTTCCCCCTCCTACCCCGGCCAATCAGGGGGTTGTTACCCATGGTCAACCATGGTCCAGTCAATAGAAAAGTTTCAGGAATTTTAAGTAACTTTTACCAAAATATATTGTTAGAACTAGTCTACTTTATTAGTTGTTAACTCTGTGACTAATTTATAAATTTGAGTAGCTAAGTAGAGAAATAAATCATAGTATATATAGTACTTGATACTATCTGCAGTTTCAGGAATCCATTATTGATGTATTGAAGTGTATCTCTGAATAAGGTAGGACTTTTGTATACTTTTCTGTGTGGACATATGTTTTCAGTTATCTCTAGATTCCAGGAGTGGAATTGCTAGGCCATTTGTTAGTGATTTTTTTAAGGAAATGCCGAACTTAATTCCAAAGTGCCTGCACTAACATTCCCACTAGCAGAGGATAACATTTCCGTTTTGTACCAGTGTTACTTTTTGGTTATAGCCTAAGTTATGTGTGAAATGGGTATATCATTATAGTTTAGAATTTCAGTTCCCTAATGCCCATGTAACATCTTTTCATGTGATTATCTGAAGAAAAATGTCTATTCACATACTTTGACCATTTTTCAGTTAGGTGGTTTCTTTTTATTGTTGATTTTAAAAAGTTACATTCTGGATACTAGACCATTATCAGATACATAGGATTTGTAAACACTTTTTCATTCGTTGGCTTGTCTTTTTGCTTTCTTGACAGCTTCCCTTGAAACTGAGATTCTTCATTCTGGCAAAGTATTTTTTGATAGCTTGTGCTTTTGGTGTTATAGCTAGAAAACCATTGTCGTACCCATGGTCATGTTTATTTGAATTTACTCGAAAGACAAATAGATCCTCCATCCATTAATCCACTCCCCCACATCCCTCCAACAGCCAGAGCAAAGCTGTGAGTTCCATCCGGTCTCCCATGTAGGTGGTAAGAGCCCGAGTACCAACGCCATCACCACTGCCTCCCCACGTGTGCATAAGCAGGAAGTGGAGCTGGGACAGAACCTAGGCCCTCTGATACAGGGTGAGGTATCCCAAGCAATGTCTTAACCACTCCACCTAATATGAATGTAGCTCTAACATGTAAGTCTCTGATCCATTTTGAATTGATGTTTATATATAGCATGATGTAGGGGTCTTTTACATGTGGACAGTCGATCAGTCACCACATACTGAATTATTTCTCCCCATTAAAGATGACTATAAATGTATGTATTAATTTCTGAACTCTTAATTGTACTCACACTGTAATGATCTATAAGTCCTTTTACCAGTACTATGCTTTTTTGGATTACTGTAGCTTTATAGGACTTTCTGGAAATATCAGTCATATTTTTAAGGCTTGGTTAGCTATTCTGGGTCCCTTATATTCCATTTGAATTTTAGAATCAGCTTGTACCAAGTTTGATGGAAGTTCTATTTGACCTATAAATCAATTTGGAGAATATTGCCATTTTAAGTCTTCCAAGTAGCATAAGATGTTTTCCCATTTGTTTAGGCCTTTAATTTGTTTTGTTTTATATCATGTTTGCAACTGGAGGAGGTTTTAACTCTTCCTTTCTAATGTGGATGTCTTTGATTTGCCATAGTACTCTGGCTAGACAGAGCCACCAGTTGAATCAGAAATGCCCATTTCTCTTCCTGCTCTTAGGGGGAAGCGTTCAGTCTTTCATAGGTGACTTTGATCAAAGAAAATTCTTTTCCAGCTCTTAAGATTTAATGTGTGTATTACAGTATATAAATCCATAAAGAGAAAATGTCTGTTTTATTGGCCCTGAAAAGACAGGCATGTTTAGAAGCTGTTCTGTTGCTTCACCTTGTATTAAACTGCATTTGGTCAATGGTAACTAAGAGGCAATCTCCTCTCCCCTACCCACTAGCAAGAGGGCACCTTTAATAACTTTTCCATTTGAAAAAAGCAATTGCTAATTATTTAAGATTTTTAAATATGGTACATTTCTGTGAAATTCAATCCCCAGTTAAAAAAATGAAGTAAATGAACATCAAAAAGATACCAACCATTATGTTAAAAAGTTTATTTCCGTAACATTGTAAGGCAACAATTAATCCTCAACAAGGCAGTAAACCAGAATTGGACAGATACAATCATCCTTCCTACAGCTTCCTGAGTCAGCAGGCTGGCTTGTGGCCCCCTCGGTGGTGACATCTTAAGGAATCCTATGTTTACTTCTGCTAAACTGTGGAAACAAACACTTCATGCGACACTCATTCTTACATCAACATAAGGAAGTAAATTCTTCATATTTTCCCTGAATATGGAGTACTGTGCTACTTGTATTTATTTCTGCAGAACATAATGCATTTGATAGAGCTTGGAAAGACCCTTTTAGAAGTTATGCAAATGCTCAGATACTCTTTAAAAAAAAAAAAAAAAAACTAACATTCATTACAGAGCCTACTGATATGACAATGTACTTCCTAATAGCGCCATAATATTTATGGTGATCACTTGACCATTTCCGATACTAAAATAACTACCTAAGATGTTACCCTGGCCCTGAGACTAGTTAGCACAATATCAAAGCTAGAAAATGCTGAAGATAAGTGAAACCACCCCAAAGGAGAATCATGGTTGTCAATGAAAAAACAACATCCTCTCCAAAGTTTTTTTTCACAGAAGATCCTCAATAATCTATTTCAGATTAACCACAGGGACAGAAAATACGCCTGCCTTTTGAAATTCATTGATATATTACTCTTTCCTTTTCTTTATAACTGTGACTCTTACCAACTTACTACCAGCAATACAGCATTTCTACCAGGTCAAGTCACTGATGCACCTTACCATTCAGCTCTGCCTGCATGAGCCCAGTCTTTAGGGAGTCACAAATTAGGCAAGATGAGCGTGATTAAGAAAGCACATCATACACACTGTGCAGCTTTCCGTTGAGATCTGAGGGGACCACTTTTCAGCGAGCATTCTGCATATTCCCTTAGCTCCCCAAAAATGTAAACCTTGCTTTCGTCTTCTTTGCTGTACCTTTTCTTTCAACTTTCTTTTGCCTATGCAACTAATGAGTTAATGCCTTTCAAACTGAAAAGCGTCAGCACTGTGATTATGCAGGGTCTGAACACCAGCAACTCTGGGTACAGTGGGCTTATTCCAGAACAGTCTCACGTGTCAGGAAAGCCAGTCTACGGTGCCGTAACTTACTGAGACACTACTCTATTCACCTGGCTGGCAAGCACAAAGGGCCTAGGTCATCAGTGTAAAAAGACTCCTACAAAACAGAATAAATACTTAGAAAATTGTCACCTTATCCCAACCACTCTCCTCCTACCCCACAATAACCACAGTGGCAGTTCAGTGCTCTAAGGAAGTTAGGGTCATGTACTTGCACAAATACTAAAAACCAAAAAAAAAAGTATGAAATTCCTTAGGGAAAGGTAACGCAACCAATCAAATGGATAGTTTCAGGGGTAAACAGCCTGAGTGGATTTCAGTGACCACTAGTCAAGACACTTGTGTTAACCCCAGCATACAGCACCCCATCAGGTCCAGGCTTCGAGACAGAGAGAGAGGTTGCCTGAAGAAACAGCTCTCAGGTGCAGTGCTTCCCCCGTCCTTACGACAGCCACTTTCTACTGACCTATGGAGTTAGATCTCGAGGGGAATCATCACCGTAGTGAAGGGTGTTTTACCCACCATCCTTGTCCTAACAGAGGGTCTTGCTCTAACTGGAAATGACAAGTCCCACTGAGAATGGTCTGATGGTTTACATGTTTCCTTCCTAGAAGGACAGCTACTAAAGTGGTTGTTGGCTTTTGTCCTTAAGGTCATATACAATGACAGTGGCAATACCCACATGTGCTTAAGTGCCAGAAAACTGGCATTTTCAAGTGTCAAAAAGGCCATGCATGTCTCACAGCTTAACCATTACAGTGCTTGGCCCTGAAAAGTGTTAACCAAAAAAGCTCTTCAAACATATGTGCATTAAACTCATTGACTTACGTTACAAACATCCACGTAACATAGGGAGAAACTGTGTCACATGGAGTATCCACTGGGCATGTACTTAGAGCTCATCCCCAAGACTAAAACACAAAGACATTGTAGGTGCACACCCAGGCAGAAGGAAACGACCAATCTGGGAACCTCTCCTTCAGAGCATCCAGTGACAGGGATCTCTTGTCTTCCCCAGATAGATAGTGGGCAGCGATGGCCACAGTGACCATTCCTTCAGGCTGTTCCTCTGGGCCCTGCCAGAGAAAATCAGTTAGTTCTCCAACACTAGAAAGGTAAACTCACGGTTCCCGCTGAATAACCACCAGGGAACCTGGCCAAGGAAACAAGGAATTTTGGAAAACTCGCACCTGCACTTCTATCCAGAACTGCCATGCAGAAGCCCGGAGTCCATGGGAATAAAATACAAAGTAGTCCCCTCCTTTACTCGTGACCGGTGTGCCATTGCCAAGAGACCACTGAGACAGTGTTGACCCTTTATGAGCTCGGACGTAGAAGGACATATGGCTTGGTCCTGTAAGATAAGAGGAAAAAAGAACAGTTATTCTTTTAAAACGTATTAGTAAGAAAAGCAACTCACCCCATTGTAGCCTTGTAGCACTTTAAATATGAGGGTACTTCAAAAAACTTGTAGAAAAAATAGAATTAAAAAAGTTAACTTTGGTTGCTTAAAAAATTCATGTATAGCTTCTCCATAATACACATTGTCTAGGAACTTTGTGAAGACCCATGGTATGCATGGATCACAAAAGCGTTATACCAAAGTAATCTAATATTTTAATTATCATTCCACAAAGTTCTTTTTAGTCTCTTCATACCTACCAAATACATAAAAATTGATCAGTTTGGACATTCACCCTGTATGAAGGTTAAACCAAGAACCACAGCAGAAAAGTCAGAGAAGCTACCTGAGAAAGCCTAAATTAAGTTGTCCTATCATGCAATTGCTACATGCATTAGGAATTCACTTGGGGGCCAGCATTGTGGTATAGTAGGTGAAGTTGACATCTGTGACAGCAATGCTATCTGATGCTCCAGCTACTTCACTTCTGATCCAGATTCCTGCTAATGTACCTGGCCAAAATACTCAGGGTCAGCATTGAGGCATAATGGGTTAAGCCATCGCCTGCAGCACCAGCATTCCATATGGGTGCCAGTTCAATTTCCAGCAGCTCCACTTCCAGTCAAGCTCTCTGTTAGCATGCCCAGGAAAACAGTATGAGATGGCCCAAGTCCTTGTGCACCTGCACTCATGTGCAAGACCCAAAGGAAGCTCCTGGCTTTGACCTGGCCCAGCCCTGGCCACTGCATCCATTTGGGGAATGAACCAGAAGAAGGTAGATCTATCTCTCCCTCCCTCTCTGTAGCTCCGCCTTTCAAATAAATAAAAGAATTCACATAATCTGAGTCAGAATTTCTTCACCTGTAAAGTAGTTGAAGTGTTGAAAAAGTTGTTAGTGCTATAAAAGTACTGAGTAGACTAGTGAAGACGGTTACAATTTTCAGTTGCTATGTAACCCTTACAAGTTGTTTGCTTGCTGTCTGTTCCCTTTACAGAGCAGAGCAAACTTCAGCACAGTTCTAACAATTCAGTCTTTGGGGACTTCCAGGAAAGTGACAGCATGGGCTGGCAAAACAAAATGAAACAAAAATTATAACCCTCAGCCTAATATGAACATATAACACCAAAATTAAAATACCCATAAATTTTTAATTATCAGGTTCTTATGTTCATTTCCACCCTCCTGTTGCTGCAAGGCTTTGTGGCAAGCAATAGTAGGCAAATAAGTTTATGGTACATCGGAAAATACTGGTGTCCAGACACCACTTGAAATCTGTCAGTCTTCAAAAACAAAGCTGCTGAGAGAGAGAGAAAGCTAAAAAGAAGGGGGGGGGGGTATCTTTGGTCACTTGGGCGATAACGTTGAAAAAAAGATAAAAGAGGAGATATATTATACAGCCACAGTACAAGACTGCGCTAGTGCTTGGGCACCTGCACCCACGTGAGAGAGCCAGAAGCAGCTATTGTGGCTGTTGTGAACCAGCAGGTGAAGATCTCTGCCTCTCCCTCTCTAACTCTGCCTCTCAAATCTGTGTTTAAAAAAAAATAAATACATACATATATTTATTTATTTCAAAGTCAGAGTTACAGGGAGATACTGATCTTTTCATCTGCTGGATCATTCCCTAAATGGCAATGGCCAGGCAGGGTTGGGCCATCTGCTGCTGCTTTCCCAGGTGCATTAGCAGGGAGCTGGATTGGAAGTGGAGCAGCCGGGAATTAAATTGGTGCCCATATGGGATATTGGTGTCGCAGGCAGCTGCTTTACCCACTGTGCCACAACGCTGACCCCCAAGTGAAGGATTTTCAGTATATCCAAATGTATTTCCAAACATCAAGGTGAGAGTGGAAGACAAAGGTACAATTGTTATATGGCAGAGGAAACCAGAGGGGGAAAGGAAAAGTGAATAAGCAAACTGTAGTATCGGCTACTCGGCGGGAACTAACACAGGCCATTGTGGTGTAGCAGGTTAAGCTACCTCCTGCAACAGTTTAGCAGGTTCCTGGCTTCAACCTAACCTGGCCCAGCACTAACATTTTTCTGAATAGACCATAAAGTTCCTTACTGTTTATAATTTATCACCATTAATAATTTTACATTCAGGGGCCAGTGTTGTGGCATACCAGGTTAATCCATGTCCTGTAATGCCAACATCTCACATGGGCGCCAATTTGAACTGCTCCACTTCTGATCCACCTCCCTACTAATGCACTTGGGAAAGCAGTGGAAGATGGCCCAAGTGTTTGGACACCTTCACCCATGTGGGAGACCACGAAGAAGCTCCTGGCTTCCACCTGGCCAGGCCCTTTGCCATTGCAGCCATTTGAGGAGTGAACCAGTGGATGAAAGCACTCTATCTCTCCCTAGCTCTGCCTTTCAAATAACTTAAAAAGCAATAAAAGCTGACATAGAAATAGGTTGACTTCAATAAGAGATAACAAATATAAACCTTTGTCCACAATAGCCAGGATTGGGCCAGGAACAGAAGCCTGGAAATGGACTCCCACAAAGGTAGCAGGAATCCAAGCACCCAAGCCATCACCTGCTACCTCCCTTGGTCAGGAAGCTGGAAATGGAAAGAGCCCAGAACTTGAAACCTGGCACTCAAACATAGGAAGCAAGCACCCCAAACAGCCTCTTAATACTGCAGCAAATGCTCACCCCCGAAACAGCAAAACAACCTCCATCTGGAAGGTAGTAAGTTTTAGGTAAGACTGATCGGTGAAAAAGGGAGAACAAAGTGAAGTGACGAAATCTTTTAAGCAGTGTTAACAGGAAAACAATCTCCACATACAGATGTATGAAACTAGACCCCTACCTGACACTTTAGACAAAAATCCACTCAGAATGGATCAGATACCTAAATCTATGACCTGGTATCATCAAATTACTAGAGAACATTGGAGAAACTCTTCAAGACATTGGCATAGGAAAAGACTTCTTGGGAAAGGCCCCAGAAGCACAGGCCATCAAAACCAAAATGGACAAATGTGGTTACATCAAACTGAGAAGTTTGTGCACTGCGGAGAAACACTGCGAAGTAAAGAAGCAACAGACAGAAGGGAGAAATTATTTGCAAACTGTGCAACTGGTAAAGGAATAAACCCAGAATCTATAAAGCTCAACAAACTCAACAAAACAATCCAGTTAGGAAATGGGCAAAGGACTTGAACAGGCATTTTTAAAAAGAGGAAATTCAAATGGCCAGACATTTGAGAAAATTCTCAGGATCACTAGCCATCAGGGAAATGCAAATCAAAACCACAGTGAGGTTTCACCTCATCCTAGTTAGAATGGCTCTCATACACAAATCAAAAAATGCTGGAGAGGATATAGGAAAAAAGGTGCCCTAATCCACTATTGCTGGGAGTCTAAACTGGTCTAGCCACTGTGGAAGGCAGTATGGACATAGTTCAGAAAGCTTAATATAGACCTTCCATATGATCCAGTCATCCCAGTCCTGAGAACTTAACTTTTATATGCTGATTTCTTTTTGTTTACCTGTACCCCCATATTCACTGCAGCTCAATTCTCAATAGCTAAGATATGGAATCAACCCAGATGTCCACCAACTGATGACAGGATAAAGAAACTACACTACAGCGCACTATTCAATTTCTTCTTTTTTTTGTTACAGTAATCACTTGCAACAAAATGGATGCAACTGGAAAACATTATACTTAGTTAAATAAAGCCAATCCCAAAAAGACATCATGCTTTCCCTGATCTGGGGTCACTATTTAATAGAGTACCTAAAATGTAATGTATTGGAGTAAAATGGACATTTTGAGATTCGATGATTGTTTACAGCCCTTGTCTCTTCTGCTGAGGAACAGTGTTTTGTCCTCTCCTGCCCCCAGAAAAACCTTTCATTTAAGGAATACAAACTTCATGCATTTCATAAATACAACTTTAGCAGCATAGTGTTTCTTCCCACCAAATCCGCCCGCCCTCCCACAGCTCCACTATTCCCTCTATGCTTCCTCCTCCTCTTTTTTTTTTTTTTTTACTAAGATCTATTTTCAATTAACTTTATATACAGAAGATTATACTAAGTAAAGATTTCAAGTTGTTTAAAAAAAAGAAACTTGGACAGTTGAGACAAAGACTGAAACAGTTTCTTCATACTATTTGTGGAACTCTTTACTTAGGGTTAACCTAACGATCATTAAGTGAACTGAAAATAGATCTTTGTAAAAATAAGAGTGGGAATTGGAGAGAGAGGAACAATAAGGGTTGGGGGGGGGGGAGAATATCATGTTCCTAAATCTATATATGCAATACAAGAAACTTGTATAATTTAAATTGTTCTAAGAAGAGCAAAACTCATGGCAATAGGTATTCTTTCAGAAAAGTAAAACAGAAAAAGCAGTGGAAGAGGAGTTTGTGATGGAAAAAGTTTCAGGTTTTTTAATTAGGTGATCTAATAGATAACAGGTTGCTCAAAATAATAGCAACAGTGTGTGTGATTATGTATACATGTATGTTTCTACACATACACACATGCTTATGTACAAGTGAAATGAATGACAGTGACAATACAAGGGATGGGAAAGGGGAGAAATTAGGATTATTTTGTTTTTATAAAGTAGTCACACTACCTGTGAAGCAGTATGTGTTATTGGAAAGTAGGCTTGGATTAGTTGTAAACTGCAAAGTCTAAGGCAACCACTCACTAAGAAAAGTTTTTTAGTAAAAAGTAAATGAAGAGAAAATAAATATTTTAAATATCCAATTAAAAGTACAGGGGCGGGGCCTGCATTGTGGCAGTGCTTCCCCGACAGTGCTGGCATCCCTTATGGGCTCCAGTTTACATCTCACTTGCTCAACTTCTGATCCAGCTCCCTGCTAATATTCCCGGGAAAGCAGCAAAGAATGGCCCAAGTGCTTGGGCCCCTGCACCAACATGGGAAATGAGGAGGAAACTCCCATCTTCGGCTTGGCTGGCCACTCCCTGAACATTGTGGCAATTCAGGGAATGAACCAGCAGATGGCAGCTCTCCCTCTCCCTCCCTCTGTAACTCTTCCTTTCAAGTAAGTAAAATAAACCTGAAAAGAAAAAGCACATAAGTAGGCAGTTTCATGGAAGTTCAGCTACCACTTGGGATGCCCACATCCCACATCAGAGTGCCTGGAATAGAGTCCTGCCTCCACTTCTTCCAGACTGGCTTCCTGCTAATGTACCTGGCAGGCAGCAGATGACGCATGGCCCAAGTAAATACTTTTTTTTTTAAGTTTTATTTATTTGAAAGAGTAATAGGGGGAGAGAGAGAAATCTTCCTCTACTGGTTCTCTCTCCACATGGGTGTGACAGCCAGAGATGGGCCAAGCCAAAGCCAGAAGCCAGGGGCTTTTTCTGGGTCTCCTATACTTAATTTTTAAAAACCCAAAAATGGCAGAAAAATGGAAGACAAAAACAGGAACAACGGCAACAAAGAGAAAATAGTAACAAATATGGCATATAATCCAACTGCATCATAAGTCACTTTGAACATCAATGTTTTTGTTTGTTTGTTTGTTTGTTTTGACAGGTAGAGTGGACAGTGAGAGAGAGAGAGAGAGAGAAAGATCTTCCTTTTGCCGTTGGTTCACCCTCCAATGGCCGCTGTGGCCGGTGCACCGCGCTAATCCAATGGCAGGAGCCAGGTACTTCTCCTGGTCTCCCATGGGGTGCAGGGCCCAAGCACTTGGGCCATCCTCCACTGCACTCCCTGGCCACAGCAGAGAGCTGGCCTGGAAGAGGGGCAACCGGACAGAATCCGGCGCCCCAACCGGAACTAGAACCCGGTGTGCTGGCGCCACAAGGTGGAGGATTAGCCTAGTGAGCCGCAGCGCCGGCCAAAACATCAATGTTCTAAATGCAACGTGAAGTAGGGGCCTTGCATTGTGGTACAGTGGGTTAAGCCACTGCCTGTGATGTTAGCATCCCATATCAAAGGACAGGTTCCAGTCCCAACCACTGTACTTCTGATCTAACACCATGCAAACACACCTGGGAAAGCAGAAGCTGGCCCACGTACTTAGGCCACTGCCACCCACATTGGGGGACCCAGATGTAGATCCTGGCTTTGGCCTGGCCCAGTGCCGGCTGCTGCGGCCATTTGTAGTATGAGCCAGCAGATGGAAGATCTTTCTCCAACTCTCCCTCTGTCACTCTGCCTTTCAAATAAACATTTAAAATAAATGGTCAGCATGTGCAATAAAATAAGACCCAACTGCATACTTACAAGAAACATTTTTAAATTTAAGACATATAGGTTCTTATATGTTGTAAAAGATTTATTGGAAAGGCAGAGGTATGGAGGTGTGGGGGGCGGGCTTCCATCCACTGTTCACTCCCCGGATGGCTACAACAGCCCAGACTGGGCCAGGACAAAGCCTCACCATTTGGGTCCCCTAATTGAGTGGCAGGGCCAAGCACTTGGGCTACCTTCTGCTGCTTTCCTAGATGCATATGGGGGGAGGGGGGTTAGATCAGAAAGGAGCAGCAAGGACTTATGTGGGATACAGGTGTTGCAGGCCGTGGCTTATCCCACTCTGTGACAACACTGCCCCAAGATACATATAGATAAAAACTAAACGGATGGATGGAGAAAGATATACCATGCTGACATCAATCATAAGAAAACTTGAGAAGTGAATTAATTTTAGATAAGTCAGACTTCAGAGGAAAGAATATTACCAGGGACAAAGAGGGGCTTTATTTAGTGATAAAGTGGCAGTTCTCTAAGATGCTGCAATCCTCTCTATGTATGGCCCTCACTCCAGACCACAGAAGTTGAGACAAAAACACCTCCAACTGAAGGAGCAGTCGGCAAATTCACAGTTAAAGTTGGTGACTTCAACACCCCTCCATCAGTAATCAGCAAATACAACAGGCAGAGAAGTAGTAAGAATACAGTTGAACTGATCAACTGGATATAAGTGACATTCATAGAATCATCATCAGAAGCGTACACATTGTTTAAGATCACCTGGAATATGCACACCAGGAGACCACACTCTGTACCATACAGCAAAACTTAGCAAATTTTGAATAAAAATCAGGAAAATATGCTAAAATTCAAGCCACAATCAAATTAGTATTAAAAAAAAAAAAAAGCTATGGGGTAGGCACTTAGCTTAGCAGTTAAAATACCTGCAGTCCCTTATGTGAATACTTGGATTCAGTATCATATTCTGGCTCCCGATTCCAGCTTCCTGCTAACGCAGACCCCGGGAAGTAGCAATGATAACCCGAGTGACGGGATTCCGGCCACTCATGTAGGAAACCTGGATCGATTTCCCAGCTCCTGGTTTTGGCCCAGCCACTATAGGTGGACATTTGGGGAGTGAACCAGTCGATGGGAAGTTTTCCTTTTCTCAGTCTCTTTCCTGTATATGTGTGTCGTCCTCTCTGCATGTCAAAAAAAAGGCGGGGGCAGGAAATCTCCATGTATTTGGAGATTAAAGAACCTATTTCTAAACTTACACATGGGCCCAAACAACTGGGAAATTAAAAAAAAAAAATAAATTAAAATTAAAGTACAACTTAATCAATTTGTGAGATGGAGCGCACATAGAAGGAAATTTACAGCACTCAATGAGTGTATTAGAAAAAGTGACCCAAAAATCAATAATCTGTTTTTACTTTAGCAAATCATAGAAAAAGAACAAGTTAAATCCAAAGTAGAGTGAAAAAGATAATAAAACTAGAGCAGAAACCACTTGAAACAGGACTCAGTAGAAAAAAAAAATCGGCCGGCGCCGCGGCTCACTAGGCTAATCCTCCGCCTAGCGGCACCGGCACACCGGGTTCTAGTCCCGGTTGGGGCGCCGGATTCTGTCCCGGTTGCCCCTCTTCCAGGGCCAGCCCTCTGCTGTGGCCAGGGAGTGCAGTGGAGGATGGCCCAGGTGCTTGGGCCCTGCACCCCATGGGAGACCAGGAAAAGCACCTGGATCCTGGCTCCTGCCATCGGATCAGCGCGGTGCGCCGGCCGCAGCGCGCCGGCCGCGCCGGCCATTGGAGGGTGAACCATCGGCAAAGGAAGACCTTTCTCTCTCTCTCTCTCCCACTCTCACTGTCCACTCCGCCTGTCAAAAAAAAAAAAAAAAAAAAAAATCAACTAAACCAAAAGCAGTTCTTGGAAAAAGCCAATAAAATCAGTAAGCCTTTAGCCAGGTTGTACTTTTTGCTCACTTTTTCTAAACTGCTCTGAAAAATTCAATCTATTAAATTTGTTTTAAGAAATCATAACAAGTTTTAATTGCTTTTAGAAACATTGTAAGCTCTTCTTGATGTGCTTGCCTTTGATATATTTGAGAGAAACACATGTAATTAAAAAGTGGAAGGAGAGGAAAAAAATGGTCATATGACTTACCTGTTGCTTCAAAAGTCAACTTTACAGAATCCCAAGGTGTCTGTTCTTTGGATATAAGTCTGAAATGAGCAGGATTTCTCGGAGAAACTTCTGGGGCAGGAAGATACCAGTTTTTCCTATTTGAAAAGTTAGCATCACTAGTTAGGATGCCTTATCAATTCATAACAACAATTAATGGGAGTGTTCAGAATATGTGAACACATTCTGGGGTATGAAAATAAATTCTGATGCCAATTCCTATGAAACCCAGGTTATTGTGTAGTAAATACTTCCTGTGTTAAGAATACAGTGGTTTACCTAGGTGACCTTAATTCCACTACCCATCCTTCTTTCTTATTCAATTCTTTACTGTCAAACCTTTAAAAAACTTTCAAAAAACAATACAATTTGAGATAGATTTTTAATTGCTAGCTGTTACTTTGGGAAGATGACCATTTTTAACTGCTCATATTTCTACAGGAAAGAGTTTTTAAATTTGGCAAACGAAGCTACTCTTTTGAGTGCTTTATTCCACTAAAGAAATGGAAATTCTGTAGTGATAGAAAAAAAGTCCTTGTATGTCAAGGGTAACAGTTTAAACAATACTGATACTGTGGTAAGACCTGAGAACAAACGAATCCCCTGGTGAAGGAGGAAAGTAGTGAACCTACCTGATCAGAAAGTGCACCGGCAGATACCAAGGGAAACCACAGAGGGGCGCGTCCTCCTCACAGTGAGCGCGGATGGTGTCATTGATCTCAGGGATGTGTGGCGTTATATGCGACATGCCAGTGTAATCAAAACCATTAATCCATATTCCAGAGTCTCGTCTAACTACTTTTCCTTCCAGGTCATGAAATACTCTAGTCACGTGCTGAAAATAAGATTGATAACCAACTGTTGTGTCAACCAGTTCACCTACATCCCTACCCTAGATTGGCAAAAATGAATGAGTATGACTAAATGCCAACAAAGAAGGTGGACGTGGGACAACAGAAGGGGGATACTCGGGATTTCTAAGGTAGTACAGGCATTCCTTCTTTCAAATGGTCAATGGATATATGCATGGTTGTTTCATTGTATCTAATGTACATATTTATGAGAATTTAAATTTCATATAAAAACTTTTCAAAATCTGCTACTTTGGATTTAAACAACATACATGTCAGAACTCCCCTTATCTGAAGATTTAAAATAAAACCCCCAAGCACATACAGACATATACACACGCTTCCCTTCCAGTGTGTTCCATGAAGCTATTTCATATGCCAAGAAAACCAGGATCACAGCTCACCACTAAGTGACAGCCTTGTGCCTAACAGAATGCTGTGAAAGGCACTGTGCTTCATTTAGGATAGTTTTATTAGCAGAAACCACCCTGAAGAATAGCAAACAGGAGATGAACAATGATTACACAGGGCAGGGCCTGGCGACGGTAGCCGACAGGTGTCACCCGCTGTTTCTTCATTGAAACATAGCAGATTGCCTTTAGGTATTCTCTGTGCCTCCTTCTGCTCTAAAACAGTAGAAGTGGCACGGACTGTATAGGTACAAACTGAACATGTTGTTTCCTTGCCCTTTAAAGGAAAAATTTGCCAACTTGTAGCACAGGGGGAAAAAAGAACCCCTAGACGAATTAGAACAGGACTTTTTAAAATTAAAACAGCTCTGGGCCAGCCTTGTGGCATAGGTTAAGCCTCTGCCTGTGACGCTGGCATCCCATATGGGTGCCCGTTCAAGACCCAGCTGCTGCAGCCATTAGGGTAGTGAACCAGCAGATGGAAAATCTCTCTCTCTATCTGGTTCTAACTCTGCTCTTCAAATAAATTTTTTTTTTAAGATTTATTTACTTGAGAGGTAGAGTTAGAGAGAGGGGGGCCAGCACCGCAGCTCAATAGGCTAATCCTTCGCCTGCGACACCGGCACCCCGGGTTCTAGTCCCGGTCCATGCGCTGGATTCTGTCCTGGTCGCTCCTCTTCCAGTCCAGCTCTCTGCTGTGGCCCGGGAGTGCAGTGGAGGACGGCCCAAGTGCTTGGACCCTGCACCTGCATGGGAGACCAGGGGAAGCACCTGGCTCCTGGCTTCAGATCAGCGTGGTGTGCTGGCTGCAGCAGCCATTGTGGGGTGAACCAATGGAAAAGGAAGACCTTTCTCTCTGTGTCTCTGTCCACTCTGCCTGTCAAAAAAAAAAAAAAAAGAGGGGGAGACAGACAAAGATTTTCAGTCCACTGGTTCACTCCCCAAATGGCCACAAAGGCCAGAGCTGGGCCAACCCAGAGGCAGGAGCTTCTTCGGGATCTCCCCAGCACTTGGGTGGTCCTGTACTGCTCTCCCAGGCCACAGCCAAGGGCTGAATTGGAAGAGGAGCAGCCGGGACATAAGCTGGTGCCCATATAGGATGCTAGTACCTGCCTCAGAAATAAATCTTTAAAAATAAAAAACTAGGTTTTTCTTAAATACTGTTAACAGGATTATTAAAATTAGCATGTCACTGAAAACACACTAAGAGTCCTAAAAACTTTTCCTCGCTAAAAGCTTTTGAAGTTAGAAATTTATCATCATATATCCCTTAGGACAACAAACAAGAAACAGTGGGCCTCTCTCCACATCTCCAACAGAGATGACTGGAAATGAGGCTTACAGCTCTAACGGCACCAACTCTGAAAAGTTTAGAGACAAACTGAAAGCAAAAGGAAGTTCTAAATCTCTTACTAATCCATTTCTAAGATACTATATTTCCATTATCACATATTTGAATGTTACTTGAAATCAATGTTACTACCATTTTCAAATAAACACTTTGCCAGTTTGCAGTTCAGAACTTGGTTTGGTTTGTAGACATTCTGACACTTTTTCTAACAGCTCATCATTCCCTGATACAGACTGTTTCCCACACACTGAAGTTTGATCATTTCTACAGTACAAAAACATGTGAACATGTCCAGTTCCATCTCTGGGAGAACTACACCGTCCAGCTGCTAAGAATGCCCTTGATAACCAGCCTTTCTCATTGTCCCCCCCCCACCCCACACACACAGTGAATACAGTGAACCAGGGCAGCAGCAGCAGTCAGCAGAGCTGGCTACACCGGTGCACATTCAAGCTTCTCCTTTCCTGAACCTCAGACAGCTCAGCTGAGCTGGCTCTTCCTTACCTGAAGGAACACCCTCTTTGGCTTTGGACTGGCAGGACTGGAGGAATATGGGAAAAAAGTTCCACTGCAAACCAAGAGGAACGTAACTGCACACACCAGAGTTAAAGACAGCATGGTTTTTTTGGTGCTTTTGGCAAGGTAGATGAAGTTAATCTACAAAACAAAACCAAAAAATTTACCAAATCATCCATGTTTCACATTGACTTATTTTTCAGCAGGTATTATCTGGCAGGGAAGAATATTTATCATAACCCAACACCCAACACACAAAGCATGAATTCAAGGGAATTTCCATCACAAGTCAGAGCCCGATGAATGGCAGATGCCCCAGCAGGCCAGGGCCGTGCCTTTGGACAGGAGGCCAGAAAGCAAAAGGGGAAATGAAGTCGAGCACCGAGTCCCTGGGCCCAATCAGGAAAGGGAACAGAGGGTGTGGATCTATCAACAGCCAAACCAGGACCTTATTTTACTTCTGATTCTGTCAGTGCCCTGCTGTAGTAAACACCACGCAGCAGATACCCTTCAACTGCAGTGACATCAGGCTTTCAGTACATAACCAGAGATATTAAGGAAATCTATTGTAATAAAATTCTAATGTTGTTATGTGTCAAATGTTAACATTCAGCTAAACCAGGATTTAGATGCTCCTTCAACACTGCCTGTGGACCTGCATATTAAGAAAAACTGCACTGCCAGGTAACACTGTCCCTTCAGGCGAGGGGACTAGTGAACCAGTGCCAACGTAATCCTAACAAATCTAAACTGGGATAGCAAGTGGATGCTTCAGTCTCAAGGCTGCCATCTAGAAAACCCTAAGTATACTTAGTTTTCTAAATTTGTGTTTGTTAATTTGAAAGGCAGACGGACAGATGACAGAGATCTCCCAATCCACTGGCTCACTCCCCACATGTCCCATTTCAGTTCTCACTCAGTAGATCCCTGACAGCCCAGCAAACAGTGTCCCCAGGAAACCTGGTAATTGATCACTTGACAATTACTTTGTAGCAAACATATTGAATTATTATTAATAATAATATAGCAAACATCCTTAAGGAATAAAAGTTCTCCAAAGTATATGCTGTGGTTCAATTCCCCATCACCAAGAGCAGTCTCACTCTGTTACTAAGCCACCATCTTTAACACTGCTACTCCTAAGACAATGATGGAGAGAATGATACCCTGACATCCAAAAGCAGACCTGCTTCCCATTAGAAATAATTACTATTATTTAATAAAGGGTTTTCTAGGCTGGTGCCGCGGCTCACTAGGCTAATCCTCCGCCTAGCGGCGCCGGCACACTGGGTTCTAGTCCCGGTTGGGGCTCCGGATTCTGTCCCGGTTGCCCCCCTTCCAGGCCAGCTCTCTGCTGTGGCCAGGGAGTGCAGTGGAGGATGGCCCAGGTGCTTGGGCCCTGCACCCCATGGGAGACCAGGAAAAGCACCTGGATCCTGGCTCCTGCCATCGGATCAGCGCGGTGCGCCGGCCGCAGCGCGCCGCCCGCGGCAGCCATTGGAAGGTGAACCAACGGCAAAGGAAGACCTTTCTCTCTGTCTCTCTCTCTCACTGTCCACTCTGCCTGTCAAAAAAAAAAAAAAGGGTTTTGTTGTTTGTTTGTTTTTACAGGCAGAGTGGACAGTGAGAGAGACAGAGAGAAAGGTCTTCCTTTGTCGTTGGTTCACCCCCCAGTGGCTGCTGAGGCCAGTGCTCTTCGGCTGGCGCACTGCGCTGATCCGAAGCCAGGAGCCAGGTGCTTCTCCTGGTCTCCCATGTGGGTGCAGGGCCCAAGTACTTGGGCCATCCTCCACTGCACTCCCGGGCCACAGCAAAGAGCTGGCCTGGAAGAGGGGCAACCAGGACAGAATCCAGTGCCCCAACTGGGACTAGAACCCAGGGTGCTGGCGCCGCAGGCGGAGGATTAGCCTAGTGAGCCACAGCACCGGCCTTTATAAAGTTTTTTAAAGCATTCCAAGAGGCCCTCTTCTCTTCCAAAGCTTACCGATAAGATGTAATTCAGAAAATAATAAACTCTGGGGCCAGCACTGTGGCACACCGGGTTAACGCTCTGGTCTGAAGTGCTGGCATCCATATGGGCGCCAGTTCTTGTCCTGGCTGCTCCACTTCCAATCCAGCTCTCTGTTATGGCCTGGGAAGGCAGTAGAAGATGGCCCAAGTCCTTGGGCCCCTGCACCCACGTGGGAGACCTGGAAGAAGCTCCTGGCTTCGGATAAGAGCAGCTCTGGCCATTGCAGCCATCTAGGGAATGAACCAGCGGATGGAAGAACTCTGTCTCTGCCTCTCTCTGTAACTCTGTTTTTCAAATAAATAAAAATAAATCTTAAAAAACAAAATAATAATACACTCCTGACTTCCACAATTTCCATCCTTTGGGGTCGTTTTACATTTCCATGATAAAAGCTTTCAGGGTTCATTGTGCCCCCCCCCCTTACAAGTAATAAATGGGACTTAATTCAAATCCCACATTTTAGCCACCTTTTATGGGCATCAACAGCTTCCCTTCATGACTATAATTTAATAAATACGGGTGGGGGCAGTTTATAACTTAAGTGACTTTAAATTCAAACCCAATCTACGGATCAACCATTATCTCCTTTAATCCTTACTACGGCAAATCTATCAACAAATATTTATCTATTAAAGAGGGGATTTAAAGGTTAACATTAAATCCAAAAGAAATAAGACCTACAGGTAACAGAGCATTTTAGAACTTTCCATACATCTCTACCAGTATCAGTAAAGATAGAATCATTATCTTAAAAAGTATAGGGGCTTGGGGCCAGCGCCGTGGCTCACTTGGTTAATCCTCCGCCTGCAGTGCCAGCATCCCAAATGGGCGCCGGGTTCTAGTCCCGGTTACTCCTCTTCCAGTCCAGCTCTCTGCTGTGGGCCAGGGGGCAGTGGAGGATGGCCCAAGTGCTTGGGTCCCTGCACCCGCATGGGAAACCAGGAAGAAGCACCTGGCTCCTGGCTTTGGATTGGTGCAGCACCAGCAGCAGTGGCCATTGGGGAGTGAACCAACGGAAGGAAGACCTTTCTCTCTCTCTTTCTGTAACTCTACCTGTCAAAAAAAAAAGTATAGGGGCCAGCACTGTGGTATAGCGGGTAAAGCTGCCGCCTGCAGTGCTGGCATCCCATATGGGCCCCAGTTCGAGTCCTGGCTGCTCCACTTCCGATCCAGCTCTCTGCTGTGGTCTGGGAAAGCAGTACAAGATGGCCCAAGTCCTTAGGCCCTATCCTCGTGGGAGACCGGGAAGAAGCTGCTGGCTCTGGATCAGTGCAGCTCTGGCTGTTGCAGCCAATTGGGGAGCAAACAAGCAGATGGAAGACCTCTTTCTCCCTCTCCTTCTCTCTCTATTGAACTCTGACTTTCAAATAAAGTAATAAATCTTTAAAAAAGAACACTCAAGTTCTTTTAAGACTAACACAGCTGACCTCAAATGACAATGGGTGTAAGAGTTATTCCACAAAGCTACATACACATGGTCACAGAGTGAGCATTGCTGGCTATTTAAGGACTTCCAAAGATGATGCTGACCCTGTCTCACCTTTTGTCTCTAGAACCTAACCTGCACCAGAGATGCCCTTTGCTGCATCAGTCTGAAAAGGCTCACTGTTCTCTCCCTGAGGGAAAGGACGATAGTAAGGCCCCGGCTTTCTGTTCGACCCCCTAGCCTCACATCTCAAGGCAGAGTTATGTGCATGCAAGAATTCATTCTTAAGAATTCCAACCTGAAAGTGCCACAAAACATAGGCCTTCCTTCCTAGGGCAGCTAGACCCAAGACCTGGACATGTGGACATTATGCCAAGAGTGGAAAATGCCCAGCACTGGCTCTACCAAAGGGGAGTGTGCTCTGAAACTGCATCACTGTCCCTGTCCTCTGGAGCGTTCCAAGGGAAGATGAGCGCAAAGGGAGGAACCTACTTCCTAGGGCAGGACACGGACAGTACCAACAAGGACTGACAAAGCCTGTGACTGTGTTGCCTTCTCAGTAGATGCAAGCATGCTTGGGGATCACAGGTGTGCATGATGCACGCCCCAAGGAGACGGATGCAGTGAATGAACCCTGACATCATGAAAAGGCCTCATTCACACCAAACTGCACAAAGCCTCCGTGTATTTACTAGTGCTGTCATCAGAACACTGTTAGTGACCTTTCTGAAAGCTCACTGCAGGGCAGCATGTAACAGTCCTCACGTGGTATTCATGCTACAGATTCACATTCAGGTAGTTTGAAAAGTCTAAAACACATAATCATAGGATCTGGAAGGATGGAGAAGCAAACATTTAAAAATTTTCAAATGCAGCCACAAAAAAACTCCTACTTCTTAACTAACGTGAACCCACAAGACACCCAGCCATTCACCATTTTATTTGCTCAATACTTCCTCAATAAAGTCTAAGCAGTGCTATTCATAGAACCTAATACGGTTAAACTTGTCACATTTCCATATGAAAAAGGGCCTAGTAGTTAAACCCAAGTTAGGACGCCTGTGTCCCCTATCAGAGTGCCTGGGTTTGAGTCCAAGCCCTGCTGCCGCTTCTGCTTCCCGCCAGTGCAGACCCTAGGAGGTAGCAGGTGATGGCTCAAGTGGCTGGGTCAGTGCCACCCATGTGAGGGACCTAGACTGAATGAGTTCCTGGCTCCTGGCTCTAGCCCTACATCCCAGCCTGGGCTGCTGCAGGCATCTGGAGAGTGAACCAAATGTCTATTTGTCTCTCTGCCTCTCAAATTCATCATCTTTTTAAAATGAAAAACAAGATATTTTACTTACAAAATAAGAAGAGAGGATCATCGTACAACCAGCCAAGATGGATGCCAGCACGATATCAGGTGGGATTTCCGAGCCGCTCCTCCCAAGGATGGGGGTAAACATCTCAAACACCGCCCAGATGAGGTACAGTGCATAAAGATAAGGGACAAACATCCCCAAAAGGTAAAGAGCAACAAATTTTCCTTGGGCACCTAAGGAAAAAAGGAAAACACACGTCTGTGAAATTCACAGGGAGATAAGATTTATTAGAACTGGTGGACCTTGGCACCTAACAAATTAGGTTAGAGGTGACGTGTCCTTTAGGCACTGTTATCTAGTGAGATAAGACACTTTCACTCAGGAAAAATTCAAGTAAGAAAATACAAATTCAATGCATCATTAGTATATGTTCAAAATCAGAATGCAATGGGGTATAAAATACACATCTGAGTGGTATGAAAATTTAAAAAATAAACAACTTAGAAAATCAATTGACTGTAGAAGCTATAACTTATGTATTTTAAGGTATTTTTTCCATTTGTATCATAAACAAAAGTATCCTACCATGCTGCTTAAAGTCCTTGTGCACGCAAAGCTTTGTGAGCAATGGAAACACTACCCAGACAGCACTAACGAATGCTGAGCAAAGTCCGTGATAAGTGAGGGTTACAAGAAAACCACAATGCACAAACAGCGAGATGTCAAAAAATACTTCTCCCAGATACTGGTCACTGGCATTCTGAAAGAAAGAACATTACACATGCAGTCTCACTCACAGGGCATTCACAAAGATCATGTATTGCAACAATTCTCACTGCTCGAGAGAGCTGCATTTTGTTTTAAGCAGGGTCTACTGTTCAAACAAAGTAAACACTGGCAAAGCTAACTTTTATCATGAAATAGTTCAAATTACTGCACAGGAAATGGTCTGAGATAGAAGAAAGGACTCCCCGGAAAACATCAATGTGTATAAGCTTTTCTGTTCGTGACGACTTGCAGAGACTCCTCAAGCACAACAGGGAAATGACCCGTGAAGGAACATGACAGCTGCTGCAGGACCCCAGCAGCGCCCCCTAAAACCCGCGAGACCGCGAAAGCAATGGCCCTCTAGGGTTAGCTTGATTTCCTGCCTCTCCTGTATCTCCAACTGCTCCTGCACTGCATCAGCCACTTCTAGCCCTGGTGCTTTCATGTTAGGAAATTTCACCTTTGAGACTTGGAGTTGCCAAGGGTTCCTGTGTGCTCCTCAGAAGAAAGCAGAGCTGACGCCATCCTAATATCTGCACAGGTTCTATTAATATGAACATGGACGTCACAGTGTATTCATACCAACATGCAAACATATCCATTGAAGTTTCTCCTTCCTCTGACTTCCCATTTCTGTGTATCTCAGAACATGTGTGTTTTAAGGGACCCCCATCTCAAGAATTCAAAAGAGTTTGTCATATGTTTTTAAAACAAGGTTCATTCAACAGCCCATTCTTTGGCCAATGAAAGATCAGCTATAGTTGTTAAATACTTAGATGTTCAGCAGTGTTGAACTGGGTCTGCGCAGTGTCACCAGCATTCCACATGGATGCCAGATGGCATTCCAGCTGCTCCACTTCCGATCCAGCTCTACACTAATGTGTCTGGGAAAGTGGCAGAAGATGGCCCAAGTGCTCAGGCTCCTGCCACCCATGTGAGAGACCTAGAAGAAGCTCCTAGCTTCAGCCTGGCCCAGTGTTGGCCTTTTCAGTCATTTGGGGAGTAAACCAGCAGATGGAAGATCTCGCTCTCTGTAACTCTCAAAATAAACTGGGTGTGGGGGTGGAGAGAAATAGGCTTAGTGCTTAAAAAGAAAAAAATAATTCTGGGGCTGGTGCTGTGGTGTAGCAGGTAAAGCCACTGCCTGCAGCACCAGCATCCCACGTGAGCACCAGTTCAAGTTCCAGCTGCTCCACTTCCGATCCAGCTCTCTGCTGTGGCCTGGGAAAGCAGTAGATGATGGCCCAAGTCCCTGAGCCCCTGCACCCCCGTGGGAGACCTGAAAAAAGCTCCTGGCTTCAGATCAACCCAGCTCCAGCCATTGCAGCCATTTGGGGAATGAACCAGCAGATGGAAGATCTCTCTGTTTTACCCTCTCTGTCTGTAATTCTGCCTCTCAAATAAACAAATTTTAAATAGTAATTCTTAGAATTCTATTTGAAACTGAAAACCACACAGCAATGAAAATTGAAGTAACAAAATGTTTTTACATTAAGTGCCCAAAGCTTATCAAAGGTTAAATAAACACCTATCAAATCTATTTTCATTCTCACCTCTATTTAACCCTCTCATCCCTGTCCCATTACCATTATTCTATATACTGACTAGTATTTTCTCACAAAATTAAGAAATCTCTTGCTCACTGTCCTACTCAGAAAATTTTAATTATGGCCCCACTGATTTTTACAGTCACACTCCTAGTTGACTACCACCTATTTTTCTAGCCATTGTCTTCTCCATGTTGGACATTTTTATGTCTATGACCCAAATGCACCTAGTACATTTCCATGTGACTGTTCATCATCCTGTTGTTCATCTGGTCAACCTCTAAGCATCCTTCAAAAACCTTGTTCCAGTATCAGCATCCCCTCATGACACCTTCTTCACTCTACAAGCAACCCTCATCCCTCTGCCCTGCAATGCTGTGTAGCACTGTCTAGTTAGTCTCTTCCCCTCCATTCCACAATGTGTTCCAATCGTTATCATCCCACATCTGAATGCACTTGTGAGCTCCCCGAAATGGTAATCTCACTCTTAGGAATCTCCTACCACCAGGCCTGAGCATGCCCACTGAATGCTTCAAGAATATGTATAAAATTAAAGTGAAACACTCATTCCACTGTGCTTCTAGCACGAAGTGTTAGGAAAAGACAAGTGAAATCAGTAAAAGTGAATGGAATTTTCCTAAGCATTTGCATCCCGCCCCTTCCCCAATCCGCAATGATCAGATGCACTGACTACAACCTAAGAATAAGCATGGTGTAATTCTTTTGGAAACTGATGCCACTAACTCTGAGCTCAACCACAGCGGCTGGCTCACCTAAAAGAACCTGTCTTCAATATGACCTGCCTGGGGCTGGCACTGTGGCATAATGCAGTGCTGGCTTCCCATGTGGGCACCAGTTTAAGTCCTGCCTGCTCCACTTCCAATCAAATTCCTTGCTAATGCCCCTGGGAAAGCAGTGGAACATGGCCCAAGTGCTTGGGCCCCTGTACCCATGAGGAAGACCTAGATGAAGCTCCTGGCTCCTGGCTTCAGCCTGGCCATTGCAGCCATCTGCAGAGGGAACAAGTGGGTGGAAGATTTCTCTGCTTTAGTCTCTCCTTCTCTGTAACTCTTTCAAATAAATAAATTCTTAAGTCTTCAAAAAAAAAAAAATAGGACCTGCCTACATGCAAGGGTTCTTCAAACCCCACCCCAACATTAACTAATATGAGACCATGACTCAGCACCAAATCTTCCATGCCTTCACGAGAATCCCTATCAGGACAAATAGGGAAAAAGAAAAATTCAGTGCATTTTGGCTATTCGGGCTGTTGTGGAAGCAATGGAGCTGAGAAATACTTTCCCTGGGGCTGGCATTATGGCACAGAAGGTTAAGCCTCTGCAGCGCCGACATTTCATATAAGCCCCTGTTTAAGTCCCGGGTGCTCCACTTCTAACCGAGCTTCCTGCTAATGAGCCTGGGAAAGCAGGGACCAAGTACTTAGGTCCCGGCCCCAATGTGGGAGACCTGGAAGAAGCTCCTGGCTCCTGGCGTCAGCCTGGCCCAGCTCTGGCCACAGCAGCCATTTGGGGAGTGAACCTCTCTATCTTGAATGGAAGTGGATGGAAGATCTCCCTCTCTCCTCTATCTCTGGCTTTCAAATATATACATAAATCTTTTAAAAAAATACTTTTCCCTTCAATTTGCTTAGAAAATCAAAAATTGCAACATTTATTTCAATATAAGTTATTTAATTCTATTATTTCATAACCTTAATTCCTAATTTTATTTTTTCCAATAAATTTGTAGTTGAAACTATAACAGTATTATAGTATTCTTTGAAAAAAATCAGTCATTTGGAACCCTATTTTGCCTCCCTTTCCTCATGGCAATATATCTTTAACTCCAATGCCACACGTACATGCTCTCAGCATGTGTATCAGCAACCCAGATTAAAAATAAAAGTGAAGGCAATAGCCAAAATTTGCAATCAACCAAGGCATCCATCAGATGAATGCATAAAAATATGTGGCATGTATACACATGGAGTATTATAATATCAGCTATAAAAAAGAATGAAATTCTGATATGGATACAATTGGAAGACATGATGACTGAAATAAGCTGGACCCAAGAAGACAAATAACTGCATGTTCTCCCTTATATGTGGGGAACTAAAATGTAAACAAACCAAAAACATTTATTTATCATTATTGCTGCAAATATAGTTTTGTAAAACTGTCTTTTACCTTTGTTAAACCAATGGTTAAGAATATTATACTAGTACAGTTTTAATGATCTGTGATTACCTTAAAATGTACTGTATATGGGTGAAATGGTCATTTTCCCTGTCAATTATTGTTTATAGCCATTGTCTATATTCCCACTAAATTAGGGGGTGAAGTATTAACATTTTAAATTTGCATTAGAGTAAAAAGGCTTATCCCAAAAACTAAAAAAAAAAAAAAAAAAAAAAAAAAAAAAGGGAGAAGGAAGGAGGGCAGGAGGGAGGCAGAGAGGGAAGAAGGGAATATCATTAAGTTCTTAGAATTGTAAATACAAATCACACTGATTATATTAAAAAAAACTAATTAAAATTTAAAAATTAAAATTAAAAAATCTGTGAAAGCAAAAAAGTCATGTAAAAATACTCTTTTAGACAACAGATGCTCAGTGTGTGTTGCTGCTATATGTCAGACACTGCCTATGAACAGGGTACAGCAATGATTCAAACAATCCCTCCCTTCCTGAGGTGTATGTTCCAGTTTAGGGCAGAAACAAACACGAAGCCCAGGTGAGCGCAGGAAGGGTGGCAGGCTGTAAAGCACCGTGAGCCCGCTGCAGCCAACACAGCGGAGGCAGACTGCGGCCAAGCCTCACCGGCACCACCACACCAAGCACTGCTCACAGCTAGCTTTGTGACCACAACGGAATTCTGCAACACAGCCCTAACAGAGTAAGAACTCTTCCCAAAAACTAGCACAGCTGTGCAAGTGCATCCTATAACCATGCTCAAAAGGCCAACTACAATGAATCTCACTTGAGTTCGTCTTAATCATTGCAGGCAGAAAGAAAGGAATCAATAAACATACCAAACACTCACCATGAAATAAAATCTTTTTGCAAGGGTATGTATGAGTATTATTTTGGCTACAGCAGCTGTTCCATACAGACAAACGGAGACATAGAAGTGGTTATACCATGAGAGAGACTGTCCAATGAGAGAGATGAACACTGCTATAATGAGAACCGTAACAAGGCTAGTGAACCAGCTAATCAGGGTGATGCCAAGTCCACACAGGAAGTCTTTCGTGTAGTTGACAGCTAATGAAAAGAAAACAAAGTTGATCAGCATCTTCATCAAATCAATTACATAACCAGTTAGTAGAGACAACAAGACAAATGTTAAAAAATACACCACTATAATTTTTTTAAGGTTTATTTAAAAGTCAGAGTTACAGAGAGAGAGAGGGACAGATAGGGATATCCCATCTGCTGGTTCACTCCCCAGATGGCCACAACAGCCAGAGCAGGGTCAGGCAGGAGCCATGAACTAGGAGCTTCATCTGGGTCTCCCACTTGGATGCAGGGGCCCAAACACTTGCATCATCTTCCCCTGCTTTCCCAGGCCATCAGCAGGGAGCTGGACAGGAAGGGAGCAGTTGGGACAAGAACCAGTGCCCACAAGGGATGCCAGCATCACATGTAATGGCTTTATCCACACACCATAACGCTGGCCCCTCACCATCATAAGTGAAAAGTACTAGAGTGTCCCAGTGTTGAGGTTTGGTAAACACTAGAACTAGAAAAGTATCAGGGGGTAATAGTCAAGCACCATTTACTGAGAGTCTGTGGAAACTAAAGACTCAAAGGGGTCAGTCTTTCAGGGTGGTTCGGATACATTCCTTCCTAGGGAAGTGTGACTGAGTCTCAGTCTTCATCCCCTTTTGGGATGCTTTGTCTATCAAAATATTACCAAGGGGGCTGGTGCTGTGGCACAGAAGATTAAGGCTCTGCCTGTGGTGCCAGCTCCCCACATGGGCACTGGTTTAAGTCCTGGCTGCTCTACTTCTGATCCAGCTCCCTGCTAACGGCCTGGGAAAGCAGGGGAGGATGGCTCAAGTGCTTGGGCCTCTGCATCTTTGTGAGAGACCCGGAAGAAGCTCCTGGCTCCTGGCTTCAGATCAGCCCAGCTCCAGCCATTGCGGCCTTTTGGAGAGTGAACCAGTGGATGGAAAATCTCTCTCTCCCCCTCTAATTCTGACTTTCAAATAAGTAAACAAATCTTTTTTAAAAATTACCAAGAATTGAAGGCAGAGTTCAATATAAAATCTTGCTTTTAAAAGCTAACATAAGATTAGGACCACGGGAAAAAGAACAAGTGATAAAGGATTATTCAAACTGTACTAAAGGGATGGGCATTTGGCATAGTGATTAAGGCACCACTTGAAATGCCTGCATCCCATAAGCCAGTCCCAAAAAGAATTATCGTATGTTCTCCTTGATCCATGGTAACTAACAGAATACCTAGAAGGTAATCTACGTAATTTAAATTGACACTCTGAGATGTGCTGATTGTTTACAGCCCTTGGCTCAACTGTTGAGGAACACTTTCTGTTTTATTTTCCATATTATTTGTTGAACTCTGCATTTAGTGTGGGGTTAATCTTTATGAAATACATGAAGTTTGTATACCTTAAATAAAAGGTTTCTAGAAAAAAAAGAAAAGAAAAAGAAATGCCTGCATCCCGTACTGGAATGCCTGGGCCCGAGACCCAGCTTCCCTTCCATGCTGGCTCATGTGAATCCTGGGAGGCAGCAGATGACTCAAGTGCTTGATCGCCCCACCCACATGAGAGATCCAAACTGAGTTCCTGTCTCCTGGCTTTGGTCGGGCCTGACCCCAGCTGCTGTGTGCATCTGAGGAGTAATCTGAGACATGAAACCTCTCTCTCACCCTTTGCTCTGTGTCTGCCTTTCAATTTAAAAAATTAAATTGCTACTAAATATTTCCTCTTGTAACAACACGTAACAACTTAGATTCTGAAACATTTCAAGTAGAAACACGTCATGCAAAAAGTATCAAATTTCCCAAAAGCAACTCACTGGTACTTCAAATCAGTGTGCTATTGTCTGTAGTGTGGAAATGACTTTTTAATGGGACTACCTACTTGAAGCAAATCTACACAACCACTTTTCAGTAACTCCTATGTTGTACTTCTATGGAGTATGTAAATATATACTGAAAGCATAATGAGTATCTTAATACTTATTTAGGAATTCCTTACAATTCAAATCAAACATTACTCTTAACATCACTTAGGATATCATTTGCTTAAGATATAAACAAACTGACTAAAAAACTTCCAGCAAATCCCACAACTATGCCATTATTTTAATTTTAGAGGAAAAGACTTACTTTTATGTCTGGGCTGGAACAGTTTTTTGCCCAGGTACAAAACAGCAGCCATTACCACCATGTAGTTGATTATCGAGCCGACTCGAGAGGGGTAGGCAATGACAAAGAGGCCAAGCACATCAAAGAAAACCATGTTTCCATGTTGGTACTTAGAAGAAGTAGCCAGCATCTCAGATGTCGCCAGATATTTAAGAACTGCTAAAATGTTGTCACCTATTAGTAGAGAAAAATAAGTTGAGTATCTAAATAAGATTTACACATACAACAATTTAAGCAGCAATAAGCCATCTACTATTTCAACAAAGAATGAGCTAGAAAGAACATAAACCAATGGAGCTTCCTAAGACCCTACTGCTCTCTGCAACTTTTCTTAGTGACTTTCTCCAAGTCTATGCTCCTCTGCTCCATTTCCTCTCCACCTGGGAGCTCGGCCAGTTGGCCTTTGTTCCTTCCCTTCTGTTACAACCTTTCCCTGCCATCAGGTGTGCCCTCACTGTAGACAAACCCAAAGGCTATTTCTTAGTCCCCATTTAATATATGTGAACTGCCAGACTCATTCTAGGTATCAGTAATTCAGTGGTGAACCAAGAGACAAAGGTCTCCCGTGAAGCTCACAGAAACAGAACAAGTTTTTCCAAGTAAATTAAGAATGAATGAGGAGACAGGAGAGCTGCACAGGAACATATCATGGGAGATGACTGGCACTGTGGAAGTCAGGGGAGTCTCCCCAAGGAAGTCATACTGATACCTAAATGGATAGGAGCTAGCCAAAATGGGGGAAGATTGTCAAAACTGGGATGCAACACTTCCAAATACAGGAAACAGTCCTGAACGGGGAAACAAAGTATTCAGTCAAGACACGGAAGAAGCAGAGAGAAAGTCATTATCTAGCGAAATCTGGTATTTAAAAGGTTTAGAGTAGGGGCCAGCACTGTAGTGTAGCAGGTAAAGCTGCTGCCTGTAGTGCCAGCATCTCATATGGGCACCGGTTCTAGTCCCAGCTGCTCCTCTTCCAATCCAGCTCTCTGCTATGGCCTGGGATAGCAGAAGATGGCCCAAATGCTTGGGCCCCTGCACCTGAGTGGGAGACCCAGAAGAACCCCCAGGCTCCTGGCTGCAGATCAGCGCAGCTCCAGCCGTTGCGGCCATCTGAGGAGTGAACTGGTGGATAGAAGACCTCTCACATTCTCTCTGCCTCTGCCTCTCTACATATCTGCCTTCAAATAAGTAAATAAATCTTAAAAAAAGAAAGCCTATACTAAATATAGTAAATATCAGTTGTATCAATCCAAGAATGAGTGAGTTTAAACTTGAATGTGGGAACAATAAGCAGCCCTGAATGATGTGCTTTTCTTCTGCTGCTCATCCCATCCTTGACTTTCTCTTTTTGTCCCCATTAAGATAAACACTCTTCCCACCAGACTTCTCTCACTGGCTTTTCCATCTGCCTCAAAATATCCTACTCAAAACTCAAATCTTTGTCCACTACCTTTGCTTTACTCTTCGCCCCCAAAATGTCCATTCTCCATACTTGTGTTGTTTGCTCTAGCCCCGTTTTTCACAAACTACACAGCCAGTTTGGCCAGGAGCTCTAATACTACTTCCCTTTTCATCAGACTGGTTCGCGGACCCCTCCAACGGCCCTGAGTTCTGGCTTTCTTCCCTATACCATCTATTCCACCCGGCATCACCAGACTAAGAGCACTTACAACCATCTTACTGAGTTCACTCATGGACTCCGGCCTGCAGGGGTTCCTTATTCTTACAGTATAAAAATCTTACAGATTTTTAAAGTCTTCTGCCATCTTCTCCTTCCCATACACTACACTCTACCCCATTCCTCTCTGTTTTAGGAAACACTGTTTCCATCATAGTCTGACACTCTACCCATCAACAGCTTCCCATGCACGAACACACCCTACTCATTCCGGGCTCTTGCGTGTAACTTCCCCTTTTCTACACAAGCCGAACCCTGGTAACTCTTCAAGATTCAGCATCAGACATACGTAGCACTTAGAAGCCCCGTGTCTCCCTCTGCCTTCTGTCCTAGAACCCTCTCACTTGCCCTCCCCAACCATGAGTCAGCCTGTTTTCTAGCTGTGTATCCTGGGGCCACCTCCAACTCACGGCTTTCACTCTGGCTGTACTCCTATCACTCAGCAATCCTACCATAACCCCCCGTCAGCTCCTCTTCCAGTTCCTTACAACAAATATTCCTTTGTTCTCATCTGCTATATTAGACTATAAGACTAAATTCAAACTCCTGCCTCTTCCATTCCCAAGTCCTAGCTCATTCACATCATATACTGCCTCTCTATTGGCAGCTTTTTTTCAGGTTTATAAGTCATCCCTAATATTTCATCTTACCATGTATCAAAAACCTCTGTTGGGATACCAACCTGCTCTCTGAATGGAATCCGTTAGAATTCTGTCTGCTGTGTCATACTTGGTGTGATAAATGTATCCATTTTCAATAAAAGCTAAGTCTATTCCTAAAACAAATAGAAAAAAGTCATTTTGCTTTAAAACTCAACCTTGCTCTGGGCCTATTTGTGTAATATATTAAATTCTAAAAGCCAGAATGTCAAAGTAGTGGTATGATTACTCTGTCACATTTATGAATAGACAATGTAAACTGTCTTCCAACTTTGTTTAGAAGCCATAGCTTTGGCACATAATGTATACTAGTCCACAGGGAGGCATTTCAAGTTATATGGCAAGGGGTAGAAACACTGAGTTCGGGAGGTGATCAAGGCTACTATCCATATCCTTCCAGGTCAAAGCCAAATTTTAACCTCAAATAAGCTATAGAAGATGCCAAAACAAGACAATCACAATGAAAGTCAAAGACCCCTGCAGGAACTATGCACTGTCTTTTGGGAATTAAACAGTTCTCCTCCATTGTGTCACACTGCGAGGCAAAATGATATCTCCTGGACAAGGCAAACATTTAAATTAACATGCAGTTTAGAAAAGAAAGCATTAGGGGCCAGTGTTGTGGTGCAGTGGGCTGGGCCACTGCTTACAATGAAGGCACTGTAGGAGTGGAGTCCTGGCTGATCCACTTCCAATCCAGCTTCCTGCTGGTGTGCCTGGGAAAGCAGCAGAGGATAGCCCCAGTACTTGGACCCCTGCCACTGCACGGGGACCCAAATGGAGTTCCCAGATTCTGCCTTCGGCCTGGTCAGTCCCAGCCATTTGGGGAGTAAACTAGTAGATGGAGAAAATCTCTCTTGCTCTCGCTCTGTCACTCTCCCTTTCAAAGAAATAAATGCATTTTTTATTTAAAAAAAAAAGAAAAAATTAGGAACCCTGTTTCAGTGAGTCAAAATGTGTAGCTCACAGAGAATTTGCTCACATAAAACACTGTTTACTCACAAACTTTCAACAAGTAGGACTTGCTTTTGGTAACTTAGAGTGGTATAGTAGCCCATAACCACTGACAAATACCTGGAATGTTCCCAAAATCCCTGTAGATGCGAAAGTCGGTATCCGAGGGAATGATTCCACTCTGAAACACCTCCTGAGCCACTACAGAAGCAAAAGGGTGTTTTGCTGCTGAAACATAAGCTTGAACCAACCAAGGATTTTCAGGACCTGAATGGAAACACAACAACACGTTAGAAACAGTCTGGGAACTCTTTAAACATAACACTGAATTTTTAACACATCAAAAATAGGAACAGTGGTGGTTTGGGGAGATGGGTCCAGAACCCCTTACAAGTTTTTTCATCTTTTTCTGTATTTTCCAACAAATCTATGTGCCTGACTTTTAGAATGAAAAAAAAACTTTTATAAATATAAAATTTTAAAGTAACAGCACTAAACAAAGTTTGAATCTTTCTTCATTATACTTTCCAAATTCAGAATTGATGTATTTAATTTGTCACACTTAGAAGTTACTCTTATAAGGCCGGCGCCGCGGCTCACTAGGCTAATCCTCCGCCTAGCGGCGCCGGCACACTGGGTTCTAGTCCCGGTTGGGGCGCCGGATTCTGTCCTGGTTGCCCCTCTTCCAGGCCAGCTCTCTGCTGTGGCCAGGGAGTGCAGTGGAGGATGGCCCAGGTGCTTGGGCCCTGCACCCCATGGGAGACCAGGAAAAGCACCTGGCTCCTGGCTCCTGCCATCGGATCAGCGCGGTGCGCCGGCCGCAGCGCGCCGCCCGCGGCGGCCATTGGAAGGTGAACCAACGGCAAAGGAAGACCTTTCTCTCTGTCTCTCTCTCTCACTGTCCACTCTGCCTGTCAAAAAAAAAAAAAAAAAAAAAAAAAAAAGAAGTTACTCTTATAAATCAAAATAAATTGCATCGGTGTTCATTCATTAAAAAAGGAAGTAAGTCTGACAACAAAAAAAACTAAAGTCTATCATTCTAAGATAACTTGTCAGTTCCATAACGTCACATTTCTTACTATTGTGAACAAAGCTGTACTGAATGGGTATATTTTGTACATTGCTCTTTCATGTGACATTATACCACTGCATTTTCCTATGCTTCTAGATCCTCCCAGGACCACTTTAATAGCTGCTTAACATTTTCCTGAATGTATCTTCTAGTTCTTTACTGTTTATAATTTATATTATTAACAGTTTTACATCCACATCTTCATACACATACAGCTTTTTTCAAAGCTAGTTTTTTTTCTTTAGACTAATGGTATAAATTGTGTTACAGTTTCAAGTTAGTCACCATTCCCTCCCTGAAAAAAAATGTTCATAGCAGCACCATTCATGAGAGCCAAAACCTGGAAACAACCTAACTTCACAGTAGAATGGGTAAATTATCATATGATATAGTTCCATTCAGCAATGAAAGAGAATGAACTACTACTAAACCCAAAAGGGAAAAATCCAATAATGATAAGTGGGGAAAAAAAGCCATATACACCAAAGAAAACATCATGTATGAATACAACATCTATAAGGTTCAAATACCAGCAAAATTAAATCTATTGAGACAAGTCACTAGAGTGCTAACGCTTGGGTGGAGGAACGACAGGCAAAGACAACAAAGGAGATTTCTGGGGCAACCATCACACTTTCTATCTTGATTTCGGTGGTGGTTATGTGAACATAATGCATTGGTAAAACTTCATTAAGCAGGGCTAGTGCTGTGGTATAGTAGGCTAAGCCTCCACCTGCAGTGCCGGCATCCCATATGGGCACCAGTTCAAGTCCCGGCTGCTGCACTTCCTATCCAGCTCTCTGCTAATAGCCTAGGAAAGCAGTGGAGGGTTGCCCAAGTGCTTGGGCCTCTGCAACCATGTGGGAGACCCAGAAGAAGCTCCTGGGTCCTGTCTTCAGATGGGCCCAGCTCCAGCCATTGCGGCCATCTAGATAGTGAACCAGCAAATGGAAGATCTGACTGTAACTCTGCCTCAAATAAATAAATCTTTAAAATAAAAAAAAAAAAAAACTAATTAAGCTGAACACTAAGAGCTGTTCACATTTTTAGCATTATGATTAAAGGCTAAATTAATATTTAAGTTCACTTTATGAATTATAACATAAAAACTACTTGAGAAAAATATAAGACTCATCAACAAGAAAGGGATTTAAAGTTTTAAATAGCCACTATTTGGCCTTTAACAACCCTTATGGATTCCAGTACTACACGAATGCTCCAGCCCTGCTCCAGTCTCACTGATCATCCACTGAATCCTACAAGTCAAGTTATTGTATAAAAAGAGATGCAGGCTTTTGGCCTAGCAATTAAGACGCCAACTTAAGATGCCCACATCCTATTAGAGTGCCTGTGTTCAATTCCCAGCTCCAGCTAATACCGACCATGACACACAGGAAGTGATGGCTCAAGTAAATGGCTTCCTGCCACCCCTGGGGATAACTGGATCGAGTTCCTAGCTCCTGGCTTCAGCCAGTCCAGGCTTTGCCACTGTAGGCATTTGGGGAAAGAACCAGTGGATGGGAGGTTTCTGTTTCTCAAATTAAAAGGCAGGGTGGGGGTGGGGGTGGCAGAGACTCCAATGGAGAGACAAATCAGCTCCTGAGTAAGACACTCCCCATGATATCGACAAACCCCTCAGATGAGAAATTATAAATCTGAAGATTTCACTCTGTGGTTATTAATCCTAAAGGGTGGGCACTATTGGTGTCCCAGTTTTATAGATAAGGAACTAAAGCTTTGGGCAGTTCTGTGTCTGGTTCAAGGTTCTCTGTCTATAATGTGCTACAGCATTGATGTTGAGGTTTAAACGTATGCCATCTAACCACAGAGCCTGTACTCTGCCTCCTGGAAAGTTTTATGTTCACTCCCTAGATGGCCACAATGGCCGGAGCTGGGCCCATCTGAAGGCAGGAGTCAGGAGCTTCTTCTGGGTTTCCCATTTGGTTGCAGGGGCCCAAGCACTTGGGCCACCCTCCACTGCTTTCCCAGGCCCTTAGCAGAGAGCTGGATAAGAAGTGCAGAGAGTTGGATAGACACTGTAGTGTAGCTGGTAAAGCTACCGCCTGCAGTACCAGCATCCCATATGGGCGTCGGTTCAAGCCCTGGCTGCTCCACTTTGACCCAGCTCTCTGCTATGGCTTGGAAAGGCAGTAGAGGATGGTCCAAGGTCCCTGGGCCACTGCACCCGCATGGGAGCCCTGGAAGAAGCTCCTGGCTCCTGCCTTCAGATCAACACAGCTCTGGCTGTTGCAGCCATTTGGGGAATGAACCAGTGAATGGAAGACATCTCTCTCTCTCTCTCTGCCTCTGCCTTTCTGTAACTCTTCCAAGTAAAATAAATAAATCTTAAAAAGTTCTATGTTGGTCACCTTACAGAAAATGGCAGAAGGCAGTTACAGAAACACTTTCAATACATTCTTTCACATATCATCTAGAAACTACATTTCCAGTTTGTGTGATCATTACTTCTTAGACTTGAGTTCATCTTAATGTAAGAGGAAGGAACAAGTGCAATGTGGAGGGGAAGTAATATGTAAATGCCAGAACGAAAAGTCAAGGTTTTACAAAGACTTGAGTAGGCACAAACTCAAGTCACCAGCCCCAAAGCATCATCCCCACTGCTCTACTTCCTTCTACTTCTGGTTTGTGGCTTCAACACCCAGGAAAAAAAAAAAAAAGAGGAGGAACTAATGAATGAAATTGGGAAAAAGTTGAAGCCAAGCGAGATGAGGCCTGAAAACCAACAACCGAATTTAGAAATGTGACTTTTACAACAGCAGTTCTGATAGAGTAGGGATGCTAAAAATGACTACAACTGGTCTAAGAACAGAAGCAAAGGCACTAGGGGCTATGACACAGACCTTTCTTTTTGAGGAATTCTGCAGTACCAGGTCAGAGAAATGTAGCAGTAGTTAGGGTTGAGGGTAAAAGTAATTTTCTTTAAGATGGGAGAAAAAGTATGTATGTGTCCTAGAAGAGGAAAAAAGTTAATGATAACAGAGAAGGAAATTTTAGTCATCATCTATATAACCAGTCTCCTATTCATGGACTTTGAACGAATTTTCAATTTTTTATTCCTTCATAAAAAAGTCAAGATGATTATGTAATATTTAGATCTATGTGTCAACAACAACTATTTCTGCAGCATAAATTCTCAGAAGTGGTCCTGCCATATTGAGGAGTGCGCAAATATTTTAAAAAGTAGCACATACTGATAAAACACACCAATGGTGGCACTTTTCCACCAGTAGTGTATGCAAGTGCCTGTTTCTCTATACTCATCCGCTCTGGACATTATCATTTTACTTACTACAGTAATCTAATATAAAAATTGTTACCATTATATGAATTTACATTGCTTCAAATAAAACTTAATTATTTAGTTGGGCATTTTCTTAAAAACTTAAGCACAAATTTACCACATGACCAAACCCTAGGTAGCTACCTCTCCAAAAGATATGAAAACATATGTTCACATAAAAACTTCCACATGAATGTTCATGGCAGCCTAATTCCTAAGAGTCTAAAAGTGGAAATAATCCAAATGCCTGTCAACTGGTGAACAGAGCCTATCTATATAATGGGTTACTCAGCCATAATTTAACAAGTATTGATATGTGCTACCACATGGATAAAACTCACATATACAGTAAGTAAAAGAAGCCAGATGTGAAAGACTACATATTGTTCGACTCCATTACTTGAAATGTCTAGAATAGGTAAAGCTGTAGACAGGAAGTTGATAGGTTGCCCGGTGTTCAGGGAGAATGGGAGTGACTGAGTGCAAGGTTTTTTCTGGTGTAATGCAAATGTCCTAAAATTGATTATGATAATGACTGTGCAACTCTGAATATACCTAAAAACCACCGAATTTTACAATTGAAATTGGTAAGCTGAAGGGTATGTGTATTATAACTCAATAAAGCTGATTTTTCAAAAAGAATGCATTCCAAGGAAGGTTATAAAGTAGTAGACTATGACCCCATTTTTCTAAGAAATAAATATATTTGCATGTAAATGTACAAAGAAATTCTAGAAAGGTACAGATTAAACTGTAACACCAAGTTGCTCTAAGTGGTAGGGTTTACAAAGAAATGGATATCTTCACAAGAGAAAAAGGTTTTGTGACAAGTTTGCTTTTCTTATACTCAAGGCTAGAAGCATCCACATGTTTTACAAGAAGCATATATGTATTTCAAGCCATCTAAATTTTATAAGCTGGAGTTTCTTAAATTTTTTTGAAGATTTTTAATTATTTGAAAGGGAGAGTAACAGAGAGAAAGCAATTTCTATCCATTGATTCACTCCCCAAATGGCTGCAACTGTCAAGCCTGGGCCGGGATGAAGTCAGGAGCTGGGAAGTCCATCTGGGTCTCCCATGTGAGTGGCAGTACCTGGGCCAGCCTCGGCACGATAGCAGGGAGGTGGATGGGAAGTGGAGCACCCAGGACTCCAACTGGCCCTCCGATATGGAATGCCTGTGTTGCAAAGGGCGGCTTAACCTGCTGTTCCACAATGCTGGCCCTCACCCTCAGATTTTATAAGACCTTTAAAATTACTAAACAAGGCTTCCTGACTCATGAAATCACTATTCTAGTGAGTCAAGTCATTCTTTCTAGCCCTTCTGAAACATCAGGTGGTAATGATTTTAGTCACTCAAAATTCCCCAAATGAGTATCTCTCTGAAGTGACAATAGAGCTCTAAGAGGTGTGGGAGAGGGGGTGGGGGGCTGCGTACGGTGGGAAGAATCACTGTGTTCCTAAAGTTGTAATTTTGAAATATATGAAGTTTGTATCCTTAAATAAAAGGTTTCTGGGAAAAACAAAAAAAGAGTACAAGCTGCTTTAACTGAAAAGTTCCAACTACAGGACAAGTACTGCCGAGCAGGAAAAGAGGGCTGTTAAAAATCTGAGCACAGAGCAAGCTGGCATAGGCTCTTAAGCACAATTCCAAATAAAAGAGGTTTTTTTCCTCTTAGAATTAAGAATGAAAACTCTTTTGAAGGCCATACCTGCAGGAAAGCTACTCTTTTGCAGGCTGTGGTACCAGAGTGATGGAGATACTAGGAAAGGTATTAGAATGTCAGAAACCTAAAAACCTTTCAGGTATGCAGTTTAACTACAAGAATGAGCTCTAAAAAGTAGAAACATAAAATTTCCATGATTGGGCAGGGATATTCCCTCCAAATTTTTTGTAGGATGCCCCTCCAGGAAAAAAATAATAATTCTGGGGACCAGCGCTGTAGAGTAATAGGCTAAGCCTCCACCTGCAGCACCAGCATCCCATACGGGCACAGGTTCATGTCCCGGCTGCTCCTCTACTGATCCAGCTCTCTGCTATGGCCTGGGAAAGCAGTGGAAGATGGCCCAAGTGATTGAGCCCCTGCACCCATATGGACATCCAGAAGAAGCTCCTGGCTCCGGATTGGCCCAGCTCTAGCTATTGTGGCCATTTGGCAAGTGAACCAGCAGATTGAAGACATCTCTGTCTCTCCCTGTCTAACTCTGCCTCTCAAATAGTCTTTAAACAAAAAACAACTTTGAAATATGGGATTTTACCCTATAAAGTTTATTGTTTATTTTCATTTGGAAGGTCTCCTACGTAGGTGGCAGGGACCCAAGTACTTGAGCCATCACCTGCTGCCTCTCTGGGTGCACAGCAGGAGGAAGCTTGAGATAGGTTTCAATCCCAGGCACTCAGATATGGGATGTAGGTGTCCCAAGCAGTGGCTTAACTCATTGAACCACAACACCCACACCTGTATTTTTAGAATGAATAAAATATTTAAATGGTATATCTACTGCTAGTGAGTCTTTTTTTTTTGGACAGGCAGAGAGACGGAGAGCAAGTTCCGTTGTTTCACCCCTCAATGGCCGCTGTGGCCGGCGCACCGCGCTGATCCAAAGCCAGGAGCAAGGTGCTTCCTCCTGGTCTGCAGGCGCAGGACCCAAGCACTTGGGCCATCCTCCACTGCCCTCCCAGGCCACAGCAGAGAGCTGGCCTGGAAGAGGAGCAACCGGGACAGAATCCGGCGCCCCGGCCGGGACTAGAACCCGGTGTGCCGGCGCCACAGGCGGAGGATTAGACTAGTGAACTGTGGCGCCGTCCACTAGTGAGTCTTAAGTCTACTTTTCACTTTATTATTAAGGTAACAAATGAACTATAAAGCTTTAAACAACACAAAAAACTATGAAGAATGTAAGTAAAGCAATAATGACAACTCTAGTTTTAATTCATAAAGAAATGCAGAGTTCACACTCATGTTTACATGTAGCCCCATCCTTCTCAAGTCAAACGCAGCCCACTCCCACCAGCAAACACCCTCCACGTGGCTCTATTATGTTTGTTTACATCCTTCCAGATAATGCAATTATTTCTACAATTTATGCAGCTGTAGAATTTTTTTTTTAAAGATTTATTTATTTTAAAGTCAGAGTTACACAAAGAGAGGAGGAGAGGCAGAGAGAGGGAGGTCTTCCATCCACTGCTTCACTCCCCAATTGGCCTCAACGGCCAGAGCTGTGCCCAACTGAAGCCAGGAGCCTCCTCCAGATCTTCCCAGGGACCCAAAGACCAGGCCATCTTCTACTGCCTTCCAGGCCACAGCAGAGAGCTGGATCGGAAGTGGAGCAGCTGGGATTTGAACGCCAATATGGGATACTGGCCCCGCAGACAGCAGCTTTACCCACTATGCCACAGCGCCAGCCCCTGCAGCTATAGAATTTTTACCTAAAAGTATGCACGTTAACAAGAAGAGTAAGGATTCTGGACTAGACAGACCCAGCAAAAGGGACTATTCAATAAATGTTCATAAATAAAGGAACTGACTTGGGTCTGGACCTGATCAGCCCTAAGTAAATGTGTTTTACTCTCTCTGAAATTTAAGTATGTAGAGGGGCCAGTACTGTGGCACAGTGGGTTAACACCCTGGCCTGAAGCACCAGCATCCCATATGGGCACCGGCTCAAGTCCTGGCTGCTCCACTTCCGATCCAGCTCTCTGCTATGGCTGGGAAAGCAGTAGAAGATGGCCCGAGTCCTTGGGTCCCTGCTCCCGCATGGGAAACCTGGAAGAAGCTCCTGGCTTCAGATTGGTGCAGCTCTGGCTGTTGCGGCCAACTGGGGAGTGAACCATCAGATGGAAGACCTCTGTCTCTCTGCCTCTCCTCTCTGTGTAACTCTTTCAAATAAATGAATCTTAAAAAAAAAAAAAAAAAAAGTATGTAGACTAGGTGCTGGTGCTGTGGTAAAGCAAGTAAAGCCAACACCTGCAACTCCAGCATCCCATACGTGCACCAGTTTGTGTCCCAGCTGCTCCACTTCTGATCCAATTCCCTGATCCAATGTCCTGGGAAAAGTAACAGAAGGTGGCCCAAGTATTTGGGTCTCTGCCACCCACATGGGAGACCTGGATGAAGCTCCTGGCTCCAGGCTTCCACCTGGCCCATCTCCAGCCATTGAGGCCAATTGAGGAGTCAACCAGCAAATGGAAGATCTTCTGTCTCTGTCGCTCCCTTTCCCTCTCTTTCAAAAATTAATAAATCTTTTAAAATATGTGTAATATATTAACATATGCAGAGAATATGTATGCATTAATATTTATACACATAGAAAAATTCAGGAGGGCACACAGTAAACCATAAATCCAGGTTACCTCTGGGTAGCTAAATTTAAAGAACTGACATTATAAATTAAAAGGACTGACAGGGGCTGGCGCTGTGGTGCAGCAGGTTAAAGCCCTGGCCTGAGGTGCCAGCACCCCATATGGGCACTGGTTCAAGTCCCAGCTGCTCCTCTTCAACCCAGCTCTCTATGACCTGGGAAAGCAGTGCAAGATGGCCCAAAGTCCTTAGGTCCCTACACCCACGTGGGAGACCCGGAGAAAGCTCCTGGCTTCGTATCGGCTCAGCTCCGGCCATTGTGGCCATCTGGGGAGTGAACCAGTGGATGGAAGACCCCTCTCCCTCTCCCTCTCCCTCTGTAACTCTGTCTTTCAAATAAATAAATCTTTTTTTTAAAAAAAAGGACACAAATTAAAAGGGCTGACAAATAGAAGGACTGACACAAATGGAAAGGGCTGACATCATTAATTAAAAGGACTAGCATATTAAAAGGCCCGTAGCATACAGTACACTTCTGATAGGAAAAACACACAAAACAAAGACTGAGTCTCCTCAGTGCCCACAGAGCTGTCAGCTGCTGCTGTGACAGTGCTGCCCTGAATGCCAGGCAGGAAACAGAACGGGTAACAGGACAGCATCTACTTACTCCTACAGAGATGAGAGCCTAGCTTGTTCTCACCAGATGAAGAAGCAGCACAAAAATCTGAGAGCTGAAAAGACGACAGAAACTTGCTGTTTCTGACCTTGAGATTCTCAAAGACTTAGATGAAGTGAGCCAGCATAGTGGAGTAGCAGACTGAGGAAGCTGCCTCTGTGATACTGGCATTCCATATCGGGGAGCCAGGTGGAGTTCCAGCTATGCCACTTCTGATCCAGCTCACTGCTAATGCTCCTGGAAGAGCAGAAGATGGTCCAAGTACTTAGGGCACGGACACTCATTTGGGAGACCAGGATAGAATTCCTGGCTCCTGGCTTTACCCTGGACCATCCCTGGCTGTTGCAGGCATTTTGGGAGTGAACAAGATGAAAGATTGATCTCTCTACCTTTCAAATAAATTTTAAAAAATATTTAGCTGACATAAAATATGTATTTTGAAAGATAGGGGTTGGAGCCATGGCACAATAGGTCAGTCCTCCACCTGCAGCGCTGGCATCCTGTATGGGCGCCGGTTCAAGTCCTGGCTGCTCCTCTTCCAATCCAGCTCTCTGCTGTGGCCTGGGAAAGCAGTGGAAGATGGCCCATGTCCTTGGACCCCTGCACCCACATGGGAGACTGGAAAGAAGCTCCTGGCTCTTGGCTTTGGATCGGCACAGCTCTGGCTGTTGCAGCCATTTGGGAAGTGAACCAACAGAAGGAAAACCTTTCTCTCTGTCTCTTCTCACTGTCTGTAACTCTACCTCTCAAATAATTAAAAATCTTTAAAAAAAAAAAAAAAGATAAAGGTTTAAATTAAGTTGAATGGAGAACATGAAAATGTGGTATTGTGTCGCTCCCCCTCTTCGTGGAGGAACGACACAGGACCCTGCGCTGTTCTTTCGTCTGCTCGGCCCTCCCCGGGTTTGCTGCTGGTTCTTCCCGGGTTGGCTACTATCCCTTCCACCTCCGTGGAAGGGCAGTTCCCCCTGGCCACATTCCCCACTTCCGCAGGGGAGCGGCACACCGCCGGCCGGCTTTCTGGGGGCTGCACGGGTTCCCTTAGATGTTCCCCATAGATGTTCCTGGTGCATGCCGTCTCTCTCCTCCTTTATAGTCCTCCTCCGCCAATCCCAACTCGGCTGCCCACACGCCGAGTACGCTGCTCTCCAATCAGGAGCAAGTCCTACAGTTAATTGGTTGAACTGGAGGCAGCTGTGCGGAAGCTGTTTACTTCTCTCCCAGCGCCATATTGTGGGAGAGCAGATGCATAGAATAAGTCTTAATTCCAGTAACTTAGTCCAGTCCGGGCTGCTCCCCACAGAGGAGAGCAGATGCATAGAATAAGTCTTAATTCCAGTAACTTAGTCTAGTCCGAGCTGCTCCCCACAGATCCCCCTTTCTTTTTATTTTTTTGGCGTTGATACGCGCCTGTCTTCGGTGTCCCGCAGCACACACTCTGCTCTACTTGCTAGAGTTGCCACAGGTTCTTACAAGTCCTATCAATGAGGCAAACCGAATCCGGGTCCTCTCTTCGCCATGTTGTGAGGAGGTTTTTAGGCGCTGATGCGTGCCTGTGTTCGGTGCCCTGCAGCGCATGCTCTGCTCTGCCTGCAGGGGACTTACAAGACCTATCAGGCAAACCAAATCCAAGCCTTCTCATTGCCTTTTTGTGGGGGAGACTTATTAGTGTTGGTTCGTTCCTATCTTCGGTGACCTGCAGCTCATACTCTGGTCGAGCTGCTTGCTGGCGCTTACCGCCTTAAATCAGGCAGACCGAATCCAAGCTTAATATTGTTGTATTGTGGGGAAGCCTTACTGATGTTAATTCGTGCCTGTCTTCGGTGACCTGCGGCGCATAAGCTGCTAGCTGCCCGCAGGTGCTCATCGCCTCACTTGATTAGGCAGACCGAATCCAAGCTCTCACATTGCAGTGTTGTAGGCAGGCCTTTTTATTTCTCTATTTCTCTATCTCCGGGCATTCCTATTTCTCCCATTTTACTTCTATCTTCCAGCATTCCTATTTCTCTCACTTTACTTCTAAACTTCTGTTTCTCTTATCCCCGCAGCTTTCCGGCACCTCGCCCCGCCGGCGGGTTCCCGGCTCTGCGCCGCTTCAGCCCGCGCGCCTCTCTCATCTGCGCAGCTTCCCGGCTTTGCGCGCTCCGCGGTCTCCACGCTTAACCCTTTCGCGTCTGAACCACGGCCTACGCCAGCGTTCCCTATCTATTCACGCCCCGTGCTCTCTCTGCACGCGGCGGCTTCCGCGAGTAACACAGCGTAGCTTGCGTCTCCACCACTAGCATTCAATCCAAGTTCCCCGGGCTAGCCTGGCGAATTCAACCCAGCGTACGTCTCCGCCCCACGGTTTGGCTTCCCGTCCTTTGCTCCCCGGGCTAATCAGACGGATCCCAATCTGGCTTGCGTCTCAGCTTCTGGTTTTAACTTTTCGCCCCCTATTCCCGGGCTAACTTGAGAATCCCAAAGTGGCTTCCGTTTCCGCCTCAGCCTGCCCCCCGCGGCTTCAATTTCCCTAACATTTTTCTCTACCCGGTATGTTTCCCCAAGCTTTCCTCCAACAATACTCCTCCCTCATTTCTCCTGGCCTCTCCCCACAGTCCGCGTCCGAGTCTGTTTGTTCTAGCTTTCACTTTTGCTTTCGACCTTAGAGATTTCTCCCAGCTTCCCCCCGTAGTCCATATCCGAGTCTATGCCTAGGCTTTCAATAGCTTCTTCCGGCTCCTTTTTCGTCCGGCTTTTCCCTAGGCTGTTTGCTAGTCTCTCTCTCTGATATTTTCCCAGCTCTTCCCGTTTCTTCCCGTTTCTTCCCTCCTAAGTTTTCTATCCGTCCCAGGTTTCCCATCCGAACTAGGTTTCCTATCCGAGTCACGTTTCTTCCCTCCTAAGTTTTCTATCCGTCCTAGGTTTCCTATCCGAGCTAGGTTTCCTATCCGAGTCACGGCACCATTATGTCGCTCCCCCTCTTCGTGGAGGAACGACACTAAGCCCTGCCTAGGCTTCATATCCGAGTCACGGCACCATTATGTCGCTCCCCCTCTTCGTGGAGGAACGACACAGGACCCTGCGCTGTTCTTTCGTCTGCTCGGCCCTCCCCGGGTTTGCTGCTGGTTCTTCCCGGGTTGGCTACTATCCCTTCCACCTCCGTGGAAGGGCAGTTCCCCCTGGCCACATTCCCCACTTCCGCAGGGGAGCGGCACACCGCCGGCCGGCTTTCTGGGGGCTGCACGGGTTCCCTTAGATGTTCCCCATAGATGTTCCTGGTGCATGCCGTCTCTCTCCTCCTTTATAGTCCTCCTCCGCCAATCCCAACTCGGCTGCCCACACGCCGAGTACGCTGCTCTCCAATCAGGAGCAAGTCCTACAGTTTATTGGTTGAACTGGAGGCAGCTGTGCGGAAGCTGTTTACTTCTCTCCCAGCGCCATATTGTGGGAGAGCAGATGCATAGAATAAGTCTTAATTCCAGTAACTTAGTCCAGTCCGGGCTGCTCCCCACAGAGGAGAGCAGATGCATAGAATAAGTCTTAATTCCAGTAACTTAGTCTAGTCCGAGCTGCTCCCCACAGTATTGTACAGGTTTTAAAAACTCTTAGTGTCTAGCATAGCTCATATATCAACAATATCATGTCTTTAAACAGTCACATAAAACAGGCTTCCAGATTGCCTTACTCCTAGCCCATCTCACCCTCTGACACATCACTCAATATCAGAACTCCTAACACGGGCCAGCGTGCAACACAGGTTAAGCTGTTGCCCTGCAATGCCAGCATACCATATGAGAGGCAGTTTGAGCCCCAGCTGCTCCACTTCCAATCCAGCTCCCTAGTAATATGCCTAGTGTCGCTCCCCCTCTTCATGGAGGAACGACACTAAACCCTGCCTAGGCTTCATATCCGAGTCACGGCACCATTATGTCGCTCCCCTTCTTCATGGAGGAACGACACAGGACCCTGCGCTGTTCTTTCGTCTGCTCGGCCCTCCCCGGGTTTGCTGCTGGTTCTTCCCGGGTTGGCTACTATCCCTTCCACGGATGTTCCCCCTGGCCACATTCCCCACTTCCGCAGGGGAGCGGCACACCGCCGGCCGGCTCTTCTCGGGGGCTGCACAGGTGTTCCCTCAGATGTTCCCCTTAGATGTTCCCGGTGCATGCCGTCTCTCTCCTCCTTTATAGTCCTCCTCTACCAATCCTAACTCGGCTGCCCACACGCCGAGTACGCTGCTCTCCTCCAATCAGGAGCAAGTCCTACAGTTTATTAGCTGAACTGGAGGCAGCTGTGTAGAAGCTGTTTACTTCTCTCCCAGCGCCATATTGTGGGAGAGCAGATGCATAGAGTAAGTCTTAATTCCAGTAACTTAGTCCAGTCCGGATTGCTCCCCACACCTAGGAAAGCAGCAGATGGCCCAAATGCTGGAGCCCCTGCACCCACATAGGAAACACAGATCAAACTCCTGGCCTTGGCCTGGCCCAGCATTGGTTACTGTGGCCAGCTAGCGAGTGAACCAGAGAAAGAATGATCTTTCTCTCTCCGTGTGTGTGTGTGTGTGTATGTGTGTGTCTAATCCTTTCAAGTAAATCAGTTTTACAGAAAACACAACAAACTTCAAGCAAATGCTACATTTCTACATAAAATATGCTACCCGAATTTTTAGCAGAGCAGGCAAATGGCCTGAAACTTCAAGTCATATTTTAGTGCACACTGACTACAAATCTGAGCTTTGAATTCTGTTAAGATGTCAATTATATTGGTATTTACCAATTTTACCTTGTTATATAAGTAATCATAAAATTATTTTTCAGGCTGGTTAAATATTACTAGATTTTTTTGACATTCAAGTTAATTCCATGATAAATTTAAATACCTTAAACTGTAAGTAAATTTTCTCATTTTTGCTCATGAAATCACTGTTATATAAAATTATTTATATTAATTACCCAAAATGGAGAAAAGATAGAACAATCTGGTTAGTGGTTAAGAACAAAGTCTCTGGCGCCAGTGTTGCAGCACAGAGGGTTAAACTGCCACTTGTGACTCCAGCATCCCCTGTGAAGAGAGGTAGTCTGAGTCCCTGCTACTTTGCTTGTGATCCAGCTCCCTGCTAACGTGCCTGGAATGGCAGTGTAAGATGGCCCAAGTACTTGGGCCCCTGAAGCCCATGTAAAAGACTCTGGCCTAGCTCCAACCGTTACAGCCAACTAGGGGGTGAACCTGTAGCTGAAGATCTCTTTTTCAAATAAATCTTACAAAATAAATGAATAGTCTCTGAACTTGGACTTAACTAGGTTCTAGTCCTGTTCAGCCATTTACCAACTGTGAAACCTTAAGCAAGTTATACTCTCTTGCTTCAGTTTCTTCATCTGTACAAAGAAATAACAGGGCCACACTGTGGCACATGGAGTCAAGGTGCCACTTGGGACACGGGCTGGCATCCTGTATCAGTGTTGGAGTCCCAGCTGTTTCACTTTCAATGTAGCTTCCTGGTGCTGTAAAGGCCCTTACAGACACACATGGGAGGCCCAGATGGAGTTCCTGACTCAAACCTCAGCCATTGTAGCCATCTGGGGAGTAACCCAGTGGATGCAACGCTATCTCTCCCCACTGCTCCCTCACTCTGCCTTTAAAAGAAATTAAGTTTTTTTTAAAAAAGAGCAACAATACTAATCCCTTATGTTGTTTTAAGGATTAGTGATTTAATGTAAAGTGCTTTGTTTAACATTTGGCATATAAAAAGCATTATACAAAAGTGTTAACTAGGGGCCAGCATTGTGGTTCAGTGGGTTAAACTACCTCCAGCAATGCCCAGTATTCCCATATGAACAACTTAGTTCAATACTCAATTGCTACACTTCCAATCAAGCTACCTGATAATGTGCCTGGGAAAGCAGTGGAGGAAGACCCCTGCCACCCACATGGGAGACCTAGACAGAGTTTTCTGGCTCCTGGCTTGGGCCTGACCCAGGCCCAGCCATTGTAACCATCTGTGAAGTGATCTCTAACTCTGCCTTTCAGATAAAGAAATAAATAAATCTTAAAACAAAAACAAAAACAAACAAACAAACAAACACAAAAGCAAAAGCAAAAAACTAGGCTGGGGCTGGTGCCGTGGCATAGCAGGTAAAAGCCCCAGCCTATGATGCTGGGGTCCCATATGGATACTGGTTCAAGTCCCAGCTGCTCCACTGCCGATCCAACTCGCTGCTGATGGCTTGGGAAAAGCAGTAGAAGACAACCTAAGTGCTTGGGCCCCTGCTCCCACATGGGAGACCTGGAAGAAGTTCCTGGCTCCTAGCTTCAGCCTGGCCCAGCCACTAAGGCCATTTGGGGAGTGAACCAGAGGATGGAAGATCTCTGTTTCTCACCTTCTCTTTCAAGTAAATAAACCAACCTTCGGGGAAAAAAAGTGTTAGCTGCTATCAATATTATTTTGCTAAAAAGTTTTACAAAGACAAGCTACAAGTGTCTCATGCCTTAAAAACAATGCTCATTCAAGAGATTGTTCATTAAAGACCCTGCTTAAGTTCAAAACTTTACACTTTCCTAACAAGAACTGCATTAAATATACAATGCACAGCCCCACATACCTGTTTGGAACACGAGTTCTTTCCCTCCAACACCTGCTGCCTCCAGGTTAATAAATGCACGAATCAAGCTGGCCCAGGGGTGCTGAGTAATGAAACCATGACTGGCCTTAATGAGAAGAAAACAAACATGGGCGACAATCTTAAACTGTCAACAGATTCTGCTTACTGTAAGGACAGACAGGCTATCTAGATAAGGTAAGGAATACAAAAACAATCACCTTTCCAAGGCAGTATCTAAGACATCTTAGTTTTTCTTTCTATGCATAATGGCTGTGTGCAGTTTGCTGAACGGAAAGTCCCCCTCACAGAGGCAGCCTGATTACAAGGAGTGGTGCCAAACAAGCTTTGACCAACACTTGGTGTGTAATAATCACACTTCCTTGGTAAGAGTGAAGCTGTGCAAAGTGAGAGGCGCAAGACAACAGGAAGAGACAACTACGGGGGTGGGCATTCATGCTCTGTGCCTGCCCTAAAGCATCTCTCAAACGCCAGGATCAAAGAAAACCTGAGCCCCTGCCGAGACGACCGGTTCTGGGTTTTTCCAGTACTGCACTACCTACTTAAATAGCTAAGGATTTCTTAAAGGACTGCCAGGTGTAGTACTTCCCTTGCATATCATTTTAAGAGACTACTCATATGAAGAGTAAACATGCATAAATGTTAGCTATGACCACCCTCGCGATTAATTAAGCCCAGTATTTACAGCAGTACTGTCTCACTTGCAAGACATTTTCCTCAGCACCATTAAAAAGGAACACGACAGCATGATGCAAGGCTTCGGAAGACGTTGCCAAGACACGAAGGACCTCCAGCATCACGGAGCAGCTCACCGCGTCATCACTGGCACCTTCAAATCAGAAAAACAGATTTGCTTCTCAGATTGGGAAACATTCACAGAGGAACTCTTAGGGCCAGGAATGGGGTCTGCCTCTCCAAGAAGCAGCGCGACACCTCCGTGACCAGCAGTATAGCTCCGTCCATCATCAGGTGACGTTACAGCCACCAGAGGTAAATGCCATGAGGGCAGAGAGCCCTTCGTCTGCTTTGCTCGCTGACTTACAAGCAGTGCCTAGAACCACGCCAGGCCCACACAGTCCCTCAGCCACAGTCTGTTCAGTAAGTATATTAACCAGGTGGGACCTAAAGTCCCCCCTGAAAACTGGCATTCTCGGCAGCACAGGCTATTTGTCCCCTTCTTTATCCTGGTTCCACGTCCTCAGTAGTAGTCTCACTTCTGGTGCGTACTGCTTCTTCCGTCATCTGGAATCGCCACCTCTCCCTTCTTGCCCATCTCATACAGGCTGCAGATCATACCACATGTACAGAGGGTTCAGTCTGGATAGTGTAGCATTTTGTTAAGGTTTCTTTGAGGGGGTCATATGATGGGAAAGTACAAGGACAGACACCCAGTCTCATAAGACACACAAAAAAAGACTAATGATCTAAGTTCTACCCCTGGTCCCAGCACTGACCAAGTAAATAACCAAGTCAAACCTCTTAACCTCCTCTTCTTATTTGAAAAACAGAGATGGAAGGGAAGAGGGAGCTCCCCCATCTGCTGGGTCACTCCCCAAATGCCAGCAACAGTGGGGTCCCGGGTGGGCCAAAGCTCAGAGTACGGAACCCAATCCAGGCGGCTGGAACTCGGTTATTCAAGCCTTGATCTGCTGCAGCCTGCTGCAGGAGCAAGACGCTGCAAGCAGAAGCCTGAAGTAGGAATTGAACCAGGGACTCTGATGTGAGGTACCTGGTATCTTAACTACTGAACTACACATACACCCCTTAACCTCTTCTTGACTCAAATTTTCTATGTTAATTAAAGGTGATTAGGAAGAGGACTTTAGTGCTTCGTATTATTTAAAGTATGTAAGATGCAGGTAAAAGAAATGACAGGCTATTTGATATTAAGGAATTATTAGCTAACATAACTCATGGTATTATGTCAAAAAAAGGTCCTTATATTTCAGCAATATAGACAAATACTGATACAGCTAAGACCAAGGAGTAGGAAGTAGAAAAACTGGTCTAATGAAGCTGGAAGTCAGGTACACGGGTTCATTGAGCAGTTGTTTCTATAAATATTGACATGTTCTGTAATAGAAAGCTAAAGAGAGTAGAGGGTGTTTAGTTTAGTGGCTAAGACACTCAGATCTCATATGGGGTGCCCAATTTCCACTCCCAGCTCCCAACTCCAGCTTCCTGCTAACGCAGGCCCCAGGAGGCAGCAGCAAAGGGTCCAGTCACTCAGTCCCTGCCTCCCACACGGAAGACCTGGATTGCATTCCAGCCTTGAGCTTCCAGATTGGTCGCAGGCCTAGCCTTGCAGGCATCTGGCCAGTAAATCAGTTGATGGGACCTTGCTCTCTCTCACTGCCTCTCAAGTAAACAATTAAAAAAATTAGAAGTAATCAAAATTAAAATACTAACACTGGATTTATACATGGGAGGCAGCGTTTTAGAGCAAGAAACACACAGAAATACATTTTAGCTGTGTCACTTCACTCCGCTACTTCCTGGTTGTGATATCCACCTCAGAGTTTTTTTACTCACAGAATCAGACAAGATGCACCGTGCCTAGCACCTCCTAGTCCAGGTTGGTTTTTCCTTCTCCCGTTGGGAAACCTAAGGAAGGCACTGCCAGCTCAAATGCCTCCATGGGCTCTATCAAGACCGCACCCCTATTCAAACAAACTGCTATTAAGCACATTGTCTTGGTAGTGATTACTTAATTGCATGTTAGTCAAGGTGAAACCAATTACTCTCAAGAAGGAAGTATGTGTTACTACCAATAAAAGTGTCCCCTTCAGAAAACCAAAAGCAGTATTTTTGACTGAGACTATAAATCATTTAAAAATGAAAATAAAGCAATGTTTCTTTTTCTCAAAACACAGAAGAGGACAACTGAATGGTATGTATCTGTGTTTGCAGACCTGACTAAAAAGTTCAATTATCCGTTAACCTTCCCTTTTATGGGTTCTGGTGTCTGTGAAGGGAACTAGAGAAGGGTCAGATACCTTTAAGACAGTGAAGGAAAGTCAGCAGACAGTATCTCACAGGGCTGAGCGGTTAACCACCATCCTTTTCCACTTAGAGTTAACCCTGAAATTGAAGCCACCCCCAGTGTCTCTTCTATCAGTGACCTGACAGAAGCCACGCAACAGACAAGAAAACGACGAAGGTCTTTCTGTGGGTAACCTTACTCTTACTTGGTATCAGTTCCCAAGTCCCAGATAAATTACTAGAACTTTGCAAAAAACATTCAAGCTTCAATTAGTTCATCCACTAAAGTGATTTACATGGAAGTCTACTTGATGGATGTATGGAAAAATTTTTTGTTTTAATTTATTGATTTATTCAAAGAGTGACACTGAGAGAAAAAGAGAGAGACAGAGACAGAAATCTTCTACCTACTGGTTTATTCCCCAAATGGCTATAATGGCCATGGCTGGCCTAGCCTAAAGCCAGGAGCCAGGAACTCCATCTGGGTCTTCCAGGTGGGTGTCAGGAGCCCAGGTACTTGGGCCATCTTCTGTAGCTTTCCCAGGTGCATTAGCAGGGAGCTGGATAGGAAATAGAGCAGCCAGGACTCGAACTGGTGCTCTGATATAGAATGTCAGCAACACAAGCCGTGCCTTACCCATGCACCACCATGCCAACCCCTGAAACACTGCTTTTAACGACTTATTATTGACAGAAATTTCCTTTAAATTGTTGGTATGGTACTCTTGTAAAATTTTAGTTAAAAATTGGGGGCCAGCGCTGTGGCACAGCAGGTAAAGCAACTATCTGCAGTGCCAGCATCTCATATGGGCGCCAACTGGAGTCTCAGCTGCTCCATTTCTGATCCAGCTCCCTGCCAACATGCCTGGGAAAGCAGCAGAGGATGGCCCAAGTGCTTGAGTCCTTTGCACCCACATAGGAGACCCGGATGAAGCTCCTGGCTTAGGACCAGCCCAGCTCCAGCTGCTGCAGCCACCTGGGGAATGAACCAGAGGATGTAAAATTTCCCTCTGTCTCTCCCTCTCTCTCTAACTGCCTTTCAAATAAGTAATTCGGTAAAAAAAAAAAAAATAGTTAAAAATGGATTCTAATGACCCACAAAAAAGGCCAACCCTTCATTACTAGGCTATATATGCAATTTGTAACATTCTGCACAATGCCTTTGAATGGTAGAATTCGCCACCTGAAAATAAGGATTATTTTGAGCTGAAGGCAATTGAGAAGAAAATATAGAAAAGCTCTCTGCCCTCCTCCTCAACCCCCACATCTGCAAAAAAGGACATACATTTCGGAATGGGTCCCTCCTCCCTTCTCTACAAGGACAGACAAAGCTTGAACACCAAAGACAACTTTTGACCCTTATCAGAGTCGAGACAGTACGAGAAGAATCTACTTGACAAAATTTACTACCTTCATATACCAGGTATTTGCTTTCCTACAATGTGCCACTCTATAGAGTCAAGGTCCTTTCCTTTGTAACGTCTCCAGAAATGAATAGTTCTTTGTTGTAAACACTATATAAGCAGAGTCTAAACCACCTCTCTGCAATTTACTCATTATTCCTGTGGTATCGCCCTTGTACCCATGAGGTATGCATGTTAATAAACTTCTGTTAGTGTTTCTCTTGTTTATCTGTCTTTGTCTACCCCAGCTACAAATGATGAAAGGTAGAGGAAAATCATTTTTTCTTCCCTCTGTCTCTGATACTTACATAATATTATATAATGCTCTTATTTGCCCCCTCAAGAATTTAAGCATCATAATCATACATACAGAGAAACATTTTATTACTGCTTTGAAAGACATAACACTGGTTTCCCCAGCACAAAGGCAATTGTGCTTTTATATAACAAATGTGTGTATACTGAGTCCTAAAAAGGCAAGGTACATTCTAAATGCAATCATAAAGTTTTCTAATGGGCTGGCACTGTGGTGGAGCAGGTTACACTGCTGCTTGCAACGCCAGCATCCTGTACCACAAGTGCCAGTTCAAATTCCAGCTGCTCTGCTTCCAATCCAGCTTCCTGGGAAGGCAGTGGAAGGCCGCTCAAGTACTTGGGCCCTTACCACCCACGTGAGAGCCCAGGTTGCAGTTCCTGACCCCTGGCTTTGGCCTGGCCCAGTCCCTGCTGTTGCAGCCATTTGAGAAGTGAACTGCGCTTGCTTCAGCAGCACATATACTAAAATTAGAACCAAAAAGTGACCCAACAGATGGAGCATCTCTGTCTCTCCCTCTCTCAGTAATTCTGCCTCTCAAATAGTTTTTTTTTTTAATTTTCATTTATTTGAGAGGTAGAGTTACAGACAGCAAGAGGCAGAGACAGAGAGAGAGGTCTTCCATCCAATGGTTTACTCCCCAATTGGCCGCAACGGTCAGAGCTGTGTCAATCCAGACCCAGGAGCTTCTTCCCTGGTCTCCCATGCGGGTGCAGGGCCCAAGCACTTGGGCCATCCTCCACTGCACTCCTGGGCCACAGCAGAGAGCTGGACTGGAAGAGGAGCAACCGGGACTAGAACCGGCCCCCATTTGGGATGCCGGCCCTGCAGGCAGAATATTAACCTGCTGCACCAGGCTGCTGGCCCAAGATAAAGCTTTCTAATTAATGACATTCCAGTACACGTTTTATCGAGTAAGCACATTTTACTTTCTAGTTCACATGGCGCGATGTTTACTTGGGCCTGCTATGATTCGAGCAGTTCGGAAGTATTGCTATGAGATAACACGTGGTAGCCTGAGAGAGGGAGGGAGGCAGGAGGCGCGTCCCCTGCCGGCTGCTGCCGCAGTGGTTTATTTCTACTTAATCCTCCCAGCGACGCCGTTAGGGAAGTACTATGATTTTTCTCCACTCCACAAATAAGAACTGAGGCGAGAACTGAGGCGAGACGACGGCAAGCAATTGCCGAAGGGAGCAGCAACTGCATTCTAATACCCTGCTTCCTTTCCCATGCAACTGAAAGGACTGACGGGCCAGGAACCCTAGCACCTGGTCTGTGTCTGACCGGTGCTGACCAGCAACCCTTATTCCTCTGTCCAAGAAGGGGTCTACTAAAACGCGAGAGCACTGCAAAATGCTATTCTCTCTTCTTCTCTTCTTACAGTCTCTCTCACTACTGCAAATAGTTTTCTGAGGAATCTTGTTGTTTAGAGACAGGAGTTCAACGTAGGTGATTCTCATTTACTTAACAAATACTCACTGTGTCAGACACTGCGCTAAACATCAAGCTTTCTAATTCACCTTTCTAATTCAGATTAATTAGGCACTCTAATAGTATGGTACTCCCCGCAGACCAGAGTCCTCACTTCACAGGTCAGCAGAAACTGCTGGAAGTAACGTCCTCCAACACATGCATTCCTTGAAGGCAGGGGGAGCCCCTGAGCCTAGGACAACACCCAGCTGAGCAAACAACCGAAGTGGCACAGCCTTACTCCAGGACACGGGGACACACACTGTCTGGTAACACCGATAGGCTGCTGCTCAGTCGACCAGAAACATTCTCTGTCCTATCACTCGGTTGCTGGCATTACTGTTTAAAAAAAAAGCACCAGGGCCAGTGCTATGGCACAGCGGGTTAAAGTCCTGGCCTGAAGCACTAGCATCCCATATGGGCACCGGTTCAAGAACCGGCTGCTCCTCTTCCGATCCAGCTCTCTGCTGTGGCCTGGGAAAGCCGTACAAGATGGCCCATGCCCTTGGGGCCCTGCACCCACGTGGGAGACCTGGAGGAAGCTCCTGGCTCCTGGTTTGGGATTGGCGCAGCTCCAGCCATTGTAGCTAGTTGGGAAGTGAACCAGCAGATGGAAGACCTCTCTCTCTCTCTCTCTGCCTTTCCTTCTCTATCTGTGTAACTCTTTCAAATAATTAAATAAATCTTTAAAAAAATAAGTCTTAAAAAAATAAAAATAAAGCACCAGGGGCCAGCACTGTGGCGTAGTAGGTAAAGCCACTGCCTGCCGTGCCAGCATCCCATATGGGCGCCGGGTTCTAGTCTCAGTTGCTCCACTTCCAGTCCAGCTCTCTGCTATGGCCTGGGAAAGCAGAAGAAGATGGCCCAAGTCCTTGGGCCCCTGCACCCACATGGGAGACCCGGAAGAAACTCCTGGCTCCTGGCTTCGGATCGGTGCAGCTCCAGCCATTGCATCCATTTGGGGAGAGAACCAGCGGATGGAAGATCTCTCTCTGCCTCTCCTTCTGTGTAACTCTGACTTTCAAATAAATAAAACTTTAAAATAAAAAAAAAAAGCACCTGAGAGAATACTAAAAGGTTAGAGGCGTGACTGATACTATTCTAATTATCCTGCCTCTTCCATCACAATAAAAACAAGGCTTGTGGGGCCGGCATCCCCTATCAGAGAGCCAATTTGAATGCTGGCTGCTCTGCTTCCCATCCAGATTCTCGCTAATGCACCTGGGAAGGCAGCAAAAGACTGCCCAAGTGCTTACACCCCTGCCACTCACGTGGGAGACCCGGGTGGAGTTCCAGGCTCCTAACTTCAGCCTGGCTGTTGCAGCCATTTGGGGAGTAAACCAGCAGATGGACATTTTCTTGGACATTTTGTCTTTCAAATAAATTAGTAAATTCTTAAAAAATTAACTATCTGGGCCATGATGACTTCTGAACGACTTAAACAGAAGTACATACCTGGTGAGTTCGCCACTGAGTCAAAGTGACAGTTGGCCAGGACGGCATGCTGGGCTCCATCTCTGGGTTCCAGCTTCACCACAACATTGGTGATGTTGTCATAGTAGCTCGTGAAACCCCCCAAGAAGTCAATGCTGAAGGAGCCCGTGGGCCGCTGCACATCCACCGAGATCATGTGAAGGCTGCTGCTTTGAGCTTCAATCAGCTTAATCTGCTCCAAAAGGTAGCGAACCGTCAGAATTTCATTTTCTGGACTCCCTGTGGTCCTGGGGCCAATTGATGTTATGTGTTCAAGATAATCCCTGGAAGTGAGCAAAACAAGGACTATGGCTAAGGCTTACCGGTGTAAAACTAAGGCTTAGCATATTAACATTTCCAACACACACTCCTTCCTCCTCCATTAAGCTCAGTTCTTTGACTTCTCATGTAACAAAGGCTGGGGCTGGCACAGTAGGTCAGGCATCCCATTTAGGTGATGATTCAAGTCCTGGCTGCTCCACTTCCTATCCAGTTCCTTGCTAATGCACCTGGGAAAGCAGTGGAACATGGCCCAAGTGCTTGAGCCCCTGCCAAGCTATTTAAAGAGTGAACTAGTGGATGGAAGAGCTCTCTCTTCTCTATAACTCTGCCTTTCCAGGAAATAAATAATAATAAAAAAAAAACCTGCCTTTAATTATTTCAGACACTTGTGAAAATCACTTATAAATTCCCATTTTATTTTGCTTCCCTTGATTTCTTTAAAGGTTCTTTTCACTCACTCCATTTTCAACTTCTCCCAATTCCATCAAATCAATATAGACTAAGGATTGTATTCAAATTGTGTGACAGCATACAACTTCACTGGGCATTATGGGATTCTGGGTTACTGGTTCTAAGCGGCAGGAACCAATGAACAAAGACAAGCAAGTCAAGAGGTTAAACAAGCAAAGAAACACTTTTGATGGTGCGGGGTGGACCCAGGCCTCCTAGTAAGCACACAGAGCCTAATAACTTCAACTCAGGCCAAGCCCAAGTCTACGCCCGCCTAATGGAAACTTTTTTTTTTTTTTGGCCTTTTCATTGCATTGCAAGTTCAGGGGAAAAAGGTGACCGGGGTGTGTTCCAGAAAGCCATTAAGAAAATAAGCTTTCAGCACTTTGCAGTCAAAGAGGAGTTTTTAAAGCACAGTGGCGGCTGAGACTTCTTCCTACTGGCTTATGATCTCATGAGCTTGGGCAGACTTGGGTTACAAACTCTGACTTAATCACCTCCTCTGGCACGGCTAAAGGCCTTTTAAAAACTGCAATCCAAACCAAACCAAACGCCAGGTCTTACACCGGCACTATGGCGGGGGTGGCGGAGTCGGGGGGGAAGAGCTGCAGGGAGCTAACAACTTCTGGAATTGCGTGCGAACTGCGAACAGCCAGCCTCCCAAGGAGAGACTCTAGGGCCTTCAGGTTTGGGTACTATGACCCTCCAAAAATTAAGACTACACGAACCCCCTCCAACACCTCTCTTCATTTGGAAAGCAGGAGGCCCGAGCACAAAGTGGAAGTTGCTCCAGAAGTTAGGGGGTGGGGAGAGGGCTACATCTGCACACAGGTCATGGTGGATGACCAGGCAGGCTCAATCCACGTGGCCCCCGCGCAAAGCCACCCCACCGCCCCCGGTGCCGCAGCGCCAGGAGCAGGAGGGTGAGCGCCCGAGGTCCCGCACAGGTGCGGCGCCCTGGAGCGGGAGCAGGGGCCACAAGAGGACGTCCGGGGCCGCGCAGGGCGGGAGCGGACAGTACCTGGCTTGGCTCGCGTCGAACTCTCCGCGGTCCCCAGCGGCCCCGCGCAGCACGAGCTGCTGCAGCGAGAGCTGCACGAGCGTCCGCAGGGCGAGCAGGTAGAGCGCGAGCCCCAGCGCCGTGCGCGCCTCTGACAGCCCGGTCCCCGCGCCCCGGCTCGCGCCGCCGCTACCCCCTGGGCTCCGCTTCCGCGTCCTCGCGCCGCTGCACGCCTCCACCAGGGGCTCCTGCGCCAGGGCCTCCCTCTCCGGCTGCGCAGCGGCCGTCGCCGGTCCCTCCCGACGTTCCCCGCCGACGCGGTGCCGCCTCACAGCCGCAGACTCAGAGCCCCACTCCATGGCCACGAGCTTCACCCGCCAGCCCAACCGCCCCAGCCCGCGACAGCTCCAGCTGCGGCCGCCGCCGTCGCCGCCGCCGCAGCGCCTCCTAGTGAGCGGACGGAAACTGCAAAGGGCCAAACTTCTTCTGATTGGCCCGTCCCGCCTTGCCGTGAACAGCTTTGGGCAGAGTGTTGGCGGGCAGTGGCAGGGCCAGCGTAGGCTGGGCGTGGTGGGTTTGTCCTGTGCAGGGCTTCCCAGCCGAGTATGACACAGAGATTTCCCAATGCAGACAGCCATAAAGCAAAACATGCCTGCCCAAAGCAAAAGTGCCAGGTCGCGTTTAAAAGAAATCACAGGGCTCTTGGTGCATCAGGCTGATGAAGGCGGCAGTGGCCTGGTTTTCTTAAGGGACAGTAGGACAGGCTTTGAAAAAGTAGGGTCCTGGCTCCCAACAGGAGAAACAGGACTCCACAGAGGAGCCTCAGCCTATTGCCTCCACATAAACTTAGCAGATCTTAATCACCTTGGGAGATAACCACACTGTTAACAGATCAAGAAAAAAATACCTATTAATTATCAAACACCTGCTATCAGCCAAACATGGTAGTAAATGCTATAACACATTTTCTCATCTAAATCTCTCAAGATCTCTAAGAAGGAAATAGGGGATTCCCGTGTAATAGCTGAGGAACCTAGAGGTAGCAGGTGAGGAATTTACAACTACCTTGACGGGCTCCCAGAGCAGCCTTCTACTCCACTACCCCACAGCCACTCTGGGAGTGAAGATTCAGCAAAGCCCTTCCTCCCTCAGTGTCACTTGGGTGGTAAAGAGACAGAGCCTTGGTTTCAACGTGACTCCAGGTGATCCGTCTTCTTCCTGCTTGCTGGTACAATAAAAATCCCGGCTTCAAGGTTCAGTGTCAGTGGCATGGACATTAACCCAGAAACCAACAGGGAAAGTGCACTGCAGGATGGTGACTTGAGCGCAGGTGTCAGACCTCACACAACCCCCGGGAGGTCTGCTCCTGCCTCCCTCGCAGGCTACCTGACTCCCGGTCCTTAGTGTCCCCTCTCCAACCACACTGACCTTCGGAGACACCCTGCTCACCTTCTATCCTCTGGGAACAGACTCTTCGGTTCTGTTGTTTGATGTGCCCGGAATGTTCCTCCCTGCCCTTGTTGCCTGGTAAACTCTGATACTTCAATATCAGTTCAAGCAGTACTTAATCAAGACTCACTAATCGGATGTTAAAATCCCTTCATCTGTGATTAAGCCCATCTTGCCTAATTGTGGACCCTCACAGCACTGTGTGTACATGTGTTTATTTGTTATGTCCCTCATTAGACTGCAAGCTTCCTGAGAGCAGGAGTCATGTTTGTTTTTTTTTTAACAGTTATTTATTATTTGAAAGGCAGAGTTATAGAGAGACAGAGGCAGAGAGAGAGAGAGAGGTCTTCCATCTGCTGGTTCACTCCCCAGATGGCCACAATGGCTGGAGCTGAGCTGAGATGAGCTGATATGAAACCAGGAGCTTTCTCCCTTTCTCCGGGTCTCCCATGCGGGTACAGGGGCCCAAGGACTCGGACCATCTTCTACTGCTTTCCCAGGCCATAGCAGAGAGCTGGATCAGAAGAGGAACAGCTGGGACTAGAACCGGCATCCATATGGGATGCCGGCACTGCAGGCCAGGGCTTTAACCCGCTACATCACAGCGCCGGCCCCCATGTCTGGTTTTGATCAAGATTTTTATTTGCTACCCTAAGCATATAACACAATGCATAGTATATAGTTAGTACTTCTTTAGTGGATAATTGCAATTTTATAGTAGTAGCATGATTTTTAGTTCTATAAGGCCCTTTGTAGTCTAACTCCTTGAGATCAAAGACAATGCCTTATTTATTCATTCTTGCATCCATAGTGCTCAGCTTTGTACCTAGAATGAAAATGTATTTTCTCTCATAAGAACAGTTATCTTGGGATCAGCGCTGTGGTGTAGCAGGTAAAGCCATGCCTGCAGTGCCAGCATCCCATATTGGTGCCAGTTCAAGTCCTGGCTACTCCGCTTCTGATCCAGCTCCCTGCTATGGCCTGGGAAAGCAGTAGAAGATGGCCCAAGTCCTTGGGCCCCTGCACCCACGTGGGAAACTCGGAAGAAGCTCCTGGCTTCGGATCAGCCCAGCTCTGGCCCTTGCAGCCATTTGGGTAGTGAATCAGCAAATGGAAGAATTCTCTCTCCCTCTCTCCCTGCCTCTGTCTCTCTAGTTCAGCCTTTCAAATAAATAAATTTTTTTAAAAAGTGTGTACGTTGCTATATTTACAAAAACAAAACAACAACAACAACAAAACCAGCTGTCTTAATATTCTTTCCTGTAAACCCCAGACCCCCCACCATCTTTGAAAGATGAGAATTCACAGGGCCGGTGCCATGGCTCACTTGGTTAACCCTCCACCTGCATCCCATATGGGCGCCAGGTTCTAGTCCCGGTTGCTCCTTTTCCAGTCCAAGCTCTCTGCTGTGGCCCGGGAAGGCAGTGGAGGATGGCCCAAGTGCTTGGGCCCTGCACCCACTGGGAGACCAGGAAGAAACACCTGGCTCCTGGCTTCGGATTGGCGTAGCTCCGGCCGTAGCGGCCATTTGGGGGGTGAACCAACAGAAGGAAGACCTTTCTCTCTCCCTCCCTCCCCCCCTCCCTGCCTCCCTCCCTCTCTCCCTCTCTGTCAAATAAAAAATAAAAAGAAGGATGAGGACTGTCAATCAACACTGTATGATGTGGAAGGACTGGTATTGTGGTATAGCTGGTAAAGTTGCTGTCTGTGACACTGGCATCTCATCTGGGCACCGGTTCGATTCCTGGCTGCTCCAATTACAATTGCGCTTCCTGTTAACATGCCTGAGAAAGCAGAAGATGGCCCAAGTCCTTGGGCCCCTGCATCCATGTGGGAGACCCAGAAGAAGCCTCTAACTCCCGGCTTCAGGTTCCCAGCTCTGCCTTTCAAATAAAGAAATGAAATCTTAAAAGATAAAAATATGTCAAGGTTTTTACTCACAGGCCCTAGGAGAAGGGTGCACACATCTCATCTCATGCTTTACTTTTTGCCATCGCTTGCTGGGTGAGGTGGGTGGGTATCAGAAAGCCGAGGGACCAATAGCAGCTCTCTGGAGTGCACCCGGGAGTAAATAACTTGAGCTCTCTTGTTCTGAATGGATGATGGATGTTAAGCACTGCTGATAATATCCCATGGGAGGCAATGGATCAGAATAGGAGAAATCCTGGTTGTTGGGGTCAGGTAGGTCTGAGTTCCTGGAGCAGACACCTTTAGAACATGGCATTATTTAAGTTACAGTCTGACAGTGCCTCAGTGGTCTTATTTGTTATGATGGCGATAACGCCTGCCTTAAAGAGCTACATGTGGATTCATCAGCTAGTATGTGTAAAAGATCCTCACTTGTGATTCTCATTAAAAACTTTTCCAGGATTTTTCTTCTTCTACAATCCTATGTAGATTACACTAAAAACCATCTTCCAAACATGATAATTACAGGTGGGAATCAAGTTACAACGAGTTCTTAGAAGGTGGTGTTTCTGTAGCTGTTTTTTTGTTTGTTTGTTTGTTTGTTTGTTTGTTTTGACAGGCAGAGTGGATAGTGAGAGAGACAGAGAGAAAGGTCTTCCTTTTTCTGTTGGTTCACCCCCCAAAGTGGCCGCTATGGCCAGGGCGTTGCGGCCAGCGCGTTGCAGCCGGCGCACTGTGCCAATCCAAAGCCAGGAGCCAGGTGCTTCCTCCTGGTCTCCCATGCAGGTGCAGGGCCCAAGCACTTGGGCCATCCTCCACTGTACTCCCTGGCCACAGCAGAGAGCTGGCCTGGAAGAGGAGCAACCGGGAAAGAATCCGGCGCCCCAACCGGGACTAGAACCCGGGGTGCCGGCGCCGCTAGGTGGAGGATTAGCCTAGTGAGCCACGGCGCCGGCCTAGCTGAGTGTTAACTACAAATATTTTAAAGCTACAAGTTGTTGAATATCTGCTGTGTCAAATACAGATCAAGGTGGAGAAACATTAAGAAGAGCAAACTAACATTTTCGCTTTCACAACTTGTAGACCATCAGCAACTGTGTGTGAATGAAGCATCCGATGCGTTAAGTGCTATGAGGACAGATAGAGCAGGGAACTGAGAATGACAGAGGCTGCTCTTTTACTAGGGTCATCAGGGAACTGCTAAGGAGATAATATTTGCAAAGACCTGAACAAAGTGAGGATCACTACATTATTATAAGCCTGGGGAGAGGATGCAACAGGCAAAGGGAAATGAGCTGGGATATCTAGAAGCACCCCGGGTAAGGCATGTGGTTAAAGCAGACTGAGTTGGGGCCGGCACTGTGGCACAGCAGGTTAATACGCTGACATCCCTTATGGGCGCTGGTTCTAGTCCCGGTTGCTCCTCTTCTGATCCAGCTCTCTGCTATGGCCCAGGAGGGCAGTAGAAGATGGCCCCCGTCCTTGCGCCCCTGCACCCACTTAGGAGACCAGGAAGAAGCTCCTGGCTCCTGGCTCTGGATTGGTGCAGTTCCAGCCGTTGCGGCCAATTGGGGAGTGAACCATCGGATGGAAGACCTCTCTGTCTCTGTCTCTCCTCTCTGTGTGTAACACTTTCAAATAAATAAACCTTAAAAAATAAAAAAGCGGACCGATTTAGGGGGCAGCAGGAGAGATGAGAGCAGAGCAGTAGGCCAGGGCCAGCCATGGGAAGGCCGATGGCTGCAGCAAGGACTTCAGCGTGGTTTCTGAGTACTGCAAGGTCATGCTTGAAGCAATACTGTTCATGATGGCTCAGAGTCTCAATCCTGGGAGGAACCACACCTAGATTACATAGACTAATAAAAGACTTCTAGAATGTCTAGCCTATTAAGTGTCTGAAACCACTTTGATCTGTGGTTTTACTTGTGTGGGAAGTCAACCACAGTGAACTGAAACATGTACTGTACTTCCCACATATCAAATTGCTGACCCAAATGCATGATGGGAAAGCCTTTGATTGACCCATCTGGAAACCTATTGGTCACCGGAGTTGAGTCAATTCATCTGGCAGGGCAGACAATTCTGCTTTTATTAAGTGCCCCCTCATGACAAAGTGAGAGCTAGATGGACCAGAAGGCACACAGATGTCCCAAGTCCCTTCTGTCTTGCCATCTCTCCAGTATTTCCTAGTAACCTGTCCAAGGTGCATGGAAGGGCATGTGAGTTGTTAGGACGGAGTCGGAATGCCAGTTTCTGTCTTCCATACAGATCGTTCCATAGCTGATGTGCCTTAGAGGAAAACCATAGCTTACGTGCCTCCTCCTTGTGGAAGACAGCCTCTGGGATGGAGAGTGGCAGAATGCCTTTTACCTACTATTATAGTAACATCATTAAAATCAACTGAGGTGAGAGCAAAGTCCAAACCAGTAGTCAGCGACAGAAAGAGATGGCACAAGATAACAGGAAGTGCAAGTCCAAGGACTAAAAAACCAAGATTAAGGATTCCAAATGTAAGAGACCCTGGGCAAATATTGTGGCAGGTGCTGTTGTCTGCAGCTGTGTTTTATGTTCAAATCTGCATTTAAAGGATCAGGATGGAGCTCATGTACAGGTTCAGGGGACATCATTAGTTTTTTGTTTTTGTTTTTGTTTTTTTTTTCTCCTTTCAGTCTCTGTTCCTTAAGGCTGAAGCTAGGGCCTCAAGGTGTTGACAATTGGTCTCCCTAACTACAGAACATGTGGAAGCTGGTGACAACACCCACAGCAGGGAGTACCTCCGACAAGCCAGGCGGCCTCGGAGCCGGCCATGCTGGCAACAAAGGGCCTTCCGAACAGCACTGAGGTCAGAGCTGTGAACCCGCCTTTGCTTTAGAGCTTTTCTACTGGAGCTGAGCAGTCTTGGAGTTTAGGGAGAGGGCAACAGCAAAGCGCTCTCAGCCGCCCTGCACACTCCACATTGGACACTGCTGAGCTCCAGGTCACTGCAGCCAGGTGGGCACAGAGTTAGACAACAGGCCAGGGCCAACACTGTGGTGCAGTGGGTTAAAGCCCCGGCCTGCAGTGCCGGCATCCCATACAGGTACTGCCTTGAACCCCGGCTGCTCCACTATGGATTCAGCTCACTGCTAGTGTGCCTGGGACAGCAGCAGAGGACAGCACAGGTCCTTGGACCCCTGTATCCATGTGGGAGGCCCAGAAGAAGCTCCTGGCTTTGGATTAGCTGAGATCAGCTGTTGCAGTCATTTGGGCAGTGAGCCAGCGGATCGAAGACCTCTCTGTCTCTACTTCTAAGATTGTATTTATTTGAAAGACAGAGAAAGAAAAAGAAAACAGTCTAGCTGCACTGCCAGCTGAATTGACCCTGTGGGATTACCTTTTTCCTTGGCCTGTTAGGAACAACATTTAGGAAGAACCTGTATCTAGCTGTAAAGTCATTTGGAGGCACCAGCATTGCAGTGTGGTGGGTAAAGCTGCCACCTTCAATGCCAGCATCCATATGGGCACCACTTACGAGTCCTGGCTGCTCCACTTCCCATCCAGCTCCCTGCTAATGCACCTAGGAACACAGTGGAAAATAGCCCAAGTCCTTGGGCCCCTGCACCCATGTGGGAGACCCAGAAGAAGCTCCTGACTTCAGCCTGACCCAGACCTAGTCATTGTGGCCATTTGCATAGTGAACCAGCAGATGGAAGATCTCTGCCCTTCCAACTCAGCCTTTCAAGTAATTTTTTTTAAAAATAAACTATTTGAAAGTCAGAGTTACAGGGAAGGAGAGACAGAGGCGGGGGGGGGGGGTGGAGAAGGGAGGGAGTGAGGGACAGAGAGAGAGAGAGAGAGATCTTCCATCTGCTGGTTCACTCCCCAAAGAGCCTCAACAGCCAGGGCTGGGCCAGACCAAAGCCAAGAGCCAGGAGCTTTATCCAAGTCTCCCATGTGGGTGCAGGGACCAAGGACTTGAGCCATCTTCTGCTCTTTCCCAGGCACATTAACAGGGAGCTGGATAGGAAGTGGAGCAGCAAGAGCTTGAACCAGCAACTGTATGGGATGCCAGTGCTACAGGCAGCAGCTTTACTTGCTATGCCACAGTGCCAGCCCCAGTGAATTCTTCTGGAAAGAAATGAAATTGAGAAAATTGTTTCTTTGGACCCTAACACCATATTACACATAAAAAAAGTCGAGAGAAATTCATAATCAAATACAAACTGTTTAATGAGTACCCAAAAAATGTGACTATAATTGAATAATTTTAATAATTAAGACTCAAAATAGACAAGGACAGGGCTAGTGCTATGGTATAGTGGATAAAGCTGCTGCCTGCAGTGCCAGCATCCCATATGGGTGCCAGCTTCTATCCAGGCTGCTCCTCTTCTGATCCAGCTCTCTGCTGTGGCCTGGGAATGCAGTGGAAGATGGCCCAAGTGTTTGGGCCTCTGCACCCGTGTAGAAGACCCAGAAGAAGCTCCTGGCTTTGGATTGGCCCAGCTCCAGTCATTGCGACCATTTTGGGAGTGAACCAGCAGAGGGAACACTTCTCTCTCTGCCTCTGCTTCTCTGTAACTCTGCCTTCCAAATACATAAATCACTCCAGCTTCCTGCCATGTAGACTTTGGAAGATACTGGTGATGCCTTCACTGATCTGGTTCCTACTTCCTACGTGGGAGACCAGGTTAAGTTCCTCTCTCTCTTTCTCTCTCTCGTGTGCGCGCTCTCACCCACTCTGTCTCCATCCATGCCTTCCAAGTTAAAAAACAACTTTTTAAAGAGAAGTGGAAATCACATATTCACCACACAAAACTGACAACTTCTATATTTCAAAACTAATGGGACAATCATTTGGCCTAGAGGTTAAGACACCATGTTCTATGACAGAGCACTCAGGTTCAAAGGTTTTTGAGTACTGGCATTGCTCCCAGTCTCAGGTTCCTGCTCCTGTGCACCCTAGAAGGCAGCAAGTGATGGCTCAGTTACCACGTGGAAGACCTGGATCGAGTCCTAGCTCCCAGCTTCAGCCTGGGAATTACAGCTGCAGACCTGTGAGGGGTGAACTAGCAGATGGATATTCTCTCTCCCTCTCCCTCTCCAGTAAAAGAAAAGAAGCCTGTCACTCACACACACACACACACACACACACTAAAAAGTCAAAGAGAAACTTGGTACATGATTTTCAACAAATTTAAAAAACAAGAGAATAACGCATTCTCTCTATGTTTGTATGGGTGTGTGCTTGTGTTGAGGTATAAAAATCAGGATGGGTGTTTAGCACAGCTGCTCAGGACACCCACTTCCTGAATCAGAGTACTTGGTTCAAGTCCTGGCTGTTCTACTTCTGCTCCAACTTCCTGCTCATGTTCATTCCGAGTGGCAGCAGCGATGGCTCAAGTACTTGGGTCCCGACCACTCTCCTGGGAAACCCAGATTCACTTCCAGTCTCCTAGACTGGGCCTAATCCAACCCCGCCAGCTGCTGTGGGCATTTGGGGATTGAACCAGCAGATGAAAGATCTTTTTTATGTCAAATATAAAAAAATTAAAAGTATTTTAAAGAAAAATACCAATGCCTCAACAGAAAAATATACAAACCATTCATCCTTAATATAAAAGGAATACAGGTGAAAATGTGAGCCATAGTTAACTCATCGTATTGAAAGTCATTTTTATTTTACATTATACACTTCTGGAAAGGTTGAAGTTTAAAACTTGGTAGACCCTTCATAAAGGTTGGTAGGATACATATTGGAACGACTATGTGGAAAGCAATGATGCAGGATGTATTAGGAGACTCGATTTCACAACTTTTCATGTAATTTCATATGTAGCAATCTATCAGAGATGTGATTAATAAAAAATGCAAAACAATGCTCATCCATAAAAACCATGTTTGTAGAAACTACTTTGGCACATAATAAAGGAAAGGTTAAATCGAGTACAGGGGCCAGCGCTGTGGTGCAGCAGGTGAAGTAGCCACGTGTGACGGAATCCCATATCAGTGTTGGTTCGAACCCTGGCTGCTCTGAATCCAATCCAGTTTTCTGCTACCGAGTCTGGGAAAGCAGCAGAAGATGGCCTAAGTACCTGGGTCCCTGCCACCCATGTGGGAGACCAGGATAGAGATTTGGGGCTCCTGGCTTCAACCTGCCTCTGCCCTGGCTGTTGCTGCCATCTGGGGAGTGAACCAGTGGATAGAAGATCTGTTTCCCTTTCTCTCTGTTGCTCTGCCTTTCAAATAAATAAGCCTTTTTTTTTTTAAAAATTATAGTAGATTGAGTTTGGAAACATCATGTAGTACTAAATACAACACTACCAAGATATGTGTAATATTGTGGGAGAAATGTTCACATTATAAACTTTGAGATAAAGAAATAAAGATACCAAGGTGAATCATAGAATATATTGTGTGCACAAATACATGAAAGGAAATACTCTAAAACAGGAACAGCAGTTATCTCTTGGTGATGTTTCTTCCTGTTCACTCATTCCTCTATTTTCCACCTTTCCTATCCTGACTTCAATGTGCCCTTTCTGAGCCACAGAGCTAGGGCGAGCATCTGGCCTGGCAGTTAAGACACCATTAAGACACTCACATCCCACATCAGAGTGTCAGGGTTCAGAGCCAGGGTCCAGCTCCTGACTCCAGCTTCCTGCTAATGCAGACCCTGGGAGGGATTTATTTGAGGTCATGCACCCAGGGCTGTGCTTGCATTTCTCCACTGGGCAATGGCTCAGGTTATTGGGTTCCTGGAATCCATATGGGAATCCTGTACTGAATTCTCACCTCCTATCATAAACACCTGCAGAACGAACTAGCAGGTTGATGATTTCTGTGCGTCTCTGCTTTTGCAATAAAAGCAGAACTTTTTTCAAAAATTAAATTTTTCTGGCCCATGTTCCTCAAGCACATTTATAGACCAAAAAGTTTAGGGCAAAGCTGTGGCACAGCAGGTTTAGCCACCTCCTGTGATGCCAGCATCTCATTCATGTTGTCCCGGCCACTCCACTTCTGATCCAGCTCCCTGATAGTGTGCCTGGGAAAGCAGCAGCACAAGGCCCAAGTACGTGGCCCCTTGCACCACCTGACCTCAACCTGGCCAGCCACAGCCCTGGTCATTGCAGCCATTAGAGCAGTGAACCAGTGGTTCGAACATTTCTCTCTCTCTGTAACTCTGCCTTTTACATAAAACAAATCTTTAAGCAAAAAGACTTAGGAATTCATTAACTGCTGAACCAAAACAAAACTAGGGGGAGGACTGTCAGCGATCTATCTTTAAAGTCAGCCTGTGGGGTGGGCAAAGAATCGATGCATGTACTTCTAAATGGCCTTGCATCTTGAATTTTCTTGCCCTCCCTTCACAGCACATTTCTTGCATTGGAGAAGAAGAACACAGGCACCTGAGTGTCTCTAGGGATATTTGAGGTCAGGCACCCAGAGCTTTGTTTGCATTTCTCCACTGAGCTGAGGGGGCAGGTGAGTTAAGACAGAGGGATGACTCAGCAGTGTGGGGCCGCGAGGAGCTGACTAGTGTGGATTTGCTCCATGCGGAAGCTCGGGTGTTTTAGTCCACTGAAACATTAATGAGTGTGCACGTTGCCAGAGCCCCCACGAAGAGGTATATACGCTCAGAGACCCCATCTCTCCCCGAGACCCACTCGAGGAGCAGCCTGCTCCTGCAGCCCACGAACCTTTCTCACAAGCTCTATCCTGAGTCAGTTTCACTTGTCCTGCAAGCTGCCATGACCTTCTTTGGGTCCTTGCTGGCCCAAAAATAGCCTCTGCAGCTGCTGTTTTTCCAAGATGCCCAAAGGAGAAAAGAGACAACAATGGATTTTTGTATGAAAATGACAAATCTCTCAGAGGGAACCACATAACACAATCACCTGGGGACCCGTTTAAAAAAAAAATCTCCCTGTGTCCAACCCATCTACCACACCCGATTCTTGGATATGGTTCTGTGACCTGTGACTCCTGCACACACCAATGCTGGAATTTGAATACGATTCGGCTTTTGAGCTCATGTGGTACTTTAAACCCCAAAGTTATAAATTAATGGTACTAAGAGGGTGGGACTTAATCCAAGTTGTTTGGAGGCGGGGCCTATAGGACTAGAAGAGTTCTGGCTGAGCCATCAAGGCAGAGCCCCAGAATTGGATCTTGCTAACTTCTAAGAGACCACATAGACTCAGACACACATGCTCTGTGCTACTTTACTGGTAACTCTCTGGAAGCTGAACCAGCAGGGCCCATCCAATCTTGTACTATGAACCTCCAGGACCGAGAGCCAAGATAAACCTCTTCGCTTTGTCAATCTAGTCGCCTCCCGTATTTTATTACTGTGACAAGAAGCTAATACAATGAACACAGTCAACTGCCAAGTGCCTTCCACGTCTGGTCCACATGTCCAAGAAGGAATAGGCATTGCCATCTCTCCTGCCTGCCTTCCCCACTCCCCCTCCAGGCCTCAACGACCAGAAGAGCTGCGTAGCACCGTACCACATAGGTAAACAGGATGGAAGAGGCCGAATGACGCCATCTGTCAGAGCTGGGGCTCCACACTCAAGCCGCCTCGGGGTGCACTGCTCCATTGCTAACCTGCCCTGTGACCTCTGTGAATTACTCAGCTTCCACATCTGAGGGATGGGGTTCGTATGGCTATCAGGATGGCCCAAGCCAGGATACTTGGAAGAGCTCAACACGTGCTGCTCTTCTGCGGCTGGCACCTCCCTCCGCATGGCATTAGGAGATAGGACGGAAATTGTCTTCCAAATCCCATCACTCTTCTGCAGTTGGCTGGTTGGGTGCAAACAGAGAACACTGGACTGTATTATAGCAACTTGATTTCAAGTTGTTGAAAGGCAGCTTGCAACACACACCTGAGGGACAATGTTTAAGTGTTTGTCGCTGCTCTGCTCTGCCCACTCACAGAGATGTATCTCTTACTAGCTTCTTCCGGGGAGAGCTTGTAAAAAATGTTTTTACCTCTGACGTCTTAGTTTCTCTTGGCATAGCAGCAATCAAAGGACATAAAGCCAGAAGTACAAAGAGCAAGTTCTTTTATCATTTTTTTATTTGGAAAGGTAGAGAGAGAGGTCTACCATCCTCTGGTTCACTCCCCAAATTCCCCCCACAGCTGGGGCTGGGCCCAGTCAAAGCTAGGAATCCAGATCTGGTGTGGGTCTCCACTTGTATGGAAGGACCCAAGTACTAGAGTCATCACCTTCTGCCTCCCAGTGTGCGCATTAGGAGGAAGCAGAATCCCAGGCTCTGCCCTGGACTTGGATGCAGACATGCAGATGTGGGATGTGGACATCGCAACAGGTGTCTTAAGGCCGTGTGCCAAACGCCCACCCCTATATTTTCTGCAATAAAACATGTATTCAGTCCTAAACAGGAATGACGTACTGATACAGCCCACAACAGGGATGAGAAGTGAGAATACCATGCTCAGTGAAAGTAGTCAGATACAAAAGCCTCCATATTATCTGGTTCTGTTGGTATGAAATATCCGGAAGTGGTTAATCCATAGACCGCAGACAGCTTGGGGGTTACCATGGGCTGATGGTGTAGTGGGGAGGCAGGGACTGGGAGGGAGAATGGAATTAACTGCTTAACAGGTACGGGGTTTCATTTTGGGATGATGGAAATGTTCTGATACTAGACGTAAGTAGTGGCTTGCACAGCACTGAAGTGTACTCAATGCCACTAACCTGTTCACTTTTTAAATGGCTAATTTAAAAAAAAATTAAAAGGCAGAGTGATGGAGAAGGAGAGGTCTTCTATGTGCCAGTTCACTCCCGCCAGGGCCAGGTCCAGGGCCAGGCCAGGCCCGAGGCAGGAGCCCAAAACTCCCACGGAGACAGGGGACAAAGTACTTGGGCCTTCTTTCACTGTCTTCCCAGGTGCATTAGTAGGAAACTAGATTGGAAGCAGAGCAGCCAGGGCTTGAACTGGTGCTCATATGGAAGGCCGGCATCCTGGGCAGCAGCTTAACTGGCTATGCCACAACACCAGCCCCTGGTCCATTTTTATCATGTGAATTGCATCTCAATGAAAAAAGTATTCACTATATATTATTCAGTTCAACTGCAGTAAGTAGAATCACTTACTACCCAGGATCCGTTGCAGTAAAGCAATTTTCTACCCTGCTATTGCTAAAAACCATGGTAATGTTAACAAATGCCTCAAATTTCAGTAGCCTCTTACAATTCTGGGAGGCATTGAAAGGCTATCATCAGAGGCAGGTCAGGTCCCCGCCAGAAAGAGGAAAAGGGGCAGATTCCCTTCTAGAGTGGGCAAAGTCCTGTGTCTTCCCAGAGGCTGCCTGTAACAACTTTTAGGTGTTTTTTTATTTTGAGACTAGGCAAGATTACACATCCAGCCCTCTGATGGATTTTGTTCTTGCATCTGATTGGCTGTTATCCCAGCCCCCTGAGGTATCAAAGACCGAGTACTGGGTTTCCCCAGACAATTCCTTCCTGGGAGTCCCCCTCCTGACCGCTGAGGCAGGAGGTTTCTCATTAAAATCTTGCTTTGCTCACTGTCCCTGGAACTTCTTCCATGTGAGACAAGAACCAAGATCGTCTTCAACATCCCATAATAATTCAAAGTACTAATTTGGTGTTGTGGTTTTTTTTTTTTTTTTTTTTGGGTGGGGGGGCAGGTAGAGTTATAGGCAGTGAGAGAGAGAGAGAGAAAAGTCATCCTTCTGTTGGTTCACTCCCCAAATGGCCGTTACGGCAGGCACTGTGCTGATCCGAAGCCAGGAGCCAGGCACTTCCTCCTGGTCTCCCATGCAGATGCAGGGCCCAAGCACTTGGGCCATCCTCCACTGCCTTCCCAGGCCACAGCAGAGAGCTAGACTGGAAGAGGAGCAACCGGGACTAGAACCTGCGCCCATATGGGATGCCGGCACCACAGGCGGAGGATTAACCAAATGAGCCACAGCACTGGCCCCAATCTGCTGTTAGTTTTTTTAAAGAGAAAATCAACAAGTTTAATTTAGGCAAAGGGGCTGATTCTTTAAGAAAGCTTGCTTTGTTGCCTGAAGTTAAACACTTTCCTCCCAGCATCCTCCTTGGTTCTAATAACCTAGCTGGGGTTAAGGTTAAACCTTAAGGGACTCCCACAAGGCTGGAGGGCCAAATCAAGAAATTCAGAACCCAAAGTCTGGGTGACAAATAAGCTGTTGTCTATTTGTTGTTGGTATCCAAAAGTGCTCTTCTGTCAGCAAGGTAGCTGTGATTTACTTAGGGGACAGAACAGGGTGTCTACAAACCATTTCCTGATATGGGCAGATAAGATGAAAGAATACAATGGGTCAGGTCAAGGTTGTTAGGAGGGTGAGGTCTGGGGTGAATGGCAGCCCGAGCCCCGCTCTTTAACTGCAGTGCTGCGGAACCTGGGTCTGTAGAAAAGCATGGTCAGACTGCTTCCTCAAGGAAAGGCAGGAATTCAGATATTTACATGAAACCTTCTGCTCTTAATATCGGACACAAATGTAAAGAGAGAAGGTCACTGCCTGAGCCAAACCAAACAGGTCTACAAACTGGATCCCACCCACAAGCTTCCTGTCTGAAGCCTCGGAGTTCCCACCCCTGAGTCCTCAAGGACAGAGTTGTCAAGGATTTCTCCAAGGGAGAATCAGGTTACACGTTTGATTCTTATCTCCAGACTTGGGGAAAGTTGACAGTGCCGGACTGATCCTGATCCAGAGTACAGCGAGCCACACCTCTTTCCTCTCTCCCTGCCAGGTAAAAGGTTAGTCCTGTGAAATGCCTCCCCCACACCCACCATTTCTAGCCCCCGCTCTGCTTATTTTGCAGGGACACAGAATGAGCAGGAGGACCCTCTCTGCCACTTTCGCTGACCTGGAGCAGACGACTTCCGGCACAGTGCTGTGAAATGCATTCTTCCCTCTCACCCCCCTCCTATAACACGTCCAGTATGGAACAGACTGGAGCTGTGCAACCAAAATGCAGAGTACTGGCCCTTCCCAGCCCTCCCAGACTTTGAGCCAAGCCTGGAGATGTGCAGCTGTATTTACTGTTCTTAGCTGTCCTGCAGGGAGGGAGGGACCAGCAGCATGTGCTTGGGTCCAGAGTAAAACCACGACCACACAAAATCCACAACCTCACAAAACTGCAGGCATTCCTGCAGTCCACAACCCATACAGGAAGCGTGGATTCTTATTTTCAGGGGTCATCATTGTACACTGGGATGGCATTTCAGGGAGGCAAAGGGCAACCAAACCTACACACCAGTTCAGACGGTAAGGAAAAACGCTTTTCCTGAAAATGGGGCACACTGTCCTGGAGAGCACCGACATCCTAAATCCCGAGGCTTCCTTCCTGCCCAGGCTCAGATCTGAACGGCCGCTGGCTGCCCTGCAGTGGAGATTAAATCCAACCTTGGCAGCTGAAGAGAAATCTCTACCGCTGACCTTGCCAGGACCTCCAAGGAGCCACGGGGTCATGCAGCAAGGACCTCCTCCAGGGAGACCTGGGCACAGGACCCGCCCCCTCCTCATCTACTGTTTAAGATGGGGTTGGATTTTCTAACTTTGTCTTCTGGGAAACCATAGACCTATTCCCAATCAACAGTCAAGTCTCCAGCTAATGTCAACCCCAGCTCTTCCAGGGACACCCACCATCCGCTTCAGAGATAAAAATCCGCACATGCCACACTCTGCCAAGCTGGTCTACCATGGAGGACGCTGCCCAAGCATGTGTGGCTCCCCCACCCCCACTCCAGTGCAGGCTGTGGGCCAGTCCCCTACCAGTTTAGCTGTGTTTCCTGACAACACAGGACAGGGAAATGCACCCCCACGCCCTAGCCTTGCCAACCCCTCCCTGTTAACAGCGCAGAGCCTTTGAAACTTCAACCCACACTCTGAGCCCACGACCTGCCCCACAGTGTTTTGTTCTTGTTTTCATTAGGCAGACTTCAGTGTTCTTTCATTTGTTGTAGCTTAAAACATTTTTTTAAAGCATTGCTTACTTTTTAACTTTAATGTTCCTAACCTGGGAGAGCATTTGACAACTATTCATGTTCTTCAAAAGGGAATTTCTTAAAGTTTGGAGGAATGAGGAACACGGAAAGAATGACTAACTTGTTCTAGTTATTTATCTTCTCTCAAACACATTCCTCGATCGATCAATTCCTGATCTGGGCTCTTTCGCCTATGGGTGAATCATCTCTCTCCTTACCTATTCCCCTTCCCTTTGCTGTCAGCATCTTTTTAAACAAGACAATCCTTGAATATTTTAAGAGATGACAGAGAGGACTGTGCTGTGGCATAGTGGGCCAAGCCTCCGCCCACAGCACCAGCATCCCATATGGGCACATGTCCCAGCTGCTCTTCCAATCCAGCTCTCTGCAATGGGCTGAGACAGCAGTGGAGGATGGCCCAAGGGCTTGGGCCCCTGAACCTGTGTGGGAGACCCAGAAAAAGCTCCTGGCTTGAGACCATTTGGGGAGTGCACCAGCAGAAGCAAAAGTAAACTCTTAAAAAAAAAAAGACAGCTCTCCCACTCTGGTTCGTTCCCCAAATGCCTGAGCTGCAGCCAGGAGACTGAAGCCTGGATCTCAGTACAGGTATCCTACATGAGTAGCAGGCACCCAGTCACTTGGGTCATCACCTTCTGCCTCCCAGGGTACACATGAGCAGGAAGCGGGATGGGAGGCAGAAGCGGAATGGGGAGTTAAACTCAAGGACTCTGAGGGTGATGTGGGCATCTTAACCACTGCACCAAATGCCTGTCTCCCGGCATCTGCTATTTCTGCTACAGGTTGTTTTGCCTGTCCCCAAACATCTGTTATTTCTGCCACAGGTTCTCTGAATGGAGGGGAAAAACTCAAATTGGTTCTCCGATTATGCTGAAGAGTGGTTGTAGGCCCACTCTGAGAGCAAACACTGGGGTCAGCCACTTCCTCTTCTGGGATCGTGAGGCCTCATGGAGGGCTCCCTGAGCACTTCCCTGAGCAAGCTTCCGCACAGGGAAGACAAGTGGCCACTTTGGAGGAGCAGGTGGGCCTGGCTGGACACACGGGGCCGATGAGCATTTCTTGAACTTGGAGCACGAGCTGCCCCAGGTCTGGGTGTGGAGGAGTGAGGTGGGAGGAACCTGGCCGGATTCTAACACTCCCCACTGATGCCTGTGCTGCCACTTTAACGCTGGCTAACCACTCTTTGCGAAGCCTGAAGCTGTCTCTGGGATCTCGGGAAGCTTAGGGATAAGACCAGGAACGGGGAGGGAGAGTCGGAACAGTGTGCGTGCGGGCCACTGTCAAGGGCACAGAGGGGACAGTCTTCCAGCGAGGAAGCCGGAAGCAGAACAAGGCTCCCCAGTGGCCAACAGATCTGGGCTCACATCCCAACTCAGCCACTAACTTGCTGTGTAACCGTACGGAGGTCGACGCCGAGCCTCAATTCCCTGATCTGTAAAATCAGAGATAATAAATCCTACCTTAGCCATTTCACAGGGTTCCCCTTGGAAATTATGTGACGTTGATATGGGGAGGCTTTCTAACGCTGCCAACCCCTTTGCAAATGTAACCCGTGATTTGGTCAGGGAGGTCCTGCCCGGTAGCCCTGCGAAGCACCACCCTCTGCGTAATGGCAACTTGCCCGTCCCCAGGGCTCGGCAAGCGTGGGATCATTGCCTCTGCCTGCCAGGCTCCTGCAGCTGCAGTCATTGTCCCACGGACAGACAGGCACGGCTCTCCCTCTCGTTCCACATCAGTCTTGGCAGAATGACGATTCCTCTCTGAGGGGATGAGGGCTTTGTTCCTGCGGATGGAAACCCTGGTTTTCTATTCTGGGCTGGCTCACATTTCACTTACACTCTGGGGCAGGAAAGAGTGGATTTTCCTGTTTGACATGCAACAGGAGGCCCTTTATTTAGGAAAGTCCACGTGGATGAGCAGCAGAGATACAGCCCACAGCGGGTGTGACTGCCTCTCTCCCACCAGAGGCCGTGTGTTCTCAGCTGCACACGCCCAGCACAAGGCACTCACACCCCTGGGCAGCCCTCAGCACCAAGACCTCCCTGGGGAAGTGGGCAAAGGACTCTGGGGAACCGAGTGTACTGTTTAACTCACTGTTCTAGCTGGAAAACATGGGTTTTTCAGGTCCAACACAAAGCTCTCCAACATACAAGGTATCCATTCAGGAATTAAGGGGGTATCTTTTGAAGGTAAGGATTTGCAACATCTGAGTCCCAGAGCTGAAGATCAGGACTGTGTACACAGCGAAGTCAAGGTGCAGGTGACTGCAAACTGGCTCCAGACCGAATTTTCTTCTCATTAAAACGTCAATTGTTCTCCTTCTCTTACGAATCACACGGATGAGCCGATCTTCACAAAATTCACGCAGAAGGCATATTATGAAAAACTACGCGTGAATCTCAAAACATTTTGGGTCAAAATAAACTTCTCAAATTCCATTTTCCCATGAACTTTCAAAGGTTCTTTCACAGCGCATGTTGCGTAGACAGGTAGGAAGCATGTTTAAGCAACATTCCCTTACTTAATCCTCAAACGAATCAGGCCCTGTAGAACAGATATCTCGGTTTTATCAGTAAAGAACCTGGGCTCACAGAGAGATGGTCAAAGGTGACACAGCCCGCGAGTGGCTGAGGGGGGATTTGCAGCTGAGCCGAGGGGTGCTGGCTCCCCCGGAGTCATACTCTACCTCCCAGAGCCAGAGCCTGTGGTCCCCACCTGGCAAAGTGGACTCTCAGATGTGATTAATTTAAGAACCCTGAGATGGACAGATTATCCTGTATAATCCCAAGGCACTTAAAAGGGAAAGCTGCAGGCAAGAGAGCCAGGGGAGACACTGCCAAGATGCTGGTAGGGAGGTGGAGGGGACGCAGGGCCACAAGGGGGGAAGGCAGCCTCTTAGACCTGCAACAGTCAAGGATGGGGATCTCAGAGGTCTCATCTCCCACCCTGTCCCCTAATACACCTGTGTTAAGAAGTGACCACAAACTCATTGGCTTAACATTGCCATAGGAAACTATTACAGCTCCTCATGTAAGGTGTAGCAGAAAGAAAAAAAAGTCTGCACGGCCCGTCTTGTTGTGCAGATTAAGCCACGGCCTGTGACACCAGCAACCCATTTGGAGACTTGTTTGGGTCTCGGTAGTTTCACCTCTGATTCAGCTATTTGCCAATGGCCTGGGAAAAGCAGCAGAAGATGGCCCAAGTATTTGGGCCTCTGCCACCCCTCTGGGAGAACTGGAGGAAGCCCCTGGCCTCAGCATGGCCCAGGTCTGGCCATTGCAAAGTAAACCAGCAAACGGCAGATCAATCTCTCTCTCCACTCTCTCCTTCCCTCCCTCCCCCTCTCCCTGTAACTCTACCTCTCAAAGGTAGAGTTTTAAAAAAAAAAAAAATAGCTACGTCAAGACTTTCTTTTTGCGTTGTAAATTACTGATGAGGCTGGTTGACTACCGACTTTTCAGAAGAGTGAAGGCCAAGGGCTGGCTTACAGGGGTGCAAGCTTGAGCGCAGGGGGGTCCCAGAAGAGAAGGACTAATACAGCTCACACCCAGATGGGGGGATTCCAAGCTAACAGAGAAGTGAACAGACAAGCCCTCTGAGCTTCAGCTTTACAAGCAGGAACCTGCGGCATGTGGGCAAGAGAAGGAACCCTACACAAAGTCACTCTGCCCCTCATTTTGCAGAGGAGAAACCTGGTTCTGGGGAGGAGGACTAACTGCTCCAAAGCACAGGGCGAGTCCTCAGCTAGGACCAGAGCTCAGATGCAGACCCAAGGCCCCACTCCTCACCCAGCCACTTCCTCATCTCGCTCTTGATGTCGCTTTGTGTGCACTCACTGGACCTTTCACAACAACAAGGTCACGGTTTGCTGAGAGGGAGGTATTTGTGGACACTCGGATTACCAAGTGATACCCACGCTTTGCCAAATGCTCCTATTATGCCAGGTTAATGAACTCCACACTGCTGCAGTAAGTTGATTTCAGGGACACTCGTGTTATACTACTAAGTTTTTCTGTTCTAACACATCTTTGGCACGTTTGGTGTTGGCAGGGGTTAAGTTTAACTATCTGCTGGGTGTATCACATCAACTCACCCATATTTTGACACAAGATAGAAACCAGGCCAAGGTGTTCTCTTCCACCTATGCTCCAAGCTATTTACACAACCAAACAAGCAAACATGACATTAATACACACAGAAGCCCAGGATTGTGGATTTCCATCCTGCCCCCGTATACATACACACATACACCCCCCACCACACACACACACACAACTACCTCCAAATAAACATGTGTAACTCATTGCCACATTTAATCTTTTCAGCTTTGCTTTCCCAAATCTGAGCTCCTTTTCATTCAATTGAGTATCCTCTATGCACAAGGCATTGATCTAAGTGCCAAGGATCCAAAATTGAATAGGCCTCGCCCCTCACCTGGTGGAGCCCCACACCCAGCTGGCAGTTAACTGGAGATCCTTACAGCCTCGGAGAGGGTGCAGCAGTTTATTCCTCAAGCAACTTGACAATGAGCGACCAGCACCAGAGCATGGAAGGTACAGCTCAGAGAGTCCACGGCCTGCTGCTTCGGAGCATACGGCAGCCCGGTCCCAGCCCTGCCCTCTGCCTGCGTCCTCGCTATGGGCTCAGAGAACCAACAAGGAGCCACGTCCCCTCCCTGGAGGACCCCAGAGTTTAGGAACAGCCAAGTTCATTCACAAACCAATGGGGAGGGAACGGCCCCAGGACCTCCCCTGACTACTCCCTCTTTTAGTGACTCAGCCCTGTCTCCACTGTGCCGATCGCAAGCCAAGCCTCTAGGGCATTTGGCATCTGTGGACACTACAGTCTGGCGATCTGCTTGTTCTCTTTGCTGTCTGCTAGGAAGCTCCGGCAGCAGAGGCTCAGGCTTCAGCAATTACAGCCCCTGAGGGCACACATTTCGGGGATGACCGGCTACATCTCATTTTCCTGCCATCGTTTTTATTTGTTTCTGTTTTTTTAAATGTTTTTAGTTTACTCTGACATGCTGTAGTGAATAAATTACACCACGTGAAGGCTTACCAGCAACACGCTTTTCTTTCTCTTGGGTCAGAGAAAAAGACAATGCATTAGAGAGAGGAAGTGTGTGCACCTTGATGATCTATAGATGTGAACGGGGGCAAGGACGTGCGGATCCTGTGCACCTGACAGAGGGGGACCCTCTCCAAGGAGGTCTGCCATGCACTGAAGCCTGGGGCCAGGCCGAGTCTCCTCTTAGAGCCGAGTCCCAAGGATTTTAAAGAAACATCCTTCTACAGTCACAACATTCCATGCTTTCATTCTTTTTTTTTTTTTAATTTTTTTATTTTTTTGACAGGCAGAGTGGACAGTGAGAGAGAGAGACAGAGAGAAAGGTCTTCCTTTGCCGTTGGTTCACCCTCCAATGGCCGCCGCGGCCGGCGCGCTGCGGCCGGTGCACCGCGCTGATCCGATGGCAGGAGCCAGGAGCCAGGTGCTTTTCCTGGTCTCCCATGGGGTGCGGGGCCCAAGCACCTGGGCCATCCTCCACTGCACTCCCTGGCCACAGCAGAGGGCTGGCCTGGAAGAGGGGCAACCGGGACAGAATCCGGCGCCCCAACCGGGACTAGAACCCGGTGTGCCGGCGCAGCTAGGCGGAGGATTAGCCTAGTGAGCCGCGGCGCCGGCCTCATGCTTTCATTCTTAATCAAAATCCTTCCACTGTTAAGTCTGGGACAGCAGGAGTTAAATACCCAGGCCTGGCAATTGCAGTTCTAGGTACTGCTTGTGCCTATGAGTCATTGAAAAAAGGAAAACGGAAGAAAGCCATTCTCCTTCTCCATTCCTCCTCCTCCTTCCCAGCTTGCACAAATTTTAAGACAAAGAACTTGAAAGTTATAACATTATCTACAAAATTATTTACACAAGAATATCACTGAACTAATAGCTCAAAATAGTCTATCAAAAAATGGGGTAACATTTTGATTTCATAGTGAGCAAGAAGTAATTTTCTTGCTAAGAAAAAAATTTTGCATTTTTTAACATCAACTTAGTTTTCTTTTACCTTATAGTTGAAGAAGCTCCAATTTCAAAGTAAAAACTGAATCTCAGGTCATAGAGATGTTGACACTCATTGTATTTGTCAGCAACATACCTTCATGTTCAGCTGTAAGATATTAAATTTCTGTGGTCAATGTGCTTTCTCCTAAAATACAAAGAACATTACAGAGAATACAGAATCCTAAGGGTAATCTAGTAGTCATTAAGGTTTTCCTAAGCCTTTACTTTAGATTTCTAGCCTAAGTAAGTTTTCATGTTCAGGTGAGTTTTCATGTTCAACACCTGAATCACTGGTCGCTACCATAACAGCTAAGAAGCCAAGCAAGGGCAAGGCACTGAGCCTAGTGATTAAGACGCCTGTGTCCCCGGGGCACTGTGGCATAGAAGGCTAGGCCTCCGCCTGAGGCGCTGGCATCCCATATGGGTGCTGGCTCACGTCCCAGCTGTTCGTCTTCTGATCCAGATCTTTGCTATGGCCTAGGAAAGCAGAAGACGTCCCAAGCCCATGGGCCCCTGCACCGGCATGGGAGACCAGGAAGGAGCTCCTGGCTTCAAACTCTCCTTCTCTGCCTCTGCCACTGTAACTCTGCTTTTAAAATAAATAACAATCATTAAAATAAGATGCTGTGTCCTCCATCAGAGTACCTGGGTTCAGTTCCTGACTCTCACATTCTACTATTGCAGATCTCGAGAGGCAGTAGTGACGGCCCGAGTAAGTGGGTTCCTGCCACCAACACGAGAAAATTGATTGAATTCCAGGCTCCTGGCTTTGGCCCAGCCCAGTACCAGCCATTGCACATATTTGGAGAGTTAATGAGTTTATGGGAATTCTCTCAAACAAATTTTTAAAAAACCATCATTTTTAAGTGATGTTTTAAGTTTTTAAGTTGTTTTAAGTGAACCTGCAAATCTCCATGATCTTTTTATTTTGCAGTCGTTGCAATAAGCTGTCTCAAATCAGCTTTTTGAAGTCAGAAGCTATAGAAAAATTAATACCACCGAGCCGGCGCCGTGGCTCAATAGGCTAATCCTCCACCTTGCGGCGCCGGCACACCGGGTTCTAGTCCCGGTTGGGGCGCCGGATTCTGTCCCGGTTGCCCCTCTTCCAGGCCAGCTCTCTGCTATGGCCAGGGAGTGCAGTGGAGGATGGCCCAGGTGCTTGGGCCCTGCACCCCATGGGAGACCAGGAAAAGCACCTGGCTCCTGGCTCCTGCCAGGATCAGCGCGGTGCGCCGGCTGCAGCGGCGGCCATTGGAGGGTGAACCAGCGGCAAAAGGAAGACCTTTCTCTCTGTCTCTCTCTCTCACTGTCCACTCTGCCTGTCAAAAAAAAAAAAAAAAAAAAAATACCACCAACAGAAGGGATTCCATTCATCCAGATAATATACTACTTCATGTTTTTTTTAAGTGAGATGAACATCTTTTCCTCTGACAAGGCTACAGGGCTATACACTTGTCAGTTCTTTCTACTACAAGGGCAGGGGAAAAAACCTTTTGTTCTAACCTTTAGCTTCAGTACCTGAGCCTAAGAATTCAACTGATGAATGACAGGCTAGCTGGGTGAGCCGCAGCACTGGCCAGCAAATAAATTTTTTAAAAAGTCACCTGGGGCCGATGCCGCGGCTCACTAGGCTAATCCTCCGCCTTGCGGCGCCGGCACACCGGGTTCTAGTCCCGGTCGGAGCACCAGATTCTGTCCCGGTTGCTCCTCTTCCAGTCCAGCTCTCTGCTGTGGCCCGGGAAGGCAGTGGAGGATGGCCCAAGTCCTTGGGCCCTGCACCCCATGGGAGACCAGGAGAAGTACCTGGCTCCTGCCATTGGATTAGCGCGGTGCGCCGGCCACAGCGGCCATTGGAGGGTGAACCAACGGCAAAAGGAAGACCTTTCTCTCTGTCTCTCTCTCTCACTGTCCACTCTGCCTGTAAAAAATTAAAAAAAAAAAAAAAGTCACCTGGAAGGCTTATGAAAACACAGATGCCAGGGCTTTGCCTCTAGATTTCCAGATTTAGATGATCTAAGATGTCCAGCCATTTGCATTTTTTTTTTTTAATTTTTGGAAAGTAGAGATGAAAGAGAAATGATTATCTTCCATCTGCTGGTTCCCTCTCCAATACCCACAGCATCTAAGGCTGAATTAGACCAAAGCCAGGAGCCAGGAATTCCGTCTCTCTCTTGGGTGGTTGGGACCCAAGTACTTGAGCTATCACCTGCTGCCTCCCAGGGTGCACATTAGCAGAATGCTGACCTGGAAGCAGAGCAGGGATTCAAATCCACATACTCCTACTATATGCCAGTGCCCCAAGCTGGGTCTTTGACTCAGGAGCAAATGCCTACCCCAGCAATCTGCATTTCTAACAAGCTCCCAAGGGATGACTGTGCTGTGAGTCAGGGGACCACGCAGAGCAGAACTGCACCAGAGTTAGGACAATGTGTCCTTCAGTCAGGCTGACTGGGGCCGGGGGGAGGAGAGGAGGCCATGCTTATGTCTGTTTCTAGGTGCTAGAAAGAACAGCTAGAACTTTCCATAAACTATCCGGATTAGTCAGAATTCTGAGGAGGAAACAGATGGTACATTTAAAAGTGGGGTAAAAAAGACTTTAAGGAAGGGACTACTGACAAAGGTATGGGCAGGATGCGGGGATACAGCATGTAGGCTGACATTGATGGGTACCTATCGCCATCCTGAGGCCTAAGGGAATGAGGAGAGGGAGCTCCCAAGACAACAGCTGTAGCTCTGGAGAAGCCGCACTCTTTGAACCTGTGGCCTCTTGTAGATGGAGCCAAGCCAATGCCAACCCATTAGGTAGAAGCCAGCCTGCAGGATTAATAGTCAATTCTTGCTGTTCACCGTAGTTACCTTCCGTAGAGTTGCTGTAAATGCTGAATTAGTGATTACTGAACAACTGCTCCTAAGCGAAGTACAAGGGTAGGGCCCTGGGAGTCTCTGGTCACATGCCCACACCTATGAATACACAACCCGTGTCACGTGTGTTTCTGCTTTACGGCACCTTACTTAATGTATAATGCTAATTCACTGTAACTCATGCTTGACTGAAGCTCACATAACACACCTTATTTTCTCCCTACAGCACATCACAGCCTTTTTGGGATTAGGAACCTGAGGTGGCACTTCATTAATTTCATTCCTACTCCTGGGGGCCATTTTCAACATCAAAATCACTGTTGAAAAGCACAAAGTGTGAAAAATAGGACGCTAAATAGACCATGCAAAGAACATTTCTCAGTGTGAGAGCTGAAACAGGGCGGCAGAGTGTCACCTTGTCCAGTTGCAGCTAGGGGGCACATGCACATCACGTGACATTTCTCTTCTCGACATGTCGGTGAATGACCACAAAGGTGTCCCGAGTATTGGTTTCAAGGTCACAAATGGATTTTAGCAAGTAGACCAATTTGCAAATACAGGATCCCCTAATAATGAGGAGCAACAGTTTGACTTCACTCTCCTCTCCCCCTCTACTGGTGACTCCATGGATTGCATCCAACCAGAGGGCAAACCAACTCGTCACGCCAGTCTCTCAAGGGTCAGCCTCCTGAATACCAAGCAGTGTGTGCATGCGTAGAGAGCATGCCAGCAGCAGGGGGATCTAGAAGATACTCAGCACATCATCCCTTGCTTTTGTAGTCTTGACTGAGACCAGTCCATCTCACAAGACATGCACTTCATTAGTCATCAGCATTTATTTACTGAGCACCTAGCACTAGCCTATGCACTGTGATAAATGCAGCAGAGGGTACAAGAACTTAGCAGTTACAGGCCCCATTCCCAAGGAGCTCAGTGTCTGGAAAGGAGAACTTACAGTTAGCTGACAGACATGCGAGCACCTCTCACGTTCTCGTCCCGGCTTTAGATGCCTGGGACACAGCAGGAGCCCAGACAAGTCCACCGCGGCAGAACTGACCGACTAAGCAGAAGGCAGAGGACCGAAGGACCACACTGCAGGTGGCCAAAGTGCCTGTGCTCACAGGGTGCATCCACCTGTCAGGGGTCAGGGATCAGGGCAGCAGACCCTGGGTTGATCAACGGGAGTTGTCTAGAGGCAGCACAGAGTGTGACACAGAGGTCACAGAGGACACAGCGGTCAGTGCCTGGAGCCTAGACCGGAGGTGTAAGAATAACAAAAGGTGAAGGCTTGTCTGCACACAGATGTGACTAACTCAAGTCCCAGAGCTGACCAGTACAGCAAGAGACAGCGGGGGATGAAGCCCCACAGTGCCTCCCAGGAGGGTAGGATGTTGAGGTGGCCCGACAAGGATGAGTAGGGCTTGGGCATGCAGAAAGGAGCCCGACAGAACATTCCAGAGCCCCTGGCTCACTGATAGGAACCTCAGCGGTGCTTTTCACGCCTCCCAGCCTCTTGTCCTGTGCCCGGCACACCTGCACGCATCGTTGCTCACAGCTGCCTGTAAGCTCAGGGAAGCCCCACCCCAGAGCTGAAGAATCAGACTTGTAAGCAGAAATACCTGCAAGACTCCAAGCTAAAAGGGCTAGAACTAGGGGGCAAGTTGGGCGCTGGGGAGCAGCTCAATCTCGTTATGCACTGTGGTCCTCTCCCCTCGCGGGGGCCTGAAGGTCATAGAAACGTTCAGTGACACAACACACACTTCCTGCTCAGTCAAGTGGGCATGCACTGTGGAGATGGAGGAGAAGAGCAAAACCCAGTTCTCTGTGCTGTGGAAGATGCGGCCGGCTCGAAGCTATGGAGCCCACTGAGTCCCTACTTGGGCCTGGCCATGCACTCGGCCCTCTTGCAGGCATGAACTCCCTCCACACTTTCAGTGGCCCCCGAGGCGGACTTGGTCTGCCCTGTTGGATGGTGGAGTCGTGTCCTGCCCAGCTTACTAACACATCCCCACCCAACCCCAACTGCCAAGAGGCAGAAGCGAGACTCGAACCCACTGCCTCTGATGCCAAGCCGCGTCCTCCCGCTTTGCTTCCTTCTCTGTCTTCCTTCTCCTTAGAAGAAAGTCCTTTCAGTATTGGCTCTTCTCTGTGCTAACCAGGCAAGCACACTACTTTCTCTGTTAGGAATCCTGGGAACGCTTGCTACCGTCTTGGAGGGCCCTGGCTTTATTTCAACCTTCAAACCAGCTCCCCCTAAGGGCTGTGTAGGACAGTCGGGGAAGCCATGAGCCTCCTGTTACAGATGTACAGAGGTGCAGAGGAATTAAATGGCTTACCTGGAAGCCATGCAGCCGTACCCCGAGACAAAGTAGAAAGAAGCTCTAATCTCCTGATGGAGAAATGGCAAACAGGCCACGTCTTATGCCGAGAGGATTCTGGGGCTGCGTGCAGGCTCGATAGGAAACACCTGTGATCAGTCTGCCATGTCTGCTGTGGCTGGGGAGAGAGGCAAACGGAGGCATCTGCACTTGACATGTGCTGCCTAACTGACATAACTACCTCAAAGCCTTCCACAGCCTCTTGCTTTAATGAAGAAATATGTTCATTCTCTAACAAGTAAGGCCTGCTGGATGGCTGATGCTCAGTACAGAGAGGCACGGTAACTTATTGAGTGACTACTACTTACCAGCCTGACACCAGGCTACACAGCTGCATGTAAACTTATTCCTGTTGGTCATAAATAAACATTCAGATCCAGCTAAATGTAAAAGTGGCTTTAGAAATGCCCTGGGAACATCATACACCCTTTGTACACGGGTCTGAATTCCATACTACTTAAAACCTGGAGAAAGATTTCTTAGATGTTAAATAAGCTCAAATTAAGTTTATAAAGACAGCACTTAGACATGGGGTAAATGCACCATCAGTATTTTAGGCAGGAAGTTCACTGGCAGTGAGCACACAGTCAGGAGCTCTGTGCCTCCTTAGGGCTCCCACACTGGGCCAGCTGTGCCTTCTGATAGAATGAATGAGGCCTGAAGCTGGGCGCCACTGCTGCACGAGCTCCCTCTGGTGGCCGCAGCCGTTGGGAGACGAGTCTAGCGCCACAGGTCCACAGTTTTTACGACAGGCCCATTGGGCTTCTCAATGGTGACTGTTTTCTGTGTGTCTGTGGCTGTGTGAAAACGCCTTACCAATACCAACTGGGCAAACAGCCACAAGCCACTGTGGGTACCACATATCTGTTGATGGTGAGCCCAGCTTAGTAAGAGTATCCACACGACTACGACAACACCTTTCCTGCAGGTAGCACGTGAGGTCCTAACCTTTGACCTAATTCTCTCTCCTGAGGGCAGTTTCATGGGGAAAAACTAATACAAGAAAAAAATCTGTAGTTACTAAGATGTTGCAACACAACTGACCAACCATCCAGAAATGAGACAGTAAATTACGGTACATCTGCTAGATTAAAAATGATGCAGTCACTAAAATGATTGGCAGGACAAAGAAAATATTTCTTTATATAAAGATAAAAGAAAAAAATTATGGACACATATATGCATATACACAATGCTGCCCAATTATACTTCAAAATACATATGCAAATAAATTTAGAAGAAAGTATAATAGAAAATTAGCAAGTATTATACCTGGGTTCTGAAGTTAGTAATGAGTTAAATTTTCTTCCTTACTCTTTGCGTTTTCCAAGTTTTAATTTTTTTTTTTTAATTTGAGAAGCAGAGAGAGAGGGAGAGAGTTTCCATCTGATAGTTCACTCTCCAAATGCTTGCAATAGCAGGGATAGGGCTGAAGCTGAGATCTAGCAACACAATCCAGGTCTCCCACATGGGTGGCAGGAACCCAATTACTTGAGCCATCACCTCTGCCTCCCAGGGTCTGCATTAGCTGGAAGCTGGAGTCAGGTGCTGGAGCTGGGAATTGAACTTGGGTGTCCTGATATGGGATGTGGGTGTCTTAAGCGCAAGGCTGAATGTCCTATTTTCCAAGTTTTTGGCAGTAAACATGTATTGCTTCTAGAATAATTTTTTAGTAGAAGAAATTATGGACATTTTTGTCCTATGATTGTTATATAATAACATATAAATTAATAAAAACAGTCTTCAAAAATGTAGCCATGCTATTATACACAGGCATATGCTATGATTTCAATGTCACTTGACCTGTAGGATTCCTGTGTTGGAAGCTTGGTCCCCAGTGTGGCAATATTAGGGGGTGGGGCCAGTGGGAGTTCCCCAGGTCTTTGGGGACATGCCCCTAGAGGGGCTAAAGTGGTTCTCAGGGGACCCCTTGGTGCTGGAGAGAAGTGTGGCCAATTCCTAGCCCATTTGTCTCTGGTGACATGACCTCTTCTTCCCACCTGTGCTCCTACCATTGTGGGTGCATCCACCATTGCCAGAGCTGGCTATGGAAATGAAAAATGCCTTATGTAGCATATTCGCTACATATAGAAAAGTAAAGGAATTCATGAAAATGAAAGCCCTACAGATTTGGGGGTTTGATTATGGGTTGTGGGGAGCAACTGGGAGCAACTCGGACTAGATTAAGTTACTGGAATTAAGACTTATTCTATGCATCTGCTTTCCCACAATATGGCGCTGAGAAGGGAAACAGCTTCTACACAGCTGCCTCCAGTTCAACTAATAAACTGTGGGACCTGCTCCTGATTGGAGGAGAGCAGCGTACTCGGCGTGTGGGTAGCAGAGTTGGGATTGGTGGAAGAGGACTATAAAGGAGGAGAAAGACAACATGCACCAGGAACATCTAAGGGGAACATCTAGCTGAAGGAACACCTGTGCAGCCCCCGAGAAGAGCCGGCCGGCGGTGTGCCGCTCCCCTGCGGAAGTGGGGAATGTGGCCAGGGGGAACTGCCCTTCCACGGAGGTGGAAGGGATAGTAGCCAACCCGGGAAGAACCAGCAGCAAACCCGGGGAGGGCCGAGCAGACGAAAGAACAGCGCAGGGTCCTGTGTCGTTCCTCCACGAAGAGGGGGAGCGACATAATGGTGCCGTGACTCGGATAGGAAGCCTAGGCAGGATTTGGTGTTGCTCCTCCACGAAGAGGGGGAGTGACATAATGGTGCCGTGACTCGGATAGGAAGCCTAGGCAGGATTTGGTGTTGCTCCTCCACGAAGAGGGGGAGCGACATAATGGTGCCGTGACTCGGATAGGAAACCTAGCTCGGATAGGAAACCTAGGACGGATAGGAAACTTAGGAGGGAAGAAGCAGGAAAATACCGGAGAGAGAGACTAGCAAAGAGCCTAGGTGCCGGAAGAAGCTATTGAAAGCCTAGGCAGAGACTCGGATATGGACTGTGGGAAAGAAGTTAGGATTGAAAGCGAAAGTGAAAGCTTTCATAGACTCGGATGCGGACTATGGCGGGGAAGCTAGGAGACTGAAAGCGAAAGTGAAACCTGGAGGAGGCTTGGACTCGGATACGGACTGTGGGGAGAAGCCAGGAGAAATGAGAGGAATATTGTTGGAAGAAAACTTAAGGAAACATACCGGGTAGAGAAAAATGTTAGGGAGGATGAAGCCGCGAGTGCAGGCCGAGGCGGAGATATAAGCCACCTTGGAATCCTTCAAGTCACCCCGGGGAGCAAGAGGCGAAGATCTGGAACCAGAGGCAGAGATGTGGGCCGCCAGGTTGAAATTCGCCAGGTTAGTCCGGGGAACTTGGACTGAATGCCGGTGGTGGCGGAAACATTCGCGGAAGCCGCCGCGTGCAGAGAGAGCACGGGGCGTGAATAGATGGGGAACGCGGGGCTGGCGCGAGGCCGTGGTGCGGGCGCGAAGTGCGTGGAGACCGCGGAGTGTGTGCGCGAAGCCGAGCCGCGCAGATGAGAGAAGCGCGGGCTGAAGCGGCGCAAAGCCGGGAAGCCGCCGCGGGGCAGGCGCCGGCGGGGCGAGGCGCCGGGAAGCCGCGCAGAGCCGTGAAGCTGCCGCGGGGCGAGGTGCCGAGAAGCAGCCTCGGGGCGGGCGCCGCCGGGAAGCCGCAGGGATAAGAGAAACAGAAGTTTAGAAGTAAAATGAGAGAAATTGGAATGCTGGAAGATAGAAGTAAAATGGGAGAAATAGGAATGCCCGGAGATAGAGAAATAGAGAAATAGAAAGGCCTCCCCACAACATGGCAATGAGAGAGCTTGGATTCGGTCTGCCTGATTAGGGAGGCGGTGAGCACCTGCGGGCGGCTAGCAGCTTATGCGCCGCAGGTCACCGAAGACAGGCACGAATTAACATCAGTAAGGCCTCCCCACAATACAGCAATTAGGAGGCTTGGATTCGGTCTGCCTGATTAAGGCGGTAAGCACCAGCAAGCAGCTCGACCAGAGTATGAGCTGCAGGTCACCGAAGATAGGCACGAACCAACACTAATAAGTCTCCCCCACAATATGGCAATGAGAAGGCTTGGATTCGGTTTGCCTGATTGTTAGGGCTTGTAAGCCCCTGCGGGCAGAGCAGAGCATGCGCTGCAGGGCACCGAATACAGGCACGCATCAGCGCCTAAAAACCTCCTCACAACATGGCGAAGAGAGGACCCGGATTCGGTTTGCCTGATTGATAGGACTTGTAAGAACCTGTGGCAACTCTAGCAAGCAGAGCAGAGTGTGTGCCATGGGGCACCGAAGACAGGCGCGTATCAACGCCAAAAATAAAAAGAAAGGGGGATCTGTGGGGAGCAATCCGGACTAGACTGAGTTACTGGAATTAAGACTTATTCTATGCATCTGCTCTCCCACAATATGGCGCTGGGAGAGAAGTAAACAGCTTCCGCACAGCTGCCTCCAGTTCAACCAATAAACTGTAGGACTTGCTCCTGATTGGAGGAGAGCAGCGTACTCGGCGTGTGGGCAGCCGAGTTAGGATTGGCGGAGTGTGGGGAGCAATCCGGACTAGACTGAGTTACTGGAATTAAGACTTATTCTATGCATCTGCTCTCCCACAATATGGCGCTGGGAGAGAAGTAAACAGCTTCCGCACAGCTGCCTCCAGTTCAACTAATAAACTGTAGGACTTGCTCCTGATTGGAGGAGAGCAGCGTACTCGGCGTGTGGGCAGCCGAGTTGGGATTGGCGGAGGAGGACTATAAAGGAGGAGAGAGACGGCATGCACCAGGAACATCTATGGGGAACATCTAAGGGAACCCGTGCAGCCCCCGAGAAAACCGGCCGGCGGTGTGCCGCTCCCCTGCGGAAGTGGGGAATGCGGCCAGGGGGAACTGCCCTTCCACGGAGGTGGAAGGGATAGTAGCCAACCCGGGAAGAACCAGCAGCAAACCCGGGGAGGGCCGAGCAGACGAAAGAACAGCGCAGGGTCCTGTGTCGTTCCTCCACGAAGAGGGGGAGCGACATAATGGTGCCGTGACTCGGATATGAAGCCTAGGCAGGGTTTAGTGTCGTTCCTCCATGAAGAGGGGGAGCGACATAATGGTGCCGTGACTCGGATTAGGAAACCTAGGTCGGATAGCAAACTTAAGAGGGAAGAAACGGGAAGAACTGGGAAAATACCGGAGAGAGAGACTAGCAAACAGCCTAGGGAAAAGCCGGACGAAAAGGGTGCCGGAAGAAGCTATTGAAAGCCTAGGCATAGATTCAGATACGGACTACAGGGGGAAGCTGGGAGAAATCTCTAAGGGCGAAAGCGAAAGTGAAAGCTAGAACAAACAGACTCGGACGCGGACTGTGGGGAGAGGCCAGGAGAAATGAGGGAGGAATATTGTTGGAGGAAAGCTTGGGGAAACATACCGGGTAGAGAAAAATGTTAGGGAAATTGAAGCCGTGGGGGGCAGGCCAAGGCGGACACGAAAGCCACTTTGGGATTCTCAAGTTAGCCCGGGAATAGGGGGCGAAAAGTTGAAACCAGAAGCTGAAACGTGAGCCTGGTTGGGATCCGTCTGATTAGCCCGGGGAGCAAAGGACGGGAAGCCAAACCGTGGGGCGGAGACGTACGCTGGGTTGAATTCGCCAGGCTAGCCCGGGGAACTTAGATTGAATGCTAGTGGCGGACACGTAAGCTACGCTGTGTTACTCGCGGAAGCCGCCGCGTGCAGAGAGAGCACGGGGCGTGAATAGATAGGGAACGGGGCTGGCGTAGGCCGTGGTGCAGACGCGAAGGGCGTGGAGACCGCGGAGCGCGCGAAGCCAAGCCGCGCAAAGCCGAGGCGCGGGCTGAAGCGGCTCAGCCGGGAAGCCGCTGAGAAGTAGCCTCAGGGCGGGCAGCGGGAAGCTGCGGGGATAAGAGAAACAGAAGTTTGGAAGTGGAGTGAGAGAAATGGGAATGTTGGCAGACAGAAGTAAAATGGGAGAAATAGGAATGCCCGGAGATAGAGAAATAGAGAAATAGAAAGGCCTCCCTACAGCACTGCAATGTGAGAGCTTGGATTCGGTTTGCCTGATTAAGTGAGGCGATGAGCACGATGAGCACCTGCGGCGGCTAGCAGCTTATGCGCCGCAGGTCACCGAAGACAGGCACGAATTAACATCAGTAAAGCTTCCCCACAATGCAACAATTAGGAGGCTTGGATTCGGTCTGCCTAATTAAGGCGGTAAGCGCCAGCAAGCAGCTCGACCAAAGCATGAGCTGCAGGTCACCGAAGATAGGCACAAACCAACACTAATAAGTCTCCCCCACAATACGGCAATGAGAAGGCTTGGATTCGGTTTGCCTGATAGGTTTTGTAAACACCTGCAGGCAGTTCTAGCAGAGCAGAGCATGCGCTGCAGGGCACCGAACACAGGCACGCATCAGCGCCTAAAAACCTCCTCACAATGGCGAAGAGAGGACCCGGATTCGGTTTTCCTGATTGATAGGACTTGTAAGAACCTGTGGCAACTCTAGCAAGTAGAGCAGAGTGTGTGCTGCGGGACACCGAAGACAGGCGCGTATCAACGCCAAAAATAAAAAGAAAGGGGGATCTGTGGGGAGCAATCCGGACTAGACTGAGTTACTGGAATTAAGACTTATTCTATGCATCTGCTCTCCCACAATATGGCGCTGGGAGAGAAGTAAACAGCTTCCGCACAGCTGCCTCCAGTTCAACTAATAAACTGTAGGACTTGCTCCTGATTGGAGGAGAGCAGCGTACTCGGCGTGTGGGCAGCCGAGTTGGGATTGGCGGAGGAGGACTATAAAGGAGGAGAGAGACGGCATGCACCAGGAACATCTATGGGGAACATCTAAGGGAACCCGTGCAGCCCCCGAGAAAACCGGCCGGCGGTGTGCCGCTCCCCTGCGGAAGTGGGGAATGCGGCCAGGGGGAACTGCCCTTCCACGGAGGTGGAAGGGATAGTAGCCAACCCGGGAAGAACCAGCAGCAAACCCGGGGAGGGCCGAGCAGACGAAAGAACAGCGCAGGGTCCTGTGTCGTTCCTCCACGAAGAGGGGGAGCGACAGCGGAGGAGGACTATAAAGGAGGAGAGAGACGGCATGCACCAGGAACATCTAAGGGAACATCTAAGGGGAACACCTGTGCAGCCCCCGAGAAGAGCCGGCCGGCGGTGTGCCGCTCCCCTGCGGAAGTGGGGAATGTGGCCAGGGGGAACTGCCCTTCCACGGAGGTGGAAGGGATAGTAGCCAACCCGGGAAGAACCAGCAGCAAACCCGGGGAGGGCCGAGCAGACAAAAGAACAGCGCAGGGTCCTGTGTCGTTCCTCCACGAAGAGGGGGAGCGACAATGGGTGAATCTTTCTTTTGTACCATCTTGTATCAGAGACTGTGCTGTTATAGACTGATCTAAGTTACCATTTGATTTTCAGACTGAACAGAATCTTTTAGATGTGGATGATAAAGATTCTACTCCAGAGCTTCTCAGAGTTGCTCCACAGGCTGGGCAAGAATGCTCTTTGAAAAGATGGTGACATGATGACAGTCTGGAGTGCCAGATGCCTAGATGCCCTCAAGGTCATTTGCATAAAGCTTATTCCACCTCTCTCTCTCTCTCTCTCTCTCTCTCTCGTGCACACGCATGCTCACTCTAAAAGGCTGATTTAGGTCAGGGCTGATGGAATTTGTAATTTCTTTGAACTGGAGACACGGAGGCTGGCACCGTGGCTCACTAGGCTAATCCTCCGCCTGCGGCATCGGCACCCCGGGTTCTAGTCCCAGTTGGGATGCCGGATTCTGTCCCAGTTGCTCCTCTTCTAGTCCAGCTCTCTGCTGTGGCCTGGGAAGGCAGTGGAGGATGGCCCAAGTGCCTGGGCCCTGCACCCGCATGGGAGACCAGGAGGAAGCACCTGGCTCCTGGCTTTGGATCAGCGCAGCGCGCCGGCTGTAGCGGCCATTTGGGGAGTGTACCAATGGAAGGAAGACCTTTCTCTCTGTCTCTCTGTCTCTCTCTCTCACTGTCTAATTCTGCCTGTCAAAAAAAAAAAAAAAAAAAAAAGAACTGGAGACATGGAAAATAAGGAAACCTACCGTGCAAATTGGGTAGTTAAGCCTGAAGCACTTGATTTGAATTAGTAGTCTTTCAAGTTGTTTTTCCCACCACAAAAGTGACTGGTATTGAGTAAGTCAGGAGACGAGATGACTAGATGTGAGAGGAGAGGGCGGAGGCCGGGAAAAGCAAGGCAGGCATGTCCATGCTGCATCTCCTGTTCCTGTTCTAGCTCTAGGCCCTTCAGCAAGTTGAACAAGTTGCCCGAGTCTCATTGCTCTCATCTGTAAAATGGGACTAGTTACAAAAATGCAGAGAGCCGAGTGAGTTAATTTGTAGGTACATACGCATAAGTGCAGTGTGTCCTTTAAATGTTCCATGTATATGTATATGTATATGTATATGTATATGTATATGTATATACACACTCTGCAGCTTTCCCAGGAGTTACTGTCCTCGCCTGACCTCTTCTGCCAGGTTTGGGAGGAAGACAGGTGAGCGAAATCTGTGTCACGGGGAGGCAGCAGAGCACAGTGGTCAATGCCCTGCGCTGACTGGCGTCAGTTCAGCTGGGTTTGCAGCCCCGGCCCTCCACGTCCCAGCACGTGCACTTGGGCATGTTACTCAGCCCCCTTATGCCTCAGTTTCCCCATCTGCCGAAAAGCAATGATGACAAGGATGAAGGGCCTGCCTCTCAAGGTTGTTCTGAACGTTAAGCGAGTTCGTATATAAGAATCACTTAGGATTGCGTCTGGCATGTAGCGAGGTGAGCTTCTGTGATCAGTCATGTTCTCTGGAGTGACTGGCCCAGAGCATTTTCGTCAGCAAAGGCACCCGCGCTTGCATGTTTCCTCCCTGTGTCGTGGTTTACACACGCGGATAAGAGCACAGAGCTTGGAAGAGAGGCCTGTGTGGGCTCATGTGCTCAGACAACAGCAGGCAGGCCAACAGCCTGGCCTCCTCCATCCCTGGCCCTCTGTGGTCCCTGTGTGGCCACGCTCATGAATCTGGGCCAAGACTGTGATGAGACATCAGCTTCCTGGTTTCTGTGTCTCAGCAGAGGGACTGCAAGAATCTCTAGGCTCCCGGCCTTGGCTGGGGAAAAAAAGTGGAATAAAGCAGGCAGCAGGAGCAGCAGGGTTACCACAGGTCGTCTGGGGACTGCAAAGAAGCACACGGGAAAGGCTGGCTACCAGTGTGACTGCCAAAGCCGACAGGCAGCTGAAGAACCGAGCCTGCCCCCCGGGGTGGTACGGCTGCCCCCGGCCAGCCAGGCCCAGCTGCACTCCAGGGCGGCGGGCGACCACAGCAGTGCTCTGCAGGGAGTGATGCTGCACCTGTGCCTGAGTGAGTGCAAACAGGAGCACCCCACGCTGATGACATGTGAGGGTCCTTTATTGCCGGTGGTGGAGAGCGGGCCCACGCCCTAAAGAACTCTCGACCCCAAAGCCCAAAGCAACACAAAAAACGGGAGTGGGAATACATGGTGACTGGGGCCAAGCTGACCTTAAGCCTATGCCAAACTACTATCAATTATAATCTTCACAATGCCAGTTAACAATCTTAACAATTTCAATTATAATCTTGGCATTAATCCAGGTATTGGGCTAAATCATATGTAGGACATAGACAAATTACAATAGTATCGTTAACCCAGGCGCAGCCTATCTGTTTTTAAGCTTGAGCGATCATGCTAGGGGGTTTCTATGCTTTGCCATAGTTTCAGACTAGAGTCTCACGGTGCGGGGCAGGGCGTGCTTTCTCAAGATAGAGTCTCAGGTGCTCCAAACTGAAGTCCCTACTGTCAGGGTGTTACTTCAGTGATGTGGCAGAAAATGGGGCCTCATGATCACTGCTGGTCTCGCAACCACCCAGGAAAGACTGAGGGCAAACAGCAGACACAGAAACCTGATTCCCTTCCCTTCCTCCCTTTCCCTCCCCTTCCCTTCCCTTCCTCCCTTTCCCTCCCCTTCCCTTCCCTTCCTCCCCTGCCCTCCCTTCCCCTCCCCTCCCCTCCCCTTCCCTTTCCAATTTTTTGGACAGGCAGAGTTAGACAGTGAGAGAGAGAGAGACAGAGAGAAAGGTCTTCCTTCCGTTGGTTCACCCCCCAAATGGCCGCTACGGCCAGCGCTGCTCTGATCAGAAGCCAGGAGCCAGGTGCTTCCTCCTGGTCTCCCATGGGGTGCAGGGCCCAAGGACTTGGGCCATCCTCCACTGCACTCCCGGGCCACAACAGAGAGCTGGCCTGGAAGAGGGGCAACCAGGACAGAATCCGGCACCCCGACCGGGACTAGAACCCGGGGTGCTGGTGCCACAGGTGGAGGATTAGCCTAGTAAGCCACAGCGCCAGCCAAGAAACCTGATTTTCTGATGGGAAAAAATGTTTGGGAATAAGTACCTGATCTTTTATACATCATTATTTAATATACAATAATATGCTCAAATATAACAACAAACTGAGAAAATTAAAACGTGTTCATTACAAACTTAGGAAATACAGAAAAACATAATGAAAAAAATCAAAGGATCATTTTGACGTGTTCTTGGGGTAGCATTTTATTTTATATACCCACTGCACAGCATCCTGGTGGAGACCTGGACCGTGCTTTTTGAATCATTATTAGACATTCAGGTTATTTCCAATTTTTTTTACAACTATAGTAATGAAGTCATGCACTTTAATTTTTAAAGATTATTATTATTTGAGAGGCAGAGATACACACATGCATATACACACCGAGAGAGAGAGAGAGAGAGAGAACATTCTAATCCACAGATTCATTCTTCAAATACCCACAACAGCTGGGGCTGGGCCAGGAGCCAGGAACTCCATCCATATCTGTCACATGGGTGGCAGGAACCCAATGACTTGAGCCATCACCACTGCCTACAGGAACTGCGTCAGAAGGAAGCTGGAATCTAGAGCCAGAGCAGGATGCAAGCCCAGGGCCTCCGATACAGGGTGCAGGCATCTTAACTCTAGGCCAAATGCACCTTTTGTACTTGCTAAGTGTTTGCACCTCTGACTGCCCTGAAATCTGGCTGAAATCCTAAACAGACCTGTTAGTGAGTTTTTGTATTCTCCCGCCACTAGGGAGAACCCAAAGCTCCCCTTCCAGGGCTCCTGGGGAGTGAGGAGGAGGAGGAGGGGTAGGGCAGCGGGAGAGATTCCCGCAAAATCCATCAGGACATGGGGCTCCACAGTGAGGCTGTCAGTGAGGAGAGGCTGAAAGCGCTCAGTTCCTGTGGGGCTTTCTCTGCGCTGTGGTGGATCCTGTGCCCAGGCTGCTCGCCTGCCCTGTTAGAAACCCATCTCTTATGGCCTCAAGCAAAAGGACGAGTCAGCTGCCGGGAGAGTGGAGCCTCTCCTGTGTCCAGAGGAGCACAGGTAAGCAGACTACAGGAAACAGGGCTGCAGCGGGGTTCCGAGGGGAATAGGGCCTAGAAAGCTGAGTGATGTCAGGTCCTTGCCATGGACCAACCAACCAACCACCCCAGGAAGGCAGGTTCTATCAGAGTACAAACACTCCCACAGCAGCTCAAAGTTGGGAGGTGGGTTCTCAGGAGAAAGGGATGCTATCCCTGGAGGATGGGAGGGCTTTTTGGGTCTCTCTTCTAAGAACCCGAGATGGCACGATGGACCTGAGGCTACCTCCCATCAGAAGGCTACCTGGAAAAATCTAGGAGTCAGGAGCTTAGTCCCAGTTTTGCTCAAGGCCTTAGGGAGGAACTTTATTTTTTCTTTGGAGTTCTCTTTCCTGACTCCGGTCTTCCATGAAGTATGGGCACAGCTCTCAACAGGTCTGGAAATTTCAAAGAGTTTTGGGGGCCAGCATTGTGGCATAGCTGGTAAATCCGCCGCCTGAGTGCTGGCATCCCATATGGGTGCTGGTTCGAGTCCCGGCTGCTCCACTTCCGATCCAGCTCTCTGCTATGGCCTGGGAAACAGTGGAAAATGGCCCAAGCTTTTGGCCCCTGCACCCACATGGGAGACCTGGTGCAGCTCTGGCTATTGCAGCCAATTAGGGAGTGAACCAGCAGATGGAAGAACTCTCTCTCTGTCTCTCTATCTCTCCTCTCTGTGTGTAACTCTTTCAAAGTAAATAAATAAAATCTTTTTTTAAAAAAAGAGGGTTTGAGCCAAGAACTAGCCAACAGCAAATGCTATGCTTTTTCCCAGAGTGTCCCCAGTGCATATGTCCCTCTGGTGCCCATGTCTGCAGAAGGCTAGGGGTTTTTGGACTAGAAGCTCTAACCAAATATCTTTCCATCTCTTCATCACTAACCCAAAAGGAAGCACATTTTTAAGGCTTTTGACACACATGGCCAAATCACTGTCTTGAAAAATGGGCTAATTCGGCTGGTGCTGTGGCTCACTAGGCTAATCCTCCGCCTGCGGCGCTGGCACCCCAGGTTCTAGTCCCAGTCGGGGTGCTGGATTCTGTCCTGGTTGCCCCTCTTCCAGGCCAGCTCTCTGCTGTGGCCCAGGAGTGCAGTGGAGGATGGCCCAAGTGCTTGGGCCCTGCACCCCATGGGAGACCAGGAGAAGCACCTGGCTCCTGCCTTTGGATCTGCGCAGTGCGCTGGCTGCAACGCGCCGGCCTTAGCGGCCATTGGAGGGTGAACCAACGGAAAAAGGAAGACCTTTCTCTCTGTCTCTCTCACTGTCTAACTCTACCTGTTTAAAAAAAAATTGGGCTAATTCACACTCTGGTAGCAAGTGATTGAGTCCAGCCTAGGGAGACCTTCCTAGTCCTGGACTCAGCATGGTCTCAATCAGCTCCAGGGGCCAGCACTGTGGCATAGTGCATTAATCCCCCACTTCTGGCACCAGCATCCCATAGGGGCTTCCAGTTCAAGCCCTGGCTGTTCCTCTTCCAGTCCAGCTCTGGCTGGTGGCCTGGGAAAGCAGTGGAAGATGGCCCAAGTCCTTGAGCCCCTTCACCTGCTTGAAAGACCCGGAATAAGCTCCTGGCTCCAGTCTGCGGAGTGAACCAGTGGATGGAAGACCTCTCTCTCTGGCACTCTCCCTTTCTCTGGCTCTGCTTCTTGAATAAATGATAAATCTCTTTTTTAAAAAAAATTAGCTCCAAATAGCAGACCAGTGTTCTGCACAGGATAGGGCTCTCCTTAGAATCAGTCAGATATGATAGTCGCATTCATACCATGCTGCTTGGCAAGATATCCCATTGCTTCCTTCTATGCAAGGTTCTTACCGTTCTCTCTCTCTCTCTCTCTCTCTCTCTCTCTCTCTCTCTCTCTCTCTCATTTTTAAGAACTTGTTAAGAGGAATGGTGAGCTTTCAAATGGTATAGAACTCAGAAGGTATTCTTGAAGATATTTATTTTTAAGACTTATTTATTTGAAAGAGTTACAGAGAAAGAGGGACACACACACACACACACACACACAGAGAGAGAGAGAGAGAGAGAGAGAGAGAGAGAGAGAGAGATCTTCCATCTGCTAGTTTACTCCCCAAATGGCTGCAATGGCCAGGGCTGGGCCAAGCCAAAGCCAGGAGCCAGGAGCTTCTTCTGGGTCTCCCACATGGGTGAAGGGGCTCAAGTACTTGGGCCATGTTCTCTTGCTTTCCCAGGTACATTAGCAGAGAGCTGTATGTATTACATGGAAGTGGAGGAGCTGTGACTCGAATCGGCGTCCATTTGGGATGCCGGCACTGCAAGCCGAAGCTTAATCTTCTATGCCACAGCCCAGTCTCATCTTTGGGAAACACTGGTCATGCTTTTTGCTCTCATCAATGTTTCCTTCTTGGGTGCAGGCATGAGTATTAGGGCTGCAGGCTTTCTGCTTTGTCAGGCTGGGACCCATGTTTTGGAGACTGGCCAAATGTGGTCGATACTGCATGGCAGGTGCTGCCTACCATGACTTCTCTAAGGAACAACACGGTGTGATTGGCACTGGGCCTTGAGGGCATGTGAAGGGCTCACAGCAGTAACCGCAGACTAGTATTCGCTGGACATGGAGCCCTATTAGGCTTTGTCTAGGCGCAGGATTGAATCACAGGTGTTAGACCTGGGAGGCCCCTTGGAGATCACTCTTTCCAGCTGTCCCCACCAGAATCTACCCACCTTACAGGTGAAGCAACTGAGACCTCGGGAGAGAAATGTGTTAGCCATGGTTACTCGTGCAGAATAATCAGGATCGGTAATAAGGTGAAATATTTCAAGTGCTACAACATGAGAATCATCAACTTCGAATCCTGTAGCTGGCGAATGTGAGGAGAGCCTTGCTGTCTTCAGTCTGGTGTGTAGGGAGTTGGCAGTGATCAGCCCAGCCCCACTGCCAGTAAAAAGCTGCACAACCTGAAAAGTCCACAAGCCGTCCTAGCTCCTTCCGAGAGCAAGGTCTGGGGCGGGGGGGACTGCTGCTCTCTGAATGAGAGTGGGGTGACTCGCAGAATCACAGCTCAGCGGAGCAGGGACCTCTGCAGGAGCCAGCCAGGAGCAGCCTCAACTGGAACTGACAGTATGGTGGGGCAAATCTGATCGTAAAATCCCCCAGGGAGTCCACTGACTTCATCTCCAGGAGCTCTCCCAGGTCCTCACAGTGAAGGCTGGGAAAACAGCCCCTGTGCCCTGGAGGAGGCGGAGGGGGAGGAGTCATCTGGAAACACTCCGGAGCATTCTGTTCCTCAGACCAAGGTCTGCCCCAAGAGAAGCTGTTCCCCCGGAGCCCCGCCTCCTGGGGCTGTATCAGAGCCCCACTGGCCCGGGAGGACAATGTCCTGCTCCAACCCCTTTACCACCTGATTTCATGTTAGGAGGGAAGGACTGTGCAGCCTCTGTGAAGTTTACAGTCCAGGACAGGATCACGAACACCCTGAGGCCTATGGCGCTATCAGACATGTCCCCGAAGGCCTCTTACTACCGAATCCCTAAAGGCCTATTTGCAGCAGTTGCTTCTACCCAGGACATCCTGCCTGCCTTTACTTTTAAATTTTTTTTTTCAGTGAAATTAAAAAAAAAATTGTTGCTTACGTTCATTTACCTGAAAGGCAGAGTGACACAGAAAGACACAGGGAGAAAGGGGTGGGGGGATCCTCCATCTGCTGGTTCCCTCTCTAAATGCCACAACAACCAGGGCGGGGCCAGACTGAAGCTCAGAGCTGAGAACTCCATTGGGGTATCCCACGTGAGTGTCAGGAACCCAAGTACTTGGGCCATCATCTGCTGCCTTACAGACACATTAGCAGGAAGCTGGATCAGAAGCAGAGCAGCCAGGACCCGAACTGACACTCCTGTATGGGATGCAGGCATCCCAAGCAGCAGTCTAACCCACTGAGCCTGTTCCCATGTCTGCCTTTCAACAAAAATTACAAAGCCTATTAATATGCAAAAAATAGCTTGAAGAGACAGAGCAAGTATCAGAACCAAAGTCAGATATGGCACGAATGTTGGCATTATCAGATGAGGAATTTAAAACAACTGTGATTGGCCGGCGCCGCGGCTCACTAGGCTAATCCTCCGCCTAGCGGCGCCGGCACACCGGGTTCTAGTCCCGGTTGGGGCGCTGGATTCTGTCCTGGTTGCCCCTCTTCCAGGCCAGCTCTCTGCTGTGGCCAGGGAGTGCAGTGGAGGATGGCCCAGGTGCTTGGGCCCTGCACCCCATGGGAGACCAGGAGAAGCACCTGGCTCCTGGCTCCTGCCATCGGATCAGCGCGGTGCGCCGGCCGCAGCGCGCCGGCAGCGGCAGCCATTGGAGGGTGAACCAACGGCAAAGGAAGACCTTTCTCTCTCTCTCTCTCTCTCACTGTCCACTCTGCCTGTAAAAAAAAAAAAAACCAACTGTGATTAATAAGCTAAAGACTCTAACAGAAAAAGCAGATGGATATTATAAACAGAGAAATGGGAATTCTAAGAAATCATCAAAAATTAGTGCTAGAGATCTGAAACACATCACAAAAGTGGACGCCTTGGATGGACTAGACAAGGCTGGAGAAAGACTCTGAGCCTGAGGATAGGTCATTGGAAAATTCCACGAGTGAAGCAAGGGGTAAAGGACCGAAAAGAAGAGACTGTGCTACGGAGGAGCTCCAGGACAGCCACCAAGGTGGAGCATTCATGTCCTGGGAAGACCAGAAGGGAAGGAAAGCAATAAGGGAGAAATGGCTAAGCGTTTCCCCAAATTAATGTCAGATGGCAAACCACAGATCCGGGACGCTCAGAGAACATCAGGCAGGATAAATACAATAAACAGCCAATCAAGCAAAAAAAAAAAAAAAAAAAAAAAAAAAAAAAAAAAAAAAATCCCATCTAGGCATACTATATGCAAACCACAGAAAACTTGAAGATAGAGAAAGAAACTTCTTTAAAATATTTATATATTTAGGCCGGCACCACGGCTCACTTGGCTAATCCTCCAACTGCGGCTCCAGCACCCCAGGTTCTAGTCCCGGTCGGGGTGCCAGGTACTAGTCCTCTTCCAGTCCAGCTGTCTGCTATGGCCCGGGAGTGCAGTGGAGGATGGCCCAGGTCCTTGAGCCCTTGTACCTGCATGGGGGACCAGGAGAAGCACCTGGCTCCTGGCTTCGGATAGGTGCAGCGCCAGCTGTAGTGGCCATTTTGGGGGTGAACCAACGGAAGGAAGACCTTTCTCTCTGTCTCTCTCTCTCACTGTCTAACTCTGCCTGGCAAAAAATAAAAAAAATTTTAAAAAGATTTATTTATTTATTTTTTTAAAAAGCAAAGAGAGAGAGAGAATTCTGAATTATCTTCCATTTGCTAGTTCACTCTCCAGATGGCTACAACAGTCAGGTCTGGACCAGGACAAAAGAGGAATCAGGAAGTCCATCCTGTTCTCCCAGGTGAGTGGCAGGGGCCCAAGCACTTGGGCCATCTTCTACTGCCTTTCCAGGCACATTTTAGGAAGCTGGGTTGAAAGGGGAGCAGCCAAGACATGAATAGGTGCTCCAAAAAGGAATGCTGGCATCACAACCTGCAACTTAACCCATAATACTGCCATAATAGGGCTCCCCAAAAGTCTTAAAATAAACCAGGATGAGGGCCAGCACTGCAGTATAGTAGGCTGTCTCCACCTGCAGTGCTGACATCCCATTTAAGCACCAGTTTGTGTCCTGGCTCCTCTTCTTCAGATACAACTCTCTACTTATGGCCCGAGAACGTAGTGGAAGATGGCCCAAGTGCTTGGGCCCCTGCATTCACGTGGGAGACCTGGAAGAAGTTCCTGGCTCTTGGCTTCAGATTAGCCCAGCTCCAGCCATTGTGGCCATTGGGGAGTGAACCAGCGCATGGAAGACCTTTCTCTCTGTCTCTTCCTCTCTCTGTAACTCTGCCTCTCAAATAAAGAAGAAGAAGAAAAACAATTCAGAGTGGGGTAAGGAGTTTCATACAGCAGTTAAGCCACCACTTGGGATGCCTGCATTCCATATTGGAGGGCCTGGGCTTGAGTCATGGCTCTGATATGAGCTTCCTGCTAATGCACACTCTGGGAGGCAGCAAATGATAGCTTAAGTACCTTGTTCTTTGCTGCCCATGTGGGTGACAAGGTTAAATTCTGGCCCAGGTCCAACTGTTTTGGGCATTTGGGGAAAGTGGTGAAACAGCAAATGGGAGATCTCTCTCTGTTTCTCTGCCTTTCAAAAACAAAACAAAACAAAACAAAACACTCCTTACTATATGGAGCAAAGATAAGAATTACATCTGACTTCTCTTCATACACCATGCAACAAAAAAGATAATGGAGTGAAATATTTAAAATATTGAAGCAAAAAAAAAAAACCTCACCAACCAAAATTCTGCAACCTGTGTAATCCTTCATAAGTGAAGGAGAAATTAATATTTTCTCAGACAACAATTAAGAGAATTTGTCCCTAGTAGACCTGGATTACAAGAAACGTTTAAAGGTCTTCAGAGAGAAGGAAAAAGAGGCAGGTATGGTACATAGAGCCACATATAAATATAGGAGAAGGAATAAGTTAGGAAAAACTTCACATTCCTGCAGTAAAACACCAAACCAAAAGCAAAGCACCCACAAAACCCAAATCATCTGCCTTTGGACCAAGAGTGAGTTGTTGGAAGGAGAGATGGGTGACTCAGAGTCCTGGGGGAAGGACAAGGGAAACAGGGAGTCTCCGTGGCTAAGAGCAGGAGCACAGTGACTCGGCCAGACCTGGGTGCAGGGAACTGGGGTATAAGGACCAGAACTGGCCTGTGTGGACAGAGGAGAAAGAGGAACGCCAAACCAGTTGCCAGAGGTCCGTGATGAGCCAAGGCCATTAAATGGCAACTCATCCATCCAGCTAGGAGCCACGTGTGAATCCCAGGATAGCAGTTCTTCTCTTGACTGGAGGGAAGGAAAGAAAATAAAAAAACAGATTTCCCATGAGGCAGACCTCAACTAAAGCAGCAGATGCTGAGGCAATGGCCTGTAGCCGACTGGAGACCCCATGTGGACTGGGGAACGTGGGCCAGCACCTGTGCTATTTCAGATGGCTCTGCAGAGACTGTGGGTGGGCCTACCACAGGGGTTTCCCCCATCAGCTTGCACTTCTGTTTAGGTCAGAGATCGCTCTCACACTTGGCCTTGTGTTAGAGTCACCTGCAGGGTTTATGGAACCCAGATGGCTGCATGCCATCCCCAGAGTTTCTGGTTCAGTTGGTCTGCGGCGGGGCCTGAGTGTGGTTCTCTCCCTGGGGCTGCTGCTGCCACTCATGGAGGACTATGCTGTGAGAACCACTGAACTGCAGGAAGACAAGTTTGTGTCACGTGGCCACCTGGCAGGCACTGTGATCCATCGTCTCACGCAAGGCTCACCTTTGTCTCTTCCTTCTCCTGGTTTTGCCGTCACATGGACATTCCACTTTCTGTGCGGGTCCACCATGGCTCAATAGCCCACACTGTTCTTCACAGTCCTTTTCCTCTTTGCCGTCCAGTTTGGGAAGTTTCCACTGAACATCCTGGGAAGAATACGGGCAGTTTGTGAAACTTTCTTTTATGGTTTGATTTATGTTCTCCTGAAAACATATTAGTGGCCTAATCCTCAGTAGCCTGTAGTGCAGCTTTATTTGGAAATAGGGTAGCTGTAGATGCCATTAATTGAGATGAAGTCTGGGGCCGGCATTGTAGCTCAGCGGGAAAGCCACTACCTGTGATGCCAGCATTGCATATGGGGACCAGTTCATGTGTGGGCTGCTACACTTCTGATCCAGCTCCCTGTTAATGGCCTCAGAGAAGCAGCAGAGGATGTTTGGGCCCATGCCCCCATATGAGAGACCCAGATGAAGCTCCTGACTCATGGCTTCAGCCTGGCCCAGCCCTGGCCATTGTGGCTACCTGGGGAGAGAACCAGCAGATGGAAAACCTTTCTGTCTCTCCTTGTCTCTCTGTAACTCTGACTTTCATATAAATAAATATATCTTTTGGTTTTTAAAGAGGTGAGATCCTATTAGAGTAGGCTAGACTTTTAATGCCGCATGACTGGTGTCTTTATCATAAGACAAAGGAAAACACCACGTGAAGACAGAGATGCACAAGGAGAAGGCGGGTATGTGGCCTAGAGGCATCCACATGCCAGGGAGGCCAAGGACTGTCAGTGCACCCAAGAAGCTCAAGAGGTAAGGATGGACTCCACGCTACAGATTTCAGAGAGGGCATGGCCATGGCCCTGCTGACACTTTGTTGCTGAACTTGTGGCCTCTAGAACTTTGGGACAATACATTTCTACTATTTTAAGCCACCCAGTTTGTTGACTGTGTTACAGCAGCCCTAGAAACTAACACACCTGCAAAGCGCAGGCAGCCTTGGGCTGTTCTCTCCAGATGACTTTGCTGCTCCTTGGGTCCCATGACTCTAATTGGCAGAACCAGCAAACCCTTCCTGAGCCAAAGGGAGCCATGGACATGAGATGGCCTGGTAGAAAACCATTGCCCAGTTGCAGCACTGCATTCTGGAGAATGACAAGTCAGCCCAATGAGGATGTCTCAAGTCTCAGCAGGAGCTGTGGTCACCTTTCCTGATGAGTTCTTTGCAGCTGCAGTCGCCTCCTGAAAGAAGATAGGCCCGCCCCAGGTCGCAGTGAAATGGGAAATGGCCCGTGCTGGACAAGTCACTTCTCCATCTCAGCTGAAGCCACTTGTATGTATCTCTTCTTTGCAACCTGGAAAGACTTATACAAATAAAAATAACTCTAAATAAAAAAAGCTATTCTGATTTCACAGTTGATCTGAGACTCAGAAAAGGTTAGGTAACCTATCCAGGGTCACGTGGCAAATAAATGGCAGAGATTTTATGTCTCTAACCCTCGGCTTCTCTTTTACTACTGCATTCATCTGATGTTTCACGGGACAAATGCAAGCCGAGAATCTTGGGGCAAGGTGGGTTCTGTTACCATCCCACAGTTTAGTCTATGTCCTTTAGGGAGCACAAAACAGCCACCACAGGGCTGGGCAGAGTTTTCAGCAGGCAGTGACCTTGACAAGCCGTTAAGAAGGTGGTCACTCTTTTTCTGTCTTTGGAACTCAGAGGTGGCCTCACTGCATGTCTGCATGATTCATCCAATAAGCATTATATTAAGTACCCATTTCACAGCTTCTTAATGAGTTCACACAATTCTTTAATCTGAGGAGTTATCCTTCCAAACCTTAACCACTAGCCCAGTGTCCCCCTCCCTAAGCAACCAATATGATTTTTGATTGTAGAGAAATTCATTCTAGAAAGAGATTTATGCCTAAGTTTGACAATACTTCGGAAAATCATATATGAAATAGAACGGAAGAGGTGCAGAAAGGGCTTTGAAAGCAATTCAACATGTTTTGGTGACTGCTGAACTCAATCTTGGCCCATTGTAGGTGCTCAACAAATGTTTATGAACGAGGTCAGGGAATCTGGGTAATGTTTCTATTTATCACCAGAAACAGTTGCACATTTATCTCTTCATTTATTATTTCACTCACTTAAGAAATACCTGTTGAACCCTTACTGTATGCCAGCAACTGACAATGAACAGGGTAATGGGACAGAGCCCAGCCCTTGAGAAGGGCAAGGAATAATGGACATGGAGGATCCCTGGAACCAGTGTTGCTAAGTGAGTAATTGATCCTGGCCAGTCTTTAAAGATGCCTTATGCTGACTGCCTTTAGTTCCTGGAAAGTGTTGCCCCAGGGAAAGCACCATGTTTAAGAATGAGAGTCGGGTTATTTGCCAGTCACCATCTGTATGTCCTTGAGTTAGTTATCTAGGTTCATGAGCCCCAGCCTCCTCTAAAGCGGGAATAATGATGACACTCGCTTGATGCGGCTGCCGTGGGATTAAGGGAGGAAATGAAATAATCCATGTTCATAATCACTGCACTTGGTAAGAACACACACATTAATACTTACGGACTGAATTCTTTATGGAAAGGGACTGCTCTTTAGGCTCTTTGTTAACTATTTCATGGAGCAGGCCAATCACACAAGGAATAGCACCCAGAACAACTCCTCACAGTGGAGCCGCCCAAAGTGTGCTGGAGCACTGAGGCCAGAGAGAGCGTCCTTGCTGATAAAATGCTTGGAGAAACTACTGGGAAGTGACTTCTATTGAAGATTCACAGTGTGTATCCGCGTATCAAGGAAGTCAGGAAACTGCAGTGAAGAAATGACTGAACTTCAGTTCAGTGTTTCCAGCCACATGGAACCCATGATCCACCACAGGAAAACCCAAACTCCCGAAGTCTAGATTTGGCAGGGAGTTCTGGCCAGAGAGACGGCTGATCCCAGAGTTCCCTGCTCCTGTGGGTTTTCGCTCCCCTTTACAGCTCCTGCTGTGCTTTCTGCTTCTGCCTTTCCCTGGCGTCGAGGGCTGGTCCCGTGCCTCGTTATGGTGCTTCGGCTCCTCACAGTAGAGCTGACGCTGGCTCACATGTCATGAGGACTTTACCAAACATCAGAAGGATCCCTGGGAAAACACATAGCAACGTCAGGAAAATCTCCGAGCCTGATGTGGGTCCCTGGCCCCACCACAGCCAGCAACTCTTGGGCACTGTGCCCTTGATACTCTGGCTGGGCTGCCTCCTTTTGATCCCCAAAGAGATGGCATAAACTTACAGGTGCAGTAAGTGGCAAAAAGAAACATGCTAGTTCTCTTGATCAAATCCATCCCCAATCCCTGAGGCCGGCAGCCCTGCCTCTGGTCCTCTCAGGAACCTTTCCCTTGGGGATCTCCCACGTTGGTCTTGGAGGGTCACCATTACCTCTTTAAGACTAGGAGTCAAGGGGCCAGTGTTGTGGTGTAGCAAGTAAGGCTGCTGTCTACAACACCAGCATCCCATGTGGGCACCACTTTGAATCCTGGCAACTCCACTTCTGATCCAGCTTCCTGCTGGTGTACCTGGAAAAGCAGCAGAAGATGGCCCAGGTGCTTGAGCCTCTGCACCCATATGGGACATTTGAATGGAGTTTTGGGCACCTGGCTTTGGTCTAGCCCAGCGCTGGCCATTGTAGTCATCTGGGGAGTGAATCATTAGATGGAGGATCTCTCTCTCTCTCTTTATCTATCTTTCCCTCTCTCTGACACTCTGCCTTTCAAATAAAATGAAAAAAAAATTAGGGGTTAAGCCTTTACCTATGAAGCTTCCTTTAATTAGGTTACAAGCAGATGATGGGCTGGACCAACTAAATAAGCTCAGGGACAAACCACCGGAAGGCTGCTCAGAGATCCAGCCACCAGGCCACTTCCCTCCTGTGGCCAGCCTCTCTGGGTTCCAGTGTGTTTTCCAGCAGAATGTCAGAGATAATGGATTTTCCCAACCCATGACTGTGATTCTCAAAAATCATAGCTTAGATCTCCTTGTCACTGGTTAAGCTGTCAATTAGATTCTTATTTTTTAAATAATATTTCAAAGATTTATTTATCTGAAAGTCAGAGTTACAGAGAGCAAGAGAGAAAAACAGAGAAAGAGAGATCCTCCATCCACTGATTCACTTCCAGATGGCTGTATTGGCTAGGTCTGGGCCAGGCCTAAGCCAGGAGCTTCATCTGGGTCTCCCACATGGGTGGCAGGGGCTCAAACACTTGGGCCATCTTCTTCTGCTTTTCCCAGACCATTAGCAGGGAGCTGGATCGGAAGTGGAGCAGCCAGGACTAGAACCGGCATCCGTATGGGATGCTGATATCACAGGCAGTTGGCTTTACCTGCTACTGCACCCCAACACCGGCCCCAACTGAATTATTTTTTAATGTAACAAAACAAAGACACTATATGGAACTTTCTTAGGACAAAACAAAACACGACACTGGGATTGAGTTCTCTGATTTACAAAATCTGACCTAACCAATCCAGTTTCCCCCTACAGATATAGATGGAAAGAAATCATAAAGCGTGCCTCTGACTTTGGGCAATATCAATTTCTGCCTCTTCTCCCAACATTACTCTTAAAATCCTAAGATTCCACCCTTGGTGGGGAGATGGCCTAACTCCCCTTACCAGGAACGAGGAACAATGTCAAAGGGCTGTTTTGTTATTTCCACCCACATGGAAAGCCCGTTTTTTTTTTTTTTGTTTTTGTTTTGTTTTGTTTTGTTTTGTTTTGTTTTGTTTTTTTGCCTGTAAGCAGTTTTTATCTGCTTAAGGTCTGGGGGCTTTTTTCAGGTATTTTAGGGTGCCAGCAGCAAGGAAAAACTCAGCAGAGCTTTATAGGAGATCCAAATGCCCCTGTTTTACCAAAAAAAGAGTCAAAGGACTGGGTTAAAATTGCCACTCTCTCTAGATACAAAAGTTGCAGGAAACTTAAAACATCAGCCCTTGGAAACCAAAGCTTTGTGCAAATTTAATTTGTCCACTGTGGAGGGAGGGCTAGAAAAAATGCCTCCAGACACATAGGGGAGATCGGGGGCAGCCTGCTGTTGAGAACACTGATTACTGACAAAAGCGTTCCGAACCTCTTCAGTTCTTTGCTGCATAGAGACTGCGGCGTCCCTGCAGGTGTCACTATCAGGACTCACGCAGCTCTCAGGGCTGCACCCCCGAGTCTTCCTCCCTCTCTGTGCTGTACTGGAGCTCGGTTGGAGCTGTTGAAGTGCAGTGAGCAGTGAGTAAGCCCTTTCCCATCCTGAACCCCCCACTGAGTCTTTAGAGCAATACTTGCTGAGAGAGAGAGAGAGAGTCTTTGGGTGATGGTGGTTGGGCTGGCAGAGGAGGATTTCTTTCAAAATGGAAAACAGGAAAATATACTGAAGCCAACAATTATCCTTATGCTGAAATATCATCCCACTTTCTCTGAAAATGGTGCTTCTTATAAAGTCACTATAATAAATCTTTTTTTAAAAGAAGTAAATGGGGCTGGCACTGTGGCATGGTGGGTAAAGCCTCTGCCTGTGATGCCAGCATCCCATATAGGTGCTGGTTTGAGTCGTGGTTGCTCTACTGCCGATCTAGCTCCCTACTAATGCTCCTAGGAAAGCAGCATAAAATGGTCAAGTGTTTGGGCCCCTGCCACCCATGTGGGAGATCCAGACAAAGCTCCTGGCTCCTGGCTTTGGCCTGGCCCAACTCTGGCCATTGTAGCCATCTGGGGAGTATACCAGTGGATGGAAGATCTCTGTGTGTCTCTCCTCTTTCTCCGTAACTCTTTAAAATAACTAACATTTGTTTAAGTCACTGGAGTTGAGATTTGAGCAACAGTTGAGGCCACTGAGTTTGTACCATGTACCAGCCATGGTTCAAGGCAAGGAGAGACAGAAATGCAACCGCTATCTTCCTGGAACTCCAGAACCAGTGGGTGTGGCAGACGTGACCCTAACAACAGGTCATGGGTAAGTGGTAGGAGCTTACCCATGGAAGTGAGCAGGGAGCTCCTGGCAGGCTTCCACAATCTCCAGCAGGAGTCCTGGAGAACACAGCACTGGCCCTCTCCCAGCCCTGCTTCTGAAACTGCTACCACTAGGAAGACTTCTCTGCCTTCCGAACAACCACCTCTTCCTACAAAAGGGCAGCAGCACGAAGCCCTGTTTGTAGTAACGTCTTTAGGGTGTCTGAGAAAGCAAAGGTTCATCATTTTCAGTGCCTCAGGAGGATGAGGAAACAGGATTCTGGCCCTGAGTTTTGAAAAAAATCAGAGCCATCCCCAGGATGCAGGCCTGTGTTGCAAGGGACCACTTCCCACTAGGTGGCAGAAGAGAACCAGTCAGTGGCCGGCAAGGTGTAGCAGGTGCCAAGTTCAGACTCAGGGGCAAGAGCAAGGGCAGGGAAAGGGGCTGCAGCACCTCTGTGCTGGGTCAAAGGGATAGCGGGAAACAGCTTCCTAGCTATGGGCCACACTGTTGGTGCCAAGCATGCTCTGCACCCGATGCCACATCAATCAATTCACAAGCATTATCTCCTCCCACAGTGAACACAGGAGGCCGACACTACAAGGCCTCTCTTAGATGTATGCTCCGAGGCTTACCCAAGGCTACATAGATTGAACAGATAAACTGCTGGCAGTTTGGACCAGAGTGCCTCCTGTTAGCCTGAGGCTAGGGAAGGAAAGGCAGTCACGGGGAGGACCTGGCCCTGGGGTGGCCATTGAGGGACAGTGACTAGCCAGAGGGAAATTCTAGGAGGCTCCCAGGAAATCAGATGTGAGATTTTCAGGTTGAGATTCCCTGGAAGCCTTATTTGATGAAGCTACACCCAGCTTATCCCAGCCACCTCAGAAGCTGCAAACCACTCAGCCACCTGAAGAGAGGCCTGAATGGGATCTGCCTGGGACTCACATCTTAAGTTTCAAAGGACAAACAAGCTTGAGAGTGCATACCCAGAGAGGTCGTGGTGTCCCCAGCATGCTGGGTCTGGTCTTGAGTTACCGAGGCCCCCAGCTCAGCTCAGCTACCATAGCCTTGAGCGAGGCCCAGGCACTTCACTTTGCCCTGAGGTGCAGGCCAGCTCCACTCACCCTCTCTGTGGTCTTGCTCACATCGTCCAGAGCCATGGTAGGTATAGAAGGCAGCTTAGTGCAAACTGTGGGCTTCTCAACTTGGAACCACAGCCTTCGGCGGACACCAGCACTCACCACTAGGGCTTTCAGGGAGTTACCCGGCATAATCCTGATGTTCGGGATGGAGTTGCACTGGATGTGATATGACACCAGGGCCTTGTGTCCTTCCCAGCCTTTGCACAGAATCTCTGGGCCATCCTCAGTTCTGGGGACCCTGACCACGTCACGCTCTATTGTTTGGCCTCAAGGCCTTGCGCTGGTTGTTTCCATATTTGAAATGTTCTTCCTCTACCTCCTCATAGCCAACTCCTTGTCATTCAGATCTCAGTTTACATTTTCCCTCCTTTTCATGAAGACTCTCTCAGTTTCACCTGATAAGACCCAACTCCTCTTTCTCTGTTTTGTTTCTCCTGTTTCCACTGATGACTTCTGTTGGTTGATCAAAGTCAGGATCTGAAAGGAATGGAGCCCTTGGATGTTATGGGGAAGGAGATCTTTGTGGTCATTTAGTCTAAGTCCTCAGTTGTTGAGGACTCTCACTTATACTCCTGAATTCTGGTGGATTTTTGCTTTACTTTGCTTGCCCACAATGGTTAGGGTGAGCTGTGAAGCAAGGGTGACCACTGTGCCTCACTGCAGTGCCTCTGGGCTGTACACCTTTGATGCCCAGGGTAGCTTACAATGCTAAGTAAAGCCAGCCCTGGTTTCAGTTAGACTGTAAGTAGGTTGTACTCAACCTTCAAGAAGGAAATTTCACTGGCCCCTTGCAAATGCGTGAAAACTCACGGTCCCTAGTGGGTAACACAAAGAACTCAGGGAGCTAAGTTTACGAGGTTTTAGGAATCTTCCGTTGCCTCTTTGTGGTCATGAGAATGCAGGACTAGGCAATCTCTGTATCTGAGCCCCAGGGTTCTTCTACTCCTTGAGGAGAAGATGAGGAAGAATGTTGAGCACCCAGCTAACTCTGGGTTTCAGACAAATGAAACAAATATATATAAATATGTTAATGTAAGGGTGTCTCATGCATTTTTAGCACAAAAATATTGCACGGGACATAGTTATACTAAAAATGCATTCATTGTTTATCTGAAATTCAAATTTAGCTGGCCATTCTGTATTTAATACAGCAGCTCTGTGCAGGAGCGACCGGCATTTAAAATAAATGACTTCCCTAGGATAAAGCTCTGGGATTATGGTAAACAGAAGCCACAGTGAGCTGTTCCCCACCCCCCTGCCCCCCAAGGGAGGAATTAATTCGGTTTCTTTCATGCCAATTAAGCAATCACAGTCAACTCTGTCGGGAATCCAAACCCATGACTATCACGGGACTTGAGACCACGAAAAAGTGAAGAAGATTAAGAGGCAGAGAAGCAGTCTTCACAGACACGGGCGGCTGGCAGAAGAGAACTGGCTCATCCTGGAAGGTAAGGGTGTGCGTCGCCTTCTCACCAGAATTGTAGTCCTGTAGATCCAGAGCAGGGGTGGGGGATTCTGGTGGACCCTGCCGCACTTCCTCATGGCCTCTCTGATACTCAATTGTCAACAGAATTCCCCTGCGACGTTTGTCATCCTCCAACTTCTAACCCTCTCTGGGCCCTCTGGGACTGCCAAGAAGCATAGCAATTATTCAGGGTGGCAGGCAGCTGGTGAGAAGACTCCTGCTGGAGTTCGGCATACTCTCCCGTGGCTGCTGCTCTTGCTTTGAGTGTAACAAGGCGCATTTGCTGTCTCTGTATCATCTGCCAGGGCTCTGAGCTTAAGGTATAGATGGACGAAAACAATTTAATGCATAACTGAGTTTCTTGTCTGTAATTTTGGGCATAGAGCTCACTCTTGGAGAATTTACTTGAGAGCATCAGTGAGTTCAACTTTCTTTTTTACAACTAGGAAGGACAAATTGCATGTAAAAAAAATGCCCCCACCTCCACCCCCAGTGGAAAGGAGTTGCCTGGTGAAATCCCCACTCTGCTCTTCTACTCCTCCCTGGGGTTTGAAATTGAAGTTGGGTGATGTAGCTCTATGGGGCTCAGACCTTCGAAATCCACCAGAGTGATAGGGCTTCCATGGATGGCTTTTAATGAGTACACGTTCATCATAGCCACTGCAGTTCATGAGCTTTTGTTTTGTTCATCTGCATGTATTATAGTTAATTAAAAAATCATAGCTACGAAACTTGAACTATAGAAGAGCAGAACTTGATCAAAGTGGGAGGGAAAACAAATTGTTAGGCATAAGCAGGTCCTAGGCTTCTGGAGCTGATTTTGGGTGAAATGCTCATGGACAAGCCGAGGCACCTGCCCGGGGCTGGTTTCTTTGTTGAAAAGTGGGATTGAAAGATGCTGTGCTTGGCTGCCTGGCTCACACACCCATGGTGAGATTCAAGCATAAGGTGCTCTGGGAAACAGAGATTATGCTATCATAGGCCTCTGCTTGTTCTGAGATAAATATGAGATGATAACTTTGGAGAGAAATAACTCCTCTTATTTTGTTAACCACTGCCCTGGGTCAGAGAAGGTAGAGAATGAATAAAAAACAGTGTATCACTTGTTGTTCTACAAGTTTATGGTATAGAGTCAAACTGAAGGTAAATGGATATTTTTCCCCAAATAATAACTCAATTTGAAAGTCCTGTGTTTCCATTCGTAGTTTCTTCTTCAAGTTTTTCATTAGTGGGAAAGGTAAGAAACCCAAGCTGTTTCTGAAGCTTGTGCTAGCAAGGAATGAAGCAGGTGCAAATCCTTTTGTAGAGAAACCTGAGTGTGGTTGTCCCCTGGTGAGAATGTTATTGGTGGGACTCTATGACATGGCCGGCAAGAACGTTTTGGATGCACTAAATAATGCTCATGTGCCCCTTCTGATAGGTGTCCTGTGCCCTGACCTTTCATGATGCCAAGAAAAGAGGCTCACTTCATCTATGGTTACCCCAAGAAGGGGCACGGCCACTCCTACATCACAGTTGAAGAGTAAGTTCAACCCAGACCCAGAGGGGTTCTCAGTTTGCTGTTTGCTGACACAGCTGACTTCCCCCAGCACGTGACTACCTAGCAAGTCTCCTTAGTGTTCTGTCTCCACAGACAGCAAAAGGTCTGGAAACAAGGTGAGGAGGCCCCAGGGGCTCACTCAGGCTCCTCAGAGGCCAAACAAGCAAGAAGACAAGAATGGTAAAAAGTTGGATCTTACCCACTTTGTCTGCATTCTTGGCTTCTGGGTCTTTGTTGTAGGTTCTTAACCTGGAACATAGCTGTCTTGTATGCAGACGAATCTTTACTCAAGCTTTGTCCTGTCTATTCTGCTCAGGCTCCTAAAGGAGATTTGCAGACCATGAAATGTGTTGCCAAAGAACCAGTGAGGATGAAGGGCAGATGAGAGTGACTCCCTCTGCAGACTGACGCCAGGATGAAGATGGTGTTCGTAATTCTATCTGAAAAAAAAAAAAAAAAAAAAAAAAGCAGTTTGATATTACGAGTTAATTAGAAATTAGCATTTGCATGATGAAGCATTTCTAAGTGCTAAGTGTTGTATACTGGTCCAAGACATGATCCAGTGGGAAAATTAGGCCTGAGGATAATCCCAGGAGATGTAATTGCTGTAACGGGAACACCAAGGATGCAGGGGCACACTCTGCATGTCCTCTCCGCCCTCTGAGTGTGAACCCCAACAGGACAGCAAGGAACTGTCTTTTGGAACATCTTGTCTGTGCTCTGTTCAGAACTTGCTGTAAACCTGCTCTCCCTTTGGAAAGAGTTGGTGAGCAATCTTATAGGAAGTGAGAAGCAGGGACAAATAAGATGTGGAACCCATCAGAGGTGCTGAGGAGGACATCATGCTGGGAGTACCTGCTCAGAGGACCCCAGGGGATTCTCTAATACGCTGTGTGGTCAGTGGGGTTGGGGGTGGCCGATGCCTTCTGGCAAAATGTCCCAAGAGCAAAGATGTGCTGTGTGTACGGTGCACTGTTTCAGCTTCTGTGTGGTGGCCCAACACACCCTTTACATTTAATTCTACTTATCTCTCATGTAATTGTTTAAAACGTCCAAGGGCTCATCAGTTGCCTTCTGTTCAGTTACTGCTCTTGGATATTGCCTTTGCCTACATGGTTGAAGGTGATGTGCCATCACCTTCATGTCTCACCAACAAAAGAAGGGGAGATGAAAGAGAGGCTAGACCATTCATTTCAAGGGACACACATCACTTTTCTTACCTATCACATAATGGCACTCACCCTGGTGGGTTCATCCTTGCTGTGCTGTAAATGAGGAAAGGCTTTGAGAAATCAGGCACTGTGTGGTTGGACATGGTGGTGCTGGACTTTAAATCCAGACCTGGTTGCCTCCAGGGTCCAAGCTGCAGGACAATGGAGACCAGTATTTGCACAGACCTATCCCATGAGAGGCTAGGGCAGAGATATCTCAGCATGAAGCTGGGCTCTGAACCATTCCTTTCTGGAGGCTGGAGGTTGTCTGCTTCATAGGCTGAAAACTGGGCTGTTCTTTGCTATTTAGTGTCAGCTGTGGAACCTAGCAGCCAGGTTCCATTCATAGCCTAAACAGAGTTACCTTCAGGGTCTAATTAGGAAGACAGAAACAAGCGAGGTGCTTGAACTCCAATATAAGGAATTGATTCAACAGGCTTTGGGACTGAGGAGGTAAAGAAGACAAAGAAGTTAGTAACTGAGAGATGTGGCTTCCACCCCTGGTGGGTGGGAGAGTATAAACAGAAGGGTGGGGGTCCTCAGAACCTGGCTCAGATCCTTGAGTAGGGGTTTCTGCTTGGCTGGTTCTGGTGCCTGATGTACCTCTGAGGTGAGGTGGAGGCACTGGTGGGCTGGTGCTGTTGCTGGTGAGGGCAAGGATGCAACTGGTTTTTAGAGCAAGGACTCGTGATTAGGACTGACTGATGGTGGGAAGGCTGTGGCTGGAGTGATGCTGACCCAAACAGGAGGTGGACCAGAAAGAGCAGCTCCCTCCCTCTCCTCTGGTCTCTCAGTCCACCTCTGGGGCACTCCACTAAAGGGCAAATGAGATGTGAGGCTTGTAGAGAGTGCAGGGAAAAATAACCCCTTCAACCTGTGTGTAGGAGTAGCTGGCCTTCTATAAGCAGAAATGTTGCTGTCTGCAGGACAATCAGATGACCATAGCCCACGAGACGCTCTTTACTTCAGTCTGTGAGAGAAGGAACACCATGATCTTGTGCAAGGTCGTAAAAGATGAATCCAGAAAATACCTGTGCAAAAGGCCACTCATTTGTTCCTCTCACAAAAGCTCTAGCTCAGATGAAATGCAGGCTGTGGCGTGGGCATGTTTGCTTCCAGTTAAGATGCCACTACCCTATACTGGAATGTCTGGGCTCAAGTCCTGCGACTGGCTCCTGACTCAAGCTTCTTGCTAATGTGCACCTTGGGAGACAGCGTGATAACTCAAATAGATGGTTTCCTGCCATCCATGTAAGAGACCTGGACTGAGTTCCCAGCATCTGGCTTCAGACTGGCCCAGCACTAGCCATTATGGGAGTAAGGGGATAGAACCAACAGATGGGAACTCATATTTAAAAAAAAATTAATTTATTTTATTTGAAAGGTAGAGTGACAGAGCGAGCAAGCAAGTGAGAGAGCACGAGAGAGACAGATCTTTTTCACTGGTTCACTTCACAAATGTCTGCAATAGACAGAGCAAGGCCAGGCTGAAGCCAGGAGCCAGGAACTCCATCTCAGTCCTATGTGGGTGGCAGGAACCCAAGTACTTGGGCCATCCACTGTCTCCCAGGCACATTAGCAGAGAGTTGGATCAGAAGCATGGAGTAGTCACGATTTGAACCAAATGCTTCAAGATGGGATGAGAGTATTCCAAGTGGTGGTTTAACCCACTGTACCACAATGCCTGTCCCCAGATCGTGGCTCTATGTGTCTGTCTAAAGCTGTCTCTGCCTCTCAAACCTAAAGAGTACAGATTCCCAGGTGCCGATTTTGTAGGTCAGAGTGATTCAGAATGGGCACTCCAACCTGCATTGAGATGGTCCTGCTACAGGTGGTGTGTGGGTGAACTCTGAGGAGCTCTGCTATGCTAAGCCAGACTGTGTTCTTGTGGTGTGTCTGGCATATCCTCGTGTTTTCCGCTCTCAGTCACTTGAATGGTTGTGAGTGCAACGTGACTGACTATAAAGAGCTGGAACAGAGCTCTGTCTGTGTCAAGATGTTCAAGCACAGACCACAGAGAAAAATTATAGCAGAGGCACCCTTCAGTCATGAGTCTATTGAACATCTCTGATCTCTGTGGCAGCTTTACTGCAGGAACGAGTGATTCTGAAGGCAAAGCACTGGCCTGGGGCATGGGAGACCTGGGCCTGGCACAAATTTTAGTGTTCACTTGCTGGTATCTAGTTATTGCCAATTGCTGTGAATGTTATTCTGTCATTTACTGGTTGTGAAAACAGGAATCTTACCAGTGTCCTGTCAACTGTAACATGAACACTGTACCTACCTACATAAGAGGATTGTAATGAAGATGAAATAAAACATGTATGTGGCGTAAGCATTGTGTCACAGTGGGTTAAGACACCACTTGGGATGCCCACATACCATATGAGAGGGATGATTTGAGTCCCATTTGCTCTGTTTCTCATTCAGCTTTCTGCAAATGCATCCTGGGAAGAGCAGATGATGGCTCAGTAACTGGGTGCCTGCCACCCAACTGGGAGACCCAGCTGGAGTTCCAGGCCCAGCTCTGGCTGTTGCAAGCATTTGAAGAGTGAACTGGTGGACAGATCTCTTTCTCTGTCATTCTGCCTTTAAAGTAGATGAAGAAAAGAAATAAAAGATAAAAATAAATAGTAAATAATTATATATTTTTAAAAGCATATAGAAATGCCTAGCACAGTACATGGTACAACTTGGCACTCTGAATTGTCAGTATGGTAGTGGTGATGCTGATACATCTTGATAGATTTCAGCTTCATGTTCTATAAAATGGGCAGATTGGTCTACATCATTGGATCTGATGCTGTCATCTCATGGTTCTCTCCTTCCTGCTTGGGGATAGATGGGTAAGGCTTGATGTTTTAGCAGCTCTATAGGGACGCAGTCTAGTAGATGGTACAGGGCAAAATTATCTTTAGAATAAGCCTTAGCTCAACCCTGCTTCTCCTGTAGCTGCACAGTCTAAGTCACCAAGCTCCTCTGACCTCAGAATCAGCCCTTAAGGCATTTGGATGTGGCTGAAAAGCCCATGAGAGTGATGCAGGTATGGAAAGCCAAGACACTATGGCAAAAATTTCCTACATGAGGGATCTCTATGAATGAGACCCAGTGGAAAGAAGGGGCCATCAAAGAAGGATGTACTTTTCTCTGAAGGGAGGAGAGAACTTCCACTTTGATTATGGTTCTGTCTAAATACTGACAGAGTTTGTGGTCACAAAAGGCTTCCATAGCCTTGGAAGCTCATGGCAAGAGCCTTGGGTGATCACTGAGGACATAAATAAGAGTGTGAATTGTTAATGACAGAAGTCACTGTGCACTTATTCCCCTTGTAGGACCTCTGTCCTTAATGAGTTGTACTATGAGAATTAGCTGCAAAACTTATTCTCAAACAGTACTTTTTACCTTGTGTGTGGGTATGTGTGCAAACTGTTGAAATCTTTACTTAGTATAGAGTTGGTCTTCTGTATATAAAGTTAATTAAAAATGAATCTTCAAGAAGAATGGGATGTGAGAAGAAGTAGGAGGTGGTATAGGAGTGGGGGTGGGAGGGTGTGTTTGGGGAGAAAAAGCACTACATTCTCAAAGTTGTACCTATGAAAATTGTATTAATTAAATAAAAGCTTTAAAAAAAAAAGTCCCCAAGCTCTGCAGGGCCTTTCTTTGAAAGTTGACAGTCACAGTTAACAGATTCAGTACTCTCAACTTAGATCATGCTGTGATGCAGAAGGTCAGGCAGATATTAACTAATTGATGATGTTATGGAGGGGGTCTACAGCCCCAGGCTGTAGTTCCAGGGACATTGTGGTAACTGCAACACTTCCCTAGTATAATTAAACACTTTTTATTACCTTAACAAAAATACAAAAGAGGAACTTCTTGGGAAAGAAAAGATTTACTTTAGCTTACAGTTTGTGGTTAAAGTTCAGGATTGGGTGGCCTGTAGTGTGGCATCTTTGGGGCTGGTCATGGCAGGTGCAGACAAATGATCACATGACAATCTAGAAAGCAGAGAGAACAGAACTTGAATTCAATCAACCCTCTCATGAGGACCACCCTCTGAGGGCATGTCCTCAGTGATCTCAAGACCTCCCACCAGACCATCCATAATTCGATCAAATAGCTATTCTTAATCAATCAGTCTTTAACATAAATACTTCAGAGTTTAAACACCTGCACGAGTGTTGGGGAGACAATTCCTACCCAACTTTTAACACCAGAGTTCATTGGAAACAGGGCCCAAGAGGCTTGTTTGGATCCCCAGGTTGGCATCCTGCTGCTTAGAACTAGGTCGTTCTCAGTAAGGGTTGCTAAAACTTTTCTCTAGGTTCAGTTCAGATACTTCTCCCTAGAAAAAAATGGGTGAAGGGGGAGTTTGGGGCAGAGAGCACAGAGACAATTGAAATGGACTATGGTTCAAATCCTCTTTCTCTCTTGTATTAGTTCTGTATGACCATCAGCAAGTTATGTAACCTCTGCATCTGTTTCCTCTTCTGTTAAATGGAGTTATAAATAGTGCTTAACTTACAGAGTTGCTGTGAGAATTAACTAAGCCAATGCATGTAGAATGTTCAGCACAGCACCTGGCTTATCATAGATATTCAATTAATGTTAATTTCCATTTCCTTTTTGTGGACTAAGTTGGGGGGAATGCTTTTAACCATTTACTAATTAGAAGAAAAGATAATGCAGCCTCAGTAGATACACTGTCCACATAAAGGTCAGTTTCTATGGCAATTCTTGTGGCTGGAACTTGGGTTCTTGGCAATGCTGGTTAGCAGTGCTTCTGTGGCACATACCTGAGAAGTTCCTAGATAAGGACCTGTGTCTGCTTACAGGAGCTGGAAGTCTGGTGAGGTGCCCCATGTGGAGGGTGGGGAATGACTTAGGGACTCCGGGCCAGCACAGTCAAGATGAAGAGAGAAGATTGATTTATGCTTCTTCACAATCTGGAACAATGTATGCCAACTTAGCTTTGTCTGTCTCTTGGGCCAGGGCTGCAGGAATTGGCATCCTGACAGTGATCCTGGGAGTTTTACTGCTCATTGGCTGCTGGTATTGCAGAAGACGAAGTGGATACAGAACCTTGACGGTTGGTAGAGTTCCCACTGTTGGACCAGATCCAAGGTTTCCTCTTCATTCTTTTCTCTGAATTTCTGGGGACTGGGATGCAGTTCTGTCCATCTCCTCTAGCTCTGATTCCTGCTTCTGCTGAATCTTTCATTCTTCATACGTGTAGCTCTTCCTTTCCCTCTGCCAGGTGTGAATCCCAATGAGGAACTTGCCCTGTCTCATTGGTTATACTCCCAGCAAACTTGAGCACCCATCTGACTGTTGTGTGTAGTTGAGCACTAATGGTTTGTGGGGCCCAGGGGAAGGGCTTGTGGTTTCTTGCACAGCAAACAGCAATGCAGTAGACAACTCAGGACTTACCAACTCTTTGGGCAATTCTTGCTAGTTCTGTTATCTACTTGGTCTGCTCCTCCTGCCTTGCATTTTCACCCCTTTCCTCCCAGGTTACCTGGGAATTACAAGTTCTTGTACCTGTGGTGAACTAAGCAGCTCGGGATATTCACGACCCCTCTAGACATTTGTGTAATGAAAAAACCCTCCTTCCATCAGCAGCACAAAAAATTACTGTTTTTTATTTTTATTTAATTGTTTTTCATTTTATTTGAAAGGCAAACACACACACAAAGAAAGAGAGAGAGAGAGAGAGGGAGGGAGAGGGAGGGAGGGAGGGAGAGAGAGAAGCATGGAGGGAGGGAGGGAGGGAGGGAGAAAGAGAGAAAGAACATGCATTTCACCCACCAGTTTATTCCAAATGCCCACAACAGCCAGGGCTGGGCCAGACCTAATCTAGGTGCTGGGAACTCTATCCAGGTCTCTTCTATGAGGAGTCAGAGACCCGAGCACTTGAGCCATCACTGCCTTCCAGGTACACAGGAAGCTGGATTAGAAGCAGAGGAGCTGGGACTTGAACCAGGCACTCTGATACATGTTGTGAGTGTCCCAAGCAGTGACTTCCCCTCTGCTCTAAACACCTGCACTATCACAGGCTCCATCTTCTTCAGGTGGCCAATGTAGTGTTGGTAATGTTCTCCTTTGTCCACATATGCTGCTAATCCAATGATGGTCCAGTCTTCTGGTATCAGGATTTCTCATGAATGGGATGCATCAGTTGAGTCCATAATGCTATAGAGTTCAGGTTTCAGTATCCTTGCTTCAAAGTCAAGTAGCACTTTAGCGCCTGAGCACCCAAAGTCACTGTCCACAGTGAGCAATGGAAGGAAAGGAGAGTTGCAATTTTTCTCTCATTCTCATTACTGATCCAAAAGCTTTTCAAGCTGATGAAAGGTGGGGGAAATGGTCATCTTTGACATAGGTATAAAGTACTGGTCCAAATTCAACAAGTACTGTGGGGAGCAACCCGGACTGGACTGAGTTACTGGAATTAAGACTTATTCTATGCATCTGCTCTCCCACAATATGGCGCTGGGAGAGGAGAAAACAGCTTCTACGCAGCTGCCTCTTGCCAACTTGAGTGATGACCTCCAGGAGCTGATCTTGCTCCTGATTGGAGGAGAGCAGCGTACTCGGCGTGTGGGCAGCTGAGTTGGGATTGGCGGAAGAGGACTATAAAGGAGGAGACAACATGCACCAGGAACATCTAAGGGGAACATCTAAGAGGAACACCTGTGCAGCCCCCGAGAGAGCCGGCCGGCGGTGTGCCACTCCCCCGCGGAAGTGGGGAATGTGGCAGGGGGAACCGCCCTTCCACGGAGGTGGAAGGGTCGGTAGCCAACCCGGGAAGAACCAGCAGCAAACCCGGGGAGGGCCGAGCAGACGAAAGAACAGCACAGGGTCCTGTGTCGTTCCTCCACGAAGACGGGGAGCGACAAGTACTTCAGCGGGGCAGGGGGCAGTTTGCAGGGATTGGTTGGCTGTTGAGGAAAAGTGCTAAGTGAGAAAGGCAACTTTGAGTTCTTTCATTCCTTGGCAGGAAAAGCAAGCAATCTCATGTTACCTCCCTGATGCCTGTCTTTGCCAGAGCATCCCAAATACAAACCATGAAAGGTTGGCCAAATTTGGGGGCTGCCATATCCACTGAGTAGACCTCTGTTGTGTGTCGACATTTGCTGGAAAGGAGGAGAAGTTGCGGAGCCTTGGGTTATAAGGGTAGGAAGGAACTCCTGTACATGATGCCTCTCCCTGGCAGCCCGTAATAAATTAGGAAGGGAGACATTTTGCTGTCTGTCACAAAACTCCATTTGTACCTCTGGCAGGGAGAACACTTTATAATTGGTTTATAATTGGTTACATACTTTTTATCTCTTCTACTCCTTTTCCTCTCATTTATGAACTGGGGCAGAGACTGTTTTTTATCCATCTTTGTATCTCCGATGTATAGGACTATGCCTGGCACAAAGAAGTCATTCAGTCATATGTCATGAGGATTCAGTTTCATTGTATGCCACTGACTTGCTTGGCAAGTTCAGATTTTAACTTTTGCAAGTCTCATTATCTCTATTCTACTCCAAGACATGGTGAAAAACACATGTAATACAAGAATGGATATGAGTTTTTATTTAGCATATATTTTATATTTTACTTTGGCATATAATTGTGTATCAAAACACAATTTAGTTTTTCAAGGAATCAAAGTTATGGAAACTCATTATGTTGGTACCCATTTCCTAGCAGTCTGCAATTATTAGGTTGATGCTATTGGACAAAAAATACAAGGATTTTTATCCTTTCTGCCTAATGCTCTCAACTTATATTCATTCAACTGAAGAATAACAGAATCTTTATATCGTGTGTTCAGACACTGTGAATATTTTGCTTGGTAAGGTTCAAGTTCAACACTACCATGTTCCCATTCCTCTAGGCCTAGATCAGTGATGTTCAGAGTTCCTGGAATTTTTATGAAACAGAACTGTGTTTAAATTCTCTGGTTTCCCTAGTGCTTCAAAATGCTCTTGGTCATATGTATTTTTCAAAATTAATAGTAAAAATCTTCATTTTGGGACATTCACTATCTCTAGAAAAGCCAGGTTAGAAATCAGTGGCACAAGAAATGTAGGCAAATATATGTAAAATAGTGTATTAATACCAAATTTAATTACATAATGAACTCCCTTTCTCTCTTTGCTGATTCTATTTTCATTTCAAAGCAGAACATAAATGACAGTAACACAGACTCTGGTACTCAACCTTTACCAACCTCTATAAAGCCTTCAGATGTTTACTTTCCACCTTCATTGACCACAGAATGCTAGGGAGTTGATTGGAATTTAGATTTCCTAAAATCTCTCCCCTGGCTAACAATTCCCTTGCATTCTGAAAACATCTTTTTAGAGGAAAAATTGCTTTTTGTTTCTACATCAGGGAGTGGGAATGATATGCAAGGAACTGGATAATGGTGTTTCAGCTTATCAGTTTCCCACCTTCACTTGGAAGCACGATACATTTGATTCTTGAATAAGAATTTCAAAGCCGGCGCCGTGGCTCACTAGGCTAATCCTCCGCCTAGCGGCGCCGGCACACCGGATTCTAGTCCCGGTTGGGGCGCCGGATTCTGCCCTGATTGCCCCTCTTCCAGGCCAGCTCTCTGCTGTGGCCAGGGAGTGCAGTGGAGGATGGCCCAGGTGCTTGGGCCCTGCACCCCATGGGAGACCAGGAAAAGCACCTGGCTCCTGGCTCCTGCCATCGGATCAGCGCGGTGCGCCGGCTGCAGCGGCGGCCATTGGAGGGTGAACCAACGGCAAAGGAAGACCTTTCTCTCTCTGTCTCTCTCTCTCACTGTCTACTCTGCCTGTCAAAAAAAAAAAAAAAAAAAAAAAAAAAAAAAAAAAAAAGAATTTCAAGGTCTCTGCTAATAACTCTGTTGACACTCTTGTCTCAAGGTATTGGGTTTCTTATGCAGGATCAGGCCTATCTGTACTGGAATCACTTGTAATGTATAAATATGCCACAAATTTTTACATGTTGATTTTTATTCTGTAACATTACGGAATCCATTTATCAGTTTGAATAGTCTCTTGGTGGAATCTTTAGGTTTCTCTTTATAGAATCATGTCATCTACAAACAAACTGAATTTTACTTCTTCCTTTCCTATTTGTAATGCCTTTTCTTTCTTTCTCTTGCCTAATGATGCTGGCTGGAACTTCCAAGATTAGATTGAATGAGTGGTGAGAGTGGATGTCCTTGTCTAGCTTTAGGAGATGCTATTAGCTTTTCCCCCTTCAATATGATATTGACTGTATGTCATACATAGCCTTTATAATGCTAGGGTATGTTCCCCCTATACCTAATCGGTTCAGAGTTTTTTTTTATCATGAATCGGTGTTGTATTTTATCGAATGGTTCTTTTTTGTCTTTTTTTTTTTTAAGATTTAGTGATTTATTTGAAAGGTAGAGTTACAGAGAGGCAGGAGCAGAGAGAGAGAGAGAGAGAGAGAGAAAGAAAGAAAGAGAGAGGTCTTTCATCTGCTGGTTCACTCCCCAGTTGGCCACAACAGCCAGGCCTGTGCTGATCCAAAGCCAGGAGCCAGAAGCTTCTTCTGGGTCTCTCACGTGGGGGCAGGGATCCAAGTACTTGAGCCATCTTCTACTGCTTTCCCAGGCCATAGCAGGGAGCTGGATTGGAAGTGGAGTAGCTGGACTTGAATCTGCACCCATATGAGATGCTGACACCACAGGTATTGGCTTTACCTGCTACATCACAGCACCAGGAGCTCTTTTTTGTCTTTTGAGATGATCAGATAATAAACTTCATTTTGTTGATGTGAGATATTACACTTACGGATATGCATATGATGAACCATCCCTGCATCTCTGCAATAAGTCCCACTTGGTTATGATGCATCATCTTTTTTATATGTTCTTAGATTTGACTTGCAAGTATTTTGCTGAAAATCTTTGCATCTATGTTCATCAGCCAATATCAGGGATATTGGCTTATAGTTTTCTTTTTGTTATGTCCTTGTCTGGGTTTGGAATTAAGGTAATGCTGGCATCATAGAATGAATTTGGGAGGGTTCCATTCCTTTCAATATTTGGAGAAAGAAGATTGAGAAAAATTGGGGGAAAATTGGTGTTAGTTCTTCAAAGGGAAGCCTTCTTGTCCTGGGCTTTTCTTTCTTGGGAGACTTTTGATCACTTACTCAATCTCATTATCTCTACAAATCTATTCAAGTTTTCTGTGTCTTCATGGTTAAATTTTTGTAAGTTATTTGTATCTAGAAGTTGAACATTTTTCCTAAGTTTTCCAAGTTCATAATGATCCCTAATGACCTTTATATTTTTGTGGTATCATTTTTATTATCTCCCTTTTCATGTATGCAGTATCAATTGTATTATCTTTTTTCATCTCTGATTTTATGAGCCGTCTCTCCTTTTTTCTTAAGTCTAGCTAAAAGTTTATCATCTTTTTGCAAAAACAATTCTTTATTTCATTGGCCTTTTGTATTTTTAGTTTTCAGTTTCTATTTTCTTTATTTCTGCTGTTCTCACTACTATTCCCTTCCTTACCTTAACTTTGTGTTTGGCTTGTTCTTGCTTTTTTAGGTCTTTGGGATGCATCGTTAAGTTGTTTATTTGATATATTTCTTCTTTTTTTTAAATGTAGGCACTTACTGTTATTAGCTTCCCTTTTAGTACTACTTTGGCTGTAACCCATAAGTTTGGGAATGTTGTGTTTCCATTTACATTAGTTTCAAGGATGTTTTAAATTTCCATTCTGATTCCTTCAGCAATCCATTTTTTTTAAGGGAAAGGGTTTATAGGGGGAAATCCAACAGACTGGAGGGAAGGGGAGAGAAGGAAAAAAGAGAGGAGAGTGTAAGAGAGAGAGAGATCAAGATACAGAGACAGAGAGAGAGAGATATCAGGAGATGGAGAGAAAGAGAGCCACGTGTTCAGGAGCAGGTCCTTTTAAAACTTTAGTAGGAGCAGTGAATCCCATTATTGTAGGGGTGGAGCTGATTAAAACTGGTGCTACTTTATGGAAGGTAGGCATCATAAGCAGTGGCTTAACCCTCTTGGCCATAATACTGGCCCTTTTTCAATATTATTATTGCTAATAAATCACTTATTCTCATCACTCAAAAATTTCTTCTACTTATTTTTAACATTCTTTTTTTAAAGATTTATTTTATTTGTTTATTTGAAAGACAGAGTTACAGAGAGAGGTAGACAGAGAGGTCTTCCATCTGCTGGTTCACTACCCAGATGGCTGTAACAGCCATAGCTGTGCTGATTCGAAGCCTGGAGCCATGAGCTTCTTCCAGGTCTCCCATATGGGTGCAGGGGTCCAAGGACTTGGACCATCTTCCACTGCTTTCCCAGGCCATAACAGAGAGCTGGATCGGAAGAGGAGCAGCCGGGACTCAAACCGGCACCCATATAGGATGCCAAAGCTTCTGGCCAGGGCTTTAACCCATTGCACCACAGCACCAGCCCTATTTTTAATATTCTTATGTTCTTTTTCTAGTGGTTTTTATACTTTTCATGAAGGCTATTATCTTTCTTTTGCTTCTGAATGTAAAACTCCTTTAAGCATCTTGGCATAGCTGATCTGGTGGTGATGAATTCCCTCAACTTTTCTTTGTGAAATGTAACTTTCTGGGTAAGGTATTCTTGGTTGGCCAATATTTTCTTTCAGAACTTGTATCATTCAATTTCCTCTAGGCTGCTAAAATTTCTGAGCAATCTGCTGTTAATCTACTGGGGTTTCCCTTAGAAGTGAGTGATGCTTTTCTCTTAAAATTTTAGAATTCTTTGTGTTGTACTTTTGAAAGTTTGTAATACATCATGGTGAAGATATTTTCTGATCATGTCCATTTGATGTCCCATGGACCTCCTGTACTTTAATGTCCACATTTTCCTCCAGATTAAGGAAAATTTCAGCTTTTATGTCATTGAATGGGTATTTCTAAGCCTCTACTCTCTTCACCCTGAGCAATTCCTACAACTCAATTTTTTTAATGGTGTCCCAAAGGCCCAGAGGGTGCCTTATTTCTTTTCTTAAAATCTTTTCTTTTGTTTGATTAGAATATTTCAAAAGATCTTTCAAGTTCAGATGCTCTTTGTTTTGATTGATCAAGTCTGGTGTTGAAGGTTTCCATTCTATTGCTTATTTGACTTGAGTGCTTCATTTCCAAGATTTCTAAAGATTTATTTACTTGAAAGGCAGAGTTTCAGAGAGAGAGAGGGAGAGGGAGAGGGAGAGGGAGAGGGATAGGGAGAGAAAGAGAGAGAGAGAGAGAGAGAGAGAGAGAGAGAATCTTGCATCCACTGGTTCATTCCCCAAATGACTGCAATGGCTGGGACCATGCCAGGCCAAAACCAGGAGCCCACAGCTTCTTCCAGGTCTATGAAATGGGTGCAGGGGCCCAAATACTTGAGCCATCTTCTGCTTCCCCAGGCTTATTAGCAGGGAGCCAGATCAGAAGTGGAACAGCCAGATCTTGAACCCACACCCATATGGGATGCAGCACTGTAGGTGGCAGCTTAACCAGCTATACCATGACACTGGCCCCTTTGATTATTTTACAGGATCGCTCTCTTTCCTGAATTTCTCATTCATATCATATACAGTTTTCCTGATTTCATTTAATTCTATTTTATCTCCTTCAGTGTTCTAATAATTATTCTTCTGAATTCTTTATCAGGCATTTTGTCAATCTCCTTTTCTTTGGAGTCTGTTACTAAAGAATTATTGTGTTCCTTTGGGGCCATGATACTGCCTTGCCTTGTCACATTCCTATTTCCTTACATTGATACTCATGCATCTGGTGGATCAGTTAATTTTTTTAAAGATTTATTTATTTATATAGAAGGCAGAGTTACAAAGAGGCAGAGAGAGAGAGAATCTTCCACCCACTGGTTCATTCCCCAAATGATGACAACAGCTGGAGCTGGGTCAATCTGAAGCCAAGAGCCAGGAGCTTCTTCCCAGTCTCCTTTGTGGGTGCAGGGGTCCAAGGACTTAGGCAATCTTCTGCTGCTTTCCCAGGCACATTAGCAGGGAGCTAGATAGGAAGTGGAGCAGCCAGGACTTAAACCTGTGCCCACTTGGGATGCCAGCACTGCAAGTGGAGGATTTACCTGCTATAACACAGTGCCAGCTCCCAGATTAGTTATTTCTATCACACTTAACAAGTGACTTTCATGGTAAAATGCTTTTTCTTAAAGATATAGATCTACTGGCCGGCGCTGCGGCTCACTAGGCTAATCCTCCACCTAGCGGCGCCGGCACACCGGGTTCTAGTCCCGGTTGGGGCGCCGGATTCTGTCCCGGTTGACCCTCTTCCAGGCCAGCTCTCTGCTGTGGCCAGGGAGTGCAGTGGAGGATGGCCCAGGTGCTTGGGCCCCGCACCCCATGGGAGACCAGGAAAAGCACCTGGCTCCTGGCTCCTGGCTCCTGCCATCGGATCAGCGCAGTGCGCCGGCCGCAGCGCGCCGGCCGTGGCGGCCATGGCGGCCATTGGAGGGTGAACCAACGGCAAAGGAAGACCTTTCTCTCTGTCTCTCTCACTGTCCACTCTGTCAAAAAATAAATAAATAAAAAAAAAAGATATAGATCTACTTAGTAGTACGTCATTTTGTCTTTATTTCCAGTTGGATCCTGTAGGGTAGTCTCCTCATTTCTTTTTCCATGTAGTTGATCACTGTGGCAGAGGAGACAGGAGGCATCAGCCCAAAATCCAGCAGCATGTACATATCTCCATGGTGATAGGTTTCTATGCAGTGCCTTGGAATCCACCTACCTTTTCCTCCCCAAGAAGACAATTACTTTCTTCATGTTATTCTGCCTGGGGCTGAGGAGGAAAGGTGTGAGCAGTATTGGGTTGTCTACACCACAATGCTAGATTACAACCAAAGTCCACAGCTTTCCAAGTCCAGCAGAGCATGAAATGGGGCCAAAGCCAATTTGCTGGGGACTGTCTGCTTCTGAGTTGGGCTTGCAGCTTAAGGCTGCCTTCAACCAATCACAGGTAATGCTGGCCAGGATGTAAGTCCAATTGACTGGGGCCATGGGACAATTCACTTGGGACTGTGGAAGGTTCAGGGGCTCCACCTAGAGGCACCAGCTTGGGGACAGACGGCATTAGTATCTGCCCAGTGATGGTTTTACCATATTCAAGACACAGTCTGTGCTCACCTTGGTGCTATTTTCCAGTGACTGGAGTCTTGCTACTTGTTTTCAGCCCACAGTTGTGGGGAGGGTTGATGAAAGTAGTCCTTTGTTCACCCAGGCTGACATAAAATGGATTGCACCTGACTTACACAGCTGTAGGACCTTACCCTGTCTTGGGGGTGCATGCTTAGCCCATGAGAGACTGAGAGTAATGCAGGCTGAAACACTCATGTGTTTTACCAGGATGAAGGTCTCCACCTGATGGCGGGGCAGGACTAGAGCCTCACTGAGTACTGACCTGGGAGAAGGGTCTCTGATCCAAATCGGGTGCTGGTTATCACCACAGTGGGAGTGGCACTGAGCTTCAAGCTAAAACTATGAACTTACTTTCCTGCCCTACACCCGAGGTTGAAGTATTTGCTTTCTGCCTGATGCTGGGGTGGGAATGGTGAAGGCAGTTCCTTGGCTGCCCAGGTTGGCATTAAGCTAGGTTGAACTGGGTTCTCAATGTCAGTGGGTCCTGTGTACTCTAAGTGTATGCCAAGCATGCATGATGCTGGGAAAGATCTAGCCATGGTATCTGTGACGGCTGGCCTGGCACTGAGCTTCAAAGCAGAGTCTTGTTTGTTCCCATTCTACTCTCCAGTGGCTGGAATCTTGCTCAGCTGTCTTTTGGAGGCTATGGGAGGGATGGTGGAAGTGGTCTCTTGGCAGCCTGGTTAAAGAGGATCCAAAGGCTCTGGAACTGGCCTAGGGGCAGAAGCTGTGGGACTCTATCTGACTTTAGGTTTCACCATAGCAGGCCTGGTATTAGGTTTCAAGTCTAAGGTCTGGACCCTATTCTCTCTCCCTCTACCAAGTGGTAAGCATCTCTTCATGCTGCACTACTTGGAGCTGGTGGTATGTGTGTGACATGTTTCCTTCGGACCCTCTTCAATGTGTCTTATCACACTTTAACTGGGCTCTAAGTTCTCTCACCTAGCTTCTATAGCTCCTCGTGAAGAGGACTTGCATGAATAGCTGTTCCAATCGCTCTCTGTGGGGAGACAATTGCCACAGCATCTTATTCCATGACCACCTTGCTATACCTCCCCTCTTCTTTTCTAATATATGCGTTCAATGTTAAGATTTCCCGGTAAGTGCAGCTTTTGTTGTATCTCACAAATTTCATTATTATATTTTCAATTTCACTTAGTTAAAATATTTCAAGATTTTTCTTTAGATTTCTTCTTTGACCCATGTGTTATATAGAAGTTCAATCTTCAAATATTTTGGAATTTTCTAGTTATCATTTCTGAGTTCTACTTTAATTCAGTTGTAGTCTGACAGCATAGTGTTTTTATTTAAAAAGATTTTTAAGATATGTTTTATGTTCTGGAATGTGGTGAATGTTCCATGAGCTAAAGAAGAATTCTGTATCCTGCTGTTGTGGATGAAGTAGCTACAGTTGCTTATTAAATCTAGTTAATTCATGGTTTTATTGAGTTAAACTACGGCTTTACTGATTTTTTGCCAGCTAGATAGTCTATTTCTGATAGAGGAGTATTGAAGTCTCCAACTACATCTTTAACCATTTCTCCTAACAGATCTATCACTTTTTGTCTTACACATTTTTGATGCTCTGGAACTAGGTGCGTACAAGCTAAGTATTGTTATGACTTCTTAGAGAATGGATCCTTTTATTATTATGTAAGGCCTTGTCTATCTCTGATGACATCTCTGATGACATTTCTTATTTTGAAGTCTGCTTTCTGAAATTAATATAGAAATGCCCACTTTATTTTGATTACTAATATAGCATGGTATCTCTTTATCTCTGAGGGGACTTCAACAACAAGTTGATAGAGTGGTGGGCAATTGATGTAGTGGTTAAGATGCTAGTTGGGATGCCACATCCCATATTGGAATACCTGGATCCTCTCCTGAATCCTCTGCTTCCAATTCAGCTTCCACTAACGCATATCCTGAAAGACAGAAGATAATGGCCCAGTAGTCAGGTCACTGCCACCACACAGGAGAAACAGATGGAGTTATGGGCTCCTGGGTTCTGGGCCCAGCCCTGGCTATTGTGGGCATTTGGTATCCATCACATTGAAGATCCTTCTCTAACTCTCCCTTTCAAATAAAGTAGAAATAAATAAAATGTAAAAATTTACAGGAAATGGAATTATAAGATAAAATTGAAAAATATAAACTTTCTCAACATAAGTTGTAAAAGGTTCAAGACACTTTTGCAAGCCATACACTAGCCACTTAGTCTAGGACTAAAGAATTGAGGGTCTCGAGAATTTAACCATATCAAGGCAGTATTTGTTACATTATTAACTGACAATAAATGGACCCCTTTAATGATTTTTTTAACATGACAAAACAAAAAGAAGTTGAAAGGAGGCAAATCATGATGGGAAGATGGAGACCTAATAATTTTCTGTTGAATCCTCATAAAATTACCCTTGCTTTATGAGAGGAATAAGCAGTAGTACTAGGGGCCGGCACCGTGGCTCACTTGGTTAATCCTCCACCTGCGGTGCTGGCATTCCATATGGGCACCGGGTTCTAGTCCCGGTTGCTCCTCTTCCAGCCCAGCTCTCTGCTGTGGCCCAGGAGGCCAGTGGAGGATGGCCCGAGTGCTTGGGCCCTGCACCCACATGTGAGACCAGGAAGAAGCTCCTGGCCTCCGATTGGCCCAGCGCCGGCCGTGGCGGCCATTTGGGGAGTGAACCAATGAAAGGAAGACCTTTCTCTCTGTCTCTCTCTCTCACTGTTTATAACTCTACCTGTCAAATTAAAAAAAAAAAAAGCTGTTTATAAGCAGTAGTAATGTCATGGTGGAGAAAGTTTCTTTGGTGAAGATTTCTGGATGTTTTTCCTCTAAAGCTTCATGTAATTTTCTCAAAACACTGTCCTAATAAGCAAATATTATTTTCTTTGGCCCTCCAGAGAGCCAATAAGCAACATGCCAGAGTATTCGCCAAAACTATTGCCATGACCTTTCTTCTGGACCACTTCCACCTCTTGGTAGCCCTTACTTTGTCTTCAAGATTATATTAATAAAGCTGTGTTTTATATTCTGCTCAAATTTTTCAAAGGAATGCTTGTGTCTCTTGATTGCACTTATTTAAAGTTTCTGTTGAAAGCTCTGCTCCTGTCTGTAGCTGTTCAGGATGCGACAGTTTTAGCAGCCATCCAGCACAAAGTTTGCTCCACTTTAACTTTTCAGTTAGAATTCTGTAAACTGAACCAGTTGAGATGGCTATGGCGTTGGTTATTGTTTCTGCTGTTAAATCCTTACAGTTATTTCGTAGCTCACATTTTCCATGACCTTTTGAAGACTCCTCATATTTACTTTTAGTGTAGACTTTTTTTTTTTTTTTTTTTTTTTGACAGGCAGAGTGGACAGTGAGAGAGAGAGACAGAGAGAAAGGTCTTCCTTTGCCATTGGTTCACCCTCCAATGGCCGCCGTGGCCGGTGCGCTGCAGCCGGCGCACCGCACTGATCTGATGGCAGGAGCCAGGTACTTCTCCTGGTCTCCCATGGGGTGCAGGGCCCAAGTATTTGGGCCATCCTCCACTGCACTCCCTGGCCACAGCAGAGAGCTGGCCTGGAAGAGGGTCAACCGGGACAGAATCCGGCATCCCGACCGGGACTAGAACCCAGTGTGCTGGCGCCGCAAGGTGGAGGATTAACTTTTAAAATGAATTTCTTGTAGACAACACATAACTCTCATTTCTTGATCCACTCAGACAATCATTCCTGTTCAGTATGATTATTGATATATTTGTATTGATATAATCATATTTGTCATTTTGTTATCTTTTTTCTTCCTAAATTTTCTTCTACTTTTTCTGCCTTTTGTGGTCTTAACTGAACATTTTATGATATGATTTGCTCTCCTTTCTTAGCATACTGGCTATACATCTTTTTCAGGGTTTTAAGTGGCTTCCCTAGAGTTTGCAAAATTACATGTGTAACTCATCAAAACCCACTTTTAAGTAACATGGTGTCATTTCATAAGTAGTATGAGTACCTTATAGTGACAATCCTAATCCCTTTCTCCTTCATTGAACGGTTATATGTTAGATTAAGAAAAATAAGTTTCTATTTTACCTTCATTTATGCACTTCTCTATGTAGATCTGAGTTTCTGATCTGATGTTATTTTCCTTCTAATAACTACTACTAGTATTTCTTGCAACCCAGGTCTCCTGGCAACAAATTCCCTCAATATTTGTCTAAGAAAATCTTCATTTGTCCTTCATATTTGAAGGACAATTTCACAAGAGGCTCATTTTGTTGATGTACTTCTCCTCCCTTCACAATATTCATTGACTGACTACAGATGCTAGGTACTGCACCAGTGCTTTACCAGTAGTTAATTCCCACTACAAGTCTCAGAGTTATGTAGTATCATCTTCCTGTTACAGAAGCAAAATCTGGAATTGAGAGAAAAAGTGACTAGACTGAGGACACACAGGAGGTAAATGGAAGAACCTAGATTAAAACCTCATTCATAAAAATTTGGCTTCATTTTCTTTTCTTTACTGGACTCAGTTATTTCTTCTCACCCACTCGCTTTTATGAACTTACATTTCAGGACAAAAGTCTTCAAGCTGGTATCCAAAGTACTTTAACGGGGAGAGGTCCACAAGAGCAGCTTGGTCAACAGGACAGCAACCTGTTCTTTCAAGAGAAAAACTGTGAACTTCTGGTAGGTTGAGAATGTGCATGTAGATGTTTTCATGTACGGCTACTTTAAACTCAACTGAATAAAATGACCTCCATTTAAAAAGCAAGGATAATGTGAATGTACTTAATGTCACAGAACTATGTACCTAAAAATGGTCAAATAGCAAATTTTATGTTACATATACTTTGCCACAATAAAAAGCAAATATTACAAATCAAAAAGCAGGGAAAGCCCAGACATTTTCTTGAATCATGTACTCTCACACTCAGATGTTCCAGGGTCCATAATGAGCACCCTATTCATGAGCTCTGAAGGAAGAATTTGGTTCCAGATACAATACCCCCTTATGTTTCTAAGTTACTTTTTTTTCATTAGCATAGATATAAATAGGTGAGGAAAAATGTTATGAATTGTTATGAATTGTAGAGCTGTGCTCTCCCATAGGGTAGCCACTAGACACACTGCTCATGTACACTTGAAATACAGTAGTATAAATTAAGATGTACTGTAGCCATTACTATATTTAAAAGACATAGTCTATAGAAAATATAACTACTTCATTAGTAATTTTCATATTATGTTAAAATGATTGTATCTTGAAATACTGGGTAAAATAAAAATATTTTATTAATTTTACCTGTTTCTTTTTGGTTTTTAAGTGTAGCTACCAGAAATTTTAAAAATCTTCAAAAATTTCATTCATTTCATTATAGAGAGAGCATGCTCCCCCATCTGCTGGTTCATCCTCCAAATAGCTGGTTCACTTGCAATACTGAGGGGTCAAAATCAGGATCCAGGAACTCAGTACAGGTGTCCCATATACATGACAGGAACCCGGACACTTGAGCCATCACTTCTACTTCCAGGGTGTTCATCAGGAAAACACTGAGGCAGGCATCAAACACAGACACTCAAATATGGGACATGGCATCCTAATGGCCAGGCCAAACACTTGTACCTCAAATTTTAAAATTATATAAGTGTCTTATGTTACATTTCTATTGGACAGGGCTAGTGCAGATGCATAATGATGGAGTGCCCTAACTCAAGTCAAATTCCTGTGTTTGATTCTTAGCTCCTAACTTACTAGTTGTGCATGACTGTGCGCAAGTGATTTAATTTTTCTGTGTCACTCTGTAACATAAAAACAGAGAAAATATTCTTGGAATTGAAAGGATTAATGTAGGCTTAACAGACTGATAGTATAATTTTGCCTTTAGAAACAACTACAAGGATCTATGCAGCAAAGAAGCAATATTTAGGGGCTGGTGCTGTGGTGCAGCAGGTTAAGCCACCTCCTGCAGCACTGCATCCCATATGGGCACTGGTTCATGTCCTGGCAGCTCCGCTTCTGATCCAGCTCATGCTAATGTACCTAGGAAAGCAGTGAAAGATGGCCCAAGTCCCTGGATCCCTGCTACCCCCATGGGAGACTAAGAAGCTGCTCCTGTTGTGGTCTTTTGGGGAGTAAACCAGCACATGGAAGATTTCTCTGTGTTTCTGCCTCTAACTTTGACTTTCAAATAAACAAATATTTAAAAAAAGAGGTAATGTATATTACTATCTCTAACTTGCATTCCAGAATCTATCAGGGTTTGGGATTTCTGACATGGATAAGGCAGAGATAAATAAGCTTTTGAGATTTGGGGAAACCTCTTAGCCCTATTTTTCTCTACCCTTTCCCCCAACAAAGATTCAACATAAAAATTTATGAAATTTAACAATTACCTCATTGGGTGGAAAGTAGATATGAACATTCAGAACTTTAAGTCCATGGCAAAATATATACACTGTTGCCAAGCCTATATTCTTCCTTTCTCATCTTCACAGGTTCCCAATGCTCCACCTGCCTATGAGAAAGTCTCTGCAGAACAGTCACCACCACCTTATTCACCTTAAGAGCCAGCAACTCACCTGAGAAATGCTGAAATGATTTCCCTCACACTTTTGCTTGAATTTAATATAGACATCTAATATTTTGCTTTGGAATGCTGTAAGAACATACACCTCTAATTATAAGCCAATGTTAAATTCTTAGGGCAATTAGCAGAACTAATCAAGTAATTAAATGATAAGAAATATAAAAATTAAGTGTCAATAAACATTACAACAAACAATGCTATCTGCGTCAACAGTATTGCTAATATATCTATGGTGTTATTTCCTGAGAAATAGAATTGGGTGTTCTAGCACCATCTAAGTTTTAGTTAAAATTTGGTTAATAAAGGAACAAGCTACTATACGGATTCTTGAATCAGCAGCCTCTAGATCAACATGAACTGTATACAGAATTGTTGCAGGTGAGTCTGTGTTGTGGAGAGTTCAGAGGGTACCTTTACAGGTTTAAGACAAAAAGCTAATTGACCTATTTATCTGATCAGGAAAATGTCAGCAATGTCCCTCTCTGTTCTAAAATTCCATGATACTACAATAATACACTATAAACATCTTTTCTGTAAGTAATACACATATGAGGGGTCTTCAAAAAGTTTGTAGAAAATATGTATTATGAAAAAACTGTGCATAGATTTCAAAACTTTGACTAAAATAAATCTTTTAATTCCATTTTCCTGCAATTTTTTTTTTAATTTGACAGAGTTAGACAGTGAGAGAGAGAGACAGAGAAAGGTCTTTCTTCCATTGGGTCACTCCCCAAATGGCCACAACAGCCAGCATAGCGCCGATCTGAAGCCAGGGACCAGGTGCTTCTTCCTGGTCTCCCATGTGGGTACAGGGGCCCAAGCACTTGGGCCATCCTCCACTGCACTCCTGGGCCACAGCAGAGAGCTGGACTGGAAGAGGAGCAACCAGGACTAGAACTTGGTGCCCATATGGGATGCTGGCACCACATGCAGAGGATTAACCAAGTGAGCCATGGCGCCGGCCCCCCTGCAAACATTTTGAAATACCCCCATAATACAATTTTAATTACATTTCACTGCAAGAATACTAATATAATGATAAGAATTTTGTTAAACCAGAATGTGGTGTAAGGATTTAAATAAGCAAAAGCTACTGCAGTTTGGCTGTTGCCTATCTATTGCTTTAAATGTTTCTATAGCAGTTTAGCTCCTTTGGATTCCAAAATCCTTCTCACAAGAACATACTTAAGAAATAAAAAAGGACCAGAGGTTCTAGAATGATATCAGTATTTGCATAGCAACATTGCACATAGATATACACATACAAACACACACAGGCTACATCCACTTATCACCGGCACTATTATTTTTTAGCATTTTCTTCTGATTATCTCATTTAGAGTATTTTCCTGGTTTAAATTTCTATCACACTAAATGGAAAGCCAGTATCATTTTCCATAAGGTAATGAAAGCAAATTGTTTTTGTTAAAACCTGGGAAGATATTCATGATAACAAAAGGTTGTCAACCTGAGACCTGTTCTCTTTGTTAAAAAGGAAAATTAGCAAGAATCAGAGAAAATGTAAAAGGTTGTCTTCAAAACTCTTTCAACAGTTTAAAGAAATGATTTTCTATGTGATTCATTTATAACAATGTTTAGTCGCTAAATCACTTAAAATCATCCCATGTCATCAGAAACACCAGTGCAACATAGCCTATTTCTTACCAAAGACAAACTTGAAAAGATAAAAAACAGGATACGTATTACATACATGGAAAGAATGACATTCAACAACATGCTAAAGTACATCCTAACCTTCCTGATTTTATTAACACTTGAAATATTCTACACCTTCCCCAGTTCAAAGGCTCTTGCCTGTTTTTCAAATATGAAAATGAGTTCTAAAGAAAAACATCAGACCTTTGGCCAAATCCTTCCCTCCTCTCCCCACAGGTCTCAGCAGAGTATCAGTCCTCTGTATCTAAGGAGGGACCTATGACTTAAGCCCTAGATCTTCCAAGGCCATCCAGTTAGTCATCCACTGAGGGCTCTCTCCTCTTCTTGTGAGAAAGACTCTCCTCAGTCTCTCAGTGTCCATGGTAAGACAAAGAGTCTTGGCCTGAATCTGCCAGAGAAACTAGGAGAGAGTTTGTTAAAAAGAATAGAAGGTGTCAGATTCGGTAAGGGCTTGTTCTCCTCCCAGAGGCAGATATACTTCTGAAGAGGACTCTTTAGATTGAGAAACAATTGCACGATAACCTTTGGAGCCATGTGCTATATGCAGGGTCACATGCTATAAGGAGTCTGATCACTATATCACCACTGAGGACAGTACTTTCCATCCAGGAACACCTGATTGAGGATGGTGACAAACTGGTATCAGAAAAATCAGAAAAATGAAATGTTAAGGCTTTGCCATGCTGATACTGAAATCCAAACCTGCTAATACATTTGTGGAGGCCCTTTAGTGCTCTCTGTCCCTGCCACCCAGACTGACAAAAGACAAAAGAGGACATCCATACTACTGAAAGCAATTTACAGAGTCAATACTATCCCAATCAAAATACCAATGACATTCTCAGATCTAGAAAAAATGATGCTAAAATTCATATTGAACCACAAGAGACCCCAAATAGCTAAACCAATCTTAAACAACAGAAATAAAGCTGCAGGCATCATGATACCAGATTTCAAGACATATCACAGGGCAGTTATAGTCAAAATAGCCTGGTACTGACATAGAAATAGGCATGTAGGCCAATGGAGAGAATAGAACCCTCAAAAATAAATCCACACATCTACAGCCAACTAATCTTTGACAAAGGAGCTAAAATCAATCCCTGGACAAGGGACAGTCTCTTCAAGAAATGATGCTGGGAGCCAGCGCCGCAAGGCGGAGGATTAGCCTAGTGAGCCGCGGCGCCGGCACACCGGGTTCTAGTCCCGGTTGGGGCGCCGGATTCTGTCCCGGTTGCCCCCCTTCCAGGCCAGCTCTCTGCTGTGGCCAGGGAGTGCAGTGGAGGATGGCCCAAGTCCTTGGGCCCTGCACCCCATGGGAGACCAGGAAAAGCACCTGGCTCCTGCCATCGGATCAGTGCGGTGTGCTGGCCACAGCGCGCTGGCCGCGGCGGCCATTGGAAGGTGAACCAATGGCAAAGGAAGACCTTTCTCTCTGTCTCTCTCTCTCACTGCCCACTCTGCCTGTCAAAAAAAAAAAAAAAAAAAAAGATGCTGGGAAAATTGGATCTCTGTGTGCAGAAGTATGAAACAAGACCTGTATCTTACACCTTACACAAAAATCAACTCAAAATGGATTGAGGATCAAAATCTATGACCTCATATTAAATTTTTAGAAAAGAACATTGGGGAAACTCTGCAAGATATTAGCATAGGCAAAGACTTTTCAGAAAAGACCCAGAAGCACAGTCGATTGAAACCAAAATAGACAAATTGGATTACATTAAGCTGAGAAGCTTCTGCACTGCAAAGGAAACACTCAGCAAAGAGGCAACTGACAGAATGGGTGAAAATATCTGTAAACTACACAAAGTATAAAAGATTCATATCAAGAATTGATAGGCCAGCACTGCAGCTCACTAGGTTAATCCTCTGCCTGTGGCGCTGGCACTCTGGGTTCCAGTCCTGGTCAGGGCGCTGGATTCTGTCCCGGTTGTTCCTCTTCCAGTCCAGCTCTCTGCTGTTGCCCGGGAAGGCAGTGGAGGATGGCCCAAGTGCTTGAGCCCTGCACCTGCATGGGAGACCAGGAGGAAGCACCTGGCTCCTGGCTTCGGATCAGCGCAGCACGCTGGCCATAGCGGCCATTTGGGGGGTTAACCAAAGGAAAAGAAGACCTTTCTCTCTGTCTCTCTCTCACTGTCTAACTACCTATCAAAAAAAAAAAAAAAAAAAAAAGAATCTATAAAGAGCTCAAGAAACTCAACAACAACAAAACAAACAATCCAGTTAAGAAATGGGCAAAGGACTTGAACAGGCACTTTTCAAAAGAGGAAATTCAAATGGCCAACAAACACAAGAAAAAATGCTCAGGATCACTAGCCATTAGGGAAGTGAAATCAAAACCAAAATGAGGTTTCACCTCACCCCAGTTAGAATGGCTCCCATAAAGAAATCAACAAAAGTAAATGCTGGCAAGGATGTGAGGAAAAAGGTACCCTAATCCACTGTTGGTGGGAATGTAAACATTACAGCCATTGTGAAAGACAGAATAGAGATAACTCAGAAAACTGAAAATAGATATGACTCTTCTATGGGAATTTACCCAAACAAAATGAAATCAGCATATGAAACAGTTATTTGTACCCCCAGGTTTATTGCAGCATTATTCACAATAGCTAAAATATAGAATCAACCCAGATGTCCATCAACTGATAACTGGATAAAAAATTATGGTATATATACACTATGGAATACTACTCCACCATCAAAAATAATGAAATCCTGTCTTTTGCAACAAAATGGATGCAACTGGAGACCATTATACTTTGTGAAAAAGTTAGCCCCAAAACAACAAATACCATGACCTGTGGTAACTAAGAGTACTAAGAAAGTAATGTATTGGAGTGCAATTGACATTTTGAGATTGGATAGTTTATAGCCTTTGTTCCTACTGTTGAGGAACAGTGTTTTTTTCCTTCTATTTGTTGAACACTTTAGTGTAGAGTTAATCTTATGAATATAAACTGAAAGTAGATCATTGTAAAAATTAGGAGAGAGAATAAGAAAGAACAGGAAGGTTGGGAGTGTGGGTAGGGTGGAAAGTATCATTATGTTCCTAAGTCTGCATATATGAAATACATGAAATTTATTTACTTTAAATTAAGAAAACAATTTCAGCTCCAACTTCAAATACTGCCTGAATCACATGAAGAACATGTAATGCTAATTTTCAGAAAACCAACCATGGGAAATTTCCTGCTTAGAAGTCAAGAAGCTGCCCCAAATCTATGAAAACATCAGCGGTAAACATCAGAAGTACAACTCCTACAGGAAGAGGTCTTGAGAAAGTCTGGAAAAGAACCACTTCCATTACGGTTGATCATCTTCCATGAGAATTCAAAGAAGTTGGCTGGCAGTTTAGCTGACTGAGAAAGCATATCAAGGTGGGAAGAAAAAATTCTCACACAAAATTGGTCCAGTTTAAACTGCAGATTTTCTCAAGTGGCACCCATTGTTCCACAGACAGCCTTGGGCAGAAGTCCAAGTCTCAGGGAATGCCCTGGATGATTAAGTCCACAAAGAAGGGAAACAAATTATTTGAGAGCTCAGGCATCACCCGGAGGATTGATTCAAGTTTAAGGGTAATCAGCTGTTAAATATGCAACTGATTGATGAATTGATATTGATAATTTAATAGTTTAAATTTAACTGCTTTTTCCTTGTTGGTGCTACCTTTGCTCAAATTGAAGTTTGACAGAATTGTTAATCTGTAAGATAGTTTTTTATATTTATATATTATATTTATATTTAGATAGTTTTAATAAGGTTCTTACAGTTATTAGACCATTAGGCCCATAGAATTATCTAAATAACATTATTTAGGAGGTTGAACAACATAGTCTACTATTATGTAAACCATTCTTGAGTTTTTAATAAAAACCATTTATATATGCTATATACAGTTGTAAAAAAATCCTGTAAAGACAACTAACTATTTTTTTATTTGACAGGTGGAGTTATAGACTGTGAGAGACAGAGAGAAAGGTCTTCCTTCCGTTGGTTCACTCCCCAAATGGCCGACACAGCTGGCGCAGTGCCGATCCGAAGCCAGGAGCCAGGTGCTTCTTCCTGGTCTCCCATGTGGGTGCAGGGGCCCGCGCACTCGGGCCATCCTCCACTGCCCTCCCAGGCCACAGCAGAGAGCTGGACTGGAAGAGGAGCAACTGGGACTAGAACCTGGCACCCATTTGGGATGCCGGCGCTGCAGGCGGAGGATTAACCAAGTGAGTCATGGCACTGGCCCCGACAACTTACTATTTACTTCAATAAATTGTGGCTTAAAAAACAAAATACAAAATCTCCAACTAAATCTATTAGCATTTTAACCAGTTTGATGCTAAATTCATATAAGAGGAAATCAAGATTGCTCATTACAGCCTTTGCTGCAGAAACATTTCTAAAATTTATGCAAATTGTTTTTCTTTACAGAATAATCCCTTTCTCTACCCTTCTCAATCTGAAAAGTTTTTTTTTTTCCCCCTCATTTCTCTATTGGTACCATTGATGTCAGATGTCTTCACACCATCTGCCTGGGCCATCTAATAATATCCTAACTCATCTATCTCTAGTCTGGTGAAGGAGCACACCATATTATTCACGATGTATTAGGCAGTGGGCCAAGTATTTTCACAAATTATCTCACCTAATTTTCAGCATTCTGCAAGGTAATTTAATTTGTATTATTTATCCAAAATCCAAAAAATTCAAATGACCTATAAATTGGAGGCAAAGGAATTTGCCTCTTGAAGTCACACATCCTTTAATTTAGTTAAATTTATATCTTAAAATGGAATTTTTAGTTTTAAAAGTAAACTAAATCTTAATAAAAGTTAGCTAGATTTTTTACTCAACAAACACACTCACACACAGAATACTTTTTACTAGTTGCTGGAGTGATAATGGTGATGACTGACAAGGTCTTCATTTTAAATAAAGATGACAAGCATTAAATAATTTCAAACAAATAATTACAGTTTTTAAGGAGTGCTAGGTCTTTCTCAATCTATGTATTGGCCTCAATCTATGACTGACTACAATAATTGATGCTGGCTGGGATAACACAAGAAGTACTTACGTAGCATGGAATTAGAACCTGTAATGAAACATTAAGTCAGAGAGGACATTTAGAGAAGACACCAATGTGACCCAACTTTCTAGAAACTAAAAGAAAAGTAGATTACACTGAACAAGGGGAACAACAGAGTGAAGACACTGGAAGGCAGGAACAGACTGAAGAATGGTCTAAGGTGTAAGTGGAGACTTCACTCTCAAGGTTCATCACACAGAGCTTGGAAGGTCACGTTAGGATTCTGGATTTAGAAGAGATTTAGTGGTTAGTTTATGTCCTGAACTTAAAGGTAATTGAGTAAATTAGTTTCTGGAAGTTGCATAGGGAATTCTTTTTGAGACAAAAGGTTAATAGTTTGGGGTTATTTTGTTCTAAAAACTGAGTATATAAATTCATTTATTGAAGACTACCTATGTGTGAAGCACACACTTCAAACATAATCCACTTCTGAAACCCAAGGATTTTCTAAACTGATAAAGAGGGAGCGGGGCTGAGCAGAACACAGAGGTAAGGTAAAGTCTTAAGAGCATAAATAGGAAATTCTGAGAGCCTTTATCAACTTTTCAGGTATCCCGCTCCCGATTCTCCTTTCACTTTGGCAACTAATACATTTCAATGTTTTTTTTTTTTGTTTGTTTGTTTGTTTGTTTTTTTGACAGGCAGAGTGGACAGTAAGAGACAGAGAGAAAGGTCTTCCTTTTGCTGTTGGTTCACCCTCCAACGGCCGCTGTGGCCCGCACGCTGCGGCCGGCGCACCACGCTGATCCAATGGTAGGAGCCAGGTACTTCTCCTGGTCTCCCATGGGGTGCAGGGCCCAAGCACTTGGGCCATCCTCCACTGCACTCCTGGGCCACAGCAGAGAGCTGGCCTGGAAGAGGGGCAACCAGGACAGAATCCGGCAATCCGACCGGGACTAGAACCCGGTGTGCCGGTGCTGCAAGGCGGAGGATTAGCCTAGTGAGCCGTGGCGCCGGCCTCAATGTGTTTTCAAAGGAAATCTTTAGCCCTACTCTTGCCTATTATTTAAAAAAAATTTTATTTGAAAGGCAGAGTGACAGACAAATGGAGGGACAGAGAAAGGAGTAAGGAGTAAGGAGAGAGAGAGAGAGAGAGAGAGAGAGAAATATCCTTCATCTTATGGGTCATTCTTCAAATGGCCACAAAGGTCATGGCTGGGCCAAGCCAAGGCCCGGAGCCAAGAACTCTATCTGGGTCTCCAACTTAGCTGGCAGGAGCCCAAGGCATTGGGTCATCTTCTCTCACCTTCCCCAGCACACTAGTAGGGAGCTGGATCAGAAGCAGTACAGCTGGGACTGGTCATGGATGCAAGTGTCACAGGTTTTGGCTTAACCAGCAACTAAACCACACAGGCCCCCCCTCCCCCATTACTCCTCTCTATCATTTTAATCCAACTGATAGCTCTGTGTGATGAGGCTTAACAATATCATTATTAATAGAATGCAGATGAGTATAAAATCAGTATATCAAATAAGATAGGGGATATAAAAATCTATCTTTTATTTAAATGAGGTATATTCTGAAATACTACAAAGTCAAACCCTGAGAATTGAGTCATAAAATCTGCTTTACAATGGAATTTAAATATTTCTGCAATTGGGAAAATGCAGAGAGCTTGTAATTAAAGTAAAAAACTTCATCCTCCTATTAATTTCAAAAATCAGTTACTATGAACTAATCTTAAATTTAAAAATAAACCTATTTGGGGGGAGCAATTTGAAAGGTACATGAGACCACTCTTAACTATCTTTGCAATTTCCCATGAATCTGAAATTATTTAAAAATTTGAAGTTTTTATAAGCATATTTAAGTTATATAAACAGAGACCAATCATATTGATTTGAAAAGCAGTCACTTGTTTTGGTTAATGTAGAATTTGGTGGTGGATTAAAAAATGTTGAGACAATGAAATTTTGCAACAGAAGTAATACACAATTATGGAAATAAGATTTAAAGTGTCAGATCAAATTACTGGCTCTACCACCTGGAAAGCCTTGAACATGTCATTTAACCTATCAAGAATATTCTGAAAATCAAATTTGATATGTATAAGGAAAATGTGTTCACTTTAAAGCCTACACAATGATAGTAATTTAAATTTCCTAGCCTTCCTTTTTGTAAAGGATTGTCTTCATTTATTTCATGCATTCTTTCAGTGGAACAAGATCACACTTCAAAAATGGTATTCAAACAAAGAAATACAGCAACTAAGTTTATTACATGCAGATTTTTCTGCATTGTTGCTAACAGTTCACTGGTCCAAAATTACTAAAATACTTAAAAAACTATACATTATGTAAACAAAACATAAATAAGACAGCATAGTTCTTTGTACATATATTTAGTACAGGTTGTTAGGGACTTAGGAATATGTACAATTTACACCATGGACTGCATTTTCACAATGCATAAATATATATATATATTTTTACAGAAAAAAATAAGGTTTCACTAATGACACAGAATACCATATTGTAGATATGCTGCAATAGTCCAAATTCAAGAAGAAACATGTCAATGTAAGTGTGCAAAAGGCTAGCTTACTCTAAACTAGTCAAAATTGACACTGTTCAATATGTTACACAGGCAGGTAAATCCTGACCATGTACTTTAAACAAAGAACCTCTGAAAACATATTCATACCAACGAGTGAAATGGAACAGATTTTTTCCCTAAGAAAACAAAGCCTTGTTATACAAGCTAATGAAGATACATTAAAACACACACACACACACACTCACACACTATGTATAGTATGTTTTCAACAATATAATAAAGAGTTTAATTTGTATGGGATTCAAAACAATGCCCCATTATTTAAAAACTGGCTCGTTTAATCTAAATTCAAGATGCAGCTGTGTCAGGCTTCTCTAAACCAGATGATTGAAAAGCAGGGAAGACAGAGGCAGGATTTCGACTGGCAGACACAATTTGAGAGAAAGAAGACGACAGTGAAGAAACATTAGATGCTGGAGTATTTATGGTATTTAAAATGGCTCCTTCTGGGCTAACCAACAATTTTTTGACAGATGTGTCCAAATGAAATACTGAAGTATTACTTGGCAGTGGAGGATTACTGGAGGAAATGGCAGACACCAAAGATGTCTTAGCCAAAAGAGTAGCTGGAGAAGACTTAATTACTGATGCTGTTGTTGCAGGAGGTGGAACTTTAGCAGTTGTGTTTAAAATCTGTGGTGTTGTATGTACTACAGGGAGAGAAGTTGTATTTCCAAAAGAGTTTACAATTTTTGTAGAGCTCTTTAGACAATGTTTTATAGGTTGTTCACTTAAAAAATTACTTGATGCTAGTGTGTTCTTCTGGGTAGGGTTATCTACTTGTATAGGCTGAATGCCCTGGCCACTGTTAAGAACTAAGGGAGGTCCGTATTTTGGATTTGTAGATATAAGGAGAATGTGGCTGCCAGCTCCAAGACCTTGTGGTGGAACAATAAACCGGGTTCCATTAATCATGATCTGAGTACCAGGTGCCAAAGGTGTACTGGTGTTGATAACTATCTTTTGCTGAATACAAGGTTCACTTAACTGACCCCCTACCAAACTAGTTATATTTGATGGTGCTGTAGCAGTGTGAATGGCAGAGCCACTTGAAGCAGAACTGTAACTGGGGTTTGATTTTACTAAAGCAGGGGACATTTGCTGGTTTGGCAGAGAAGTAAAATTGGAAATATTAATTATTTTACTTGGACTTTGTGAAAGGGATGACAATTCAGTTTGAGGTTTGTTTGTGTTTACATTCGTTGGCACTGTAGTTGAAATCCCTGGTGAGTGAAACTGGAGAGAAGTCCGAGACTGTCTTTTGGAAAGGGAAGCAGGACGTGTGGCTCCTGGTACTGTAGTTGAATGTGGAACTGTGCTGATTATTTTAGGGGATACAGTCACAGGTGTGGGCAAGGCAACAGTAACAGGGATTTGTAAAGCTGATGTTAAACATTTAGGAGACACTGTTGGTTGTGTAGTTGAAATAAGGACAGACGATGCAAGATGTCCTGTTTTCACAGTTGATATAGCCACAGTGTTTCCGAAATTTGAAGTGCAAAGTCTATTTGACAAAATAGGCGTGATTCTTGAAGAGGTATCAGTTCCGCTGACTAAAACAGGAGGTCGCGTCCCAATTGAAGTGGAAGTTGAGGTCACTGAAAGGGAACCCAGAGATACATTTGTTCCTGTTACTGAAAACATGTTTACTGCTCTTGCTGCAGAAACCGCTGATTCATTAACAGGAGTAATATTTTGATTCACAAAATTTGAGCTTAATGGAATTGAACTGCTACTCGAAGACAATGGCAAAATGAAGTCTTTGCCACTTTTATCTTCTCCTTTTGGGTTTACATTCTGCAGTATATTAATTGTTGGTATAGCTGGCACACTGCTTGAAGTATTTACAATTGCTTGACCTATGTTTAGTCCAATTTTCACATCTTTTATTTGAGACACAGTTGGTGATGGGTTTATTTTTATTGGTGTTCCCATTGTAGATGGAATTAGTACTATTTGAGGTTGCTCTGGAGTCTTAACAAATGTTTTATTCAAGGTGGGGGGAAGGGTTTGTTTTAAGGATTCTGCAGCAAAAGTTGGGGTTGAAGTGCCACTGGGAACTGGAGCATTAATAAAAACTAATTTCTGGGCTGAAACACCTGTAGATGTTGGTGCAGGTGCCACGTTAGTTGCAGTTCCACTACCAGAAGATAGGATAGATGGAGCTGATACCAGCATAAGTTTCTGAACTGGAGTCCCATTGATCACTTCTCCATTTGTTTCTGCTATTCCTTCTGATCTTGCAGCAGGGTAACTTTTGGTAATATAATCTACTTGCTGTTGTTTAGATGGAGCATGAATAACATTTGCATTGGCCTGTCCAAAATTGCCTGATATGTTAATTACACTTAGTGAACTATTTGTTGTTGATGGTGCTAGAGTGCTAGAAGAAACAGAGGACTTCAAGGGTGAATTTGGTAGGTGTGAAGTTTTACCTACCACATGGCTCAAGTTACTAGTACTAGAAAGTTTGAGATTTTTCCCCACGGACGAATTACAGCTAGCTGGAATGGAAAAAGAAGTTTGTGCTTGGCCAAAAGTTGGGACATTAGATGTAGTAGTCATTCCAGCTACCGGAAAAGCAGAGGATGATGACGTTGATTTTGGCACCAGAAATGCCTGAAGCTGGGGAGCGAAAGTGAAAACTGAACTTGAAGATAAACTGTTGGGTGAGTTTTGATCTGGATTGGTCTGTACTTTTACAACCCCAGTATTCCCACCCCGTGTCCTAACAAGAATTGACTGTGAATCTCTTATACACACAGTTTTCAGTTCTTGCTTTGCTTCAGAACAATCAGCAGTTTGTTGTGCAAAACAGTTGAGGGAATTACCAGGATTTATAGATCCACTTAGTGTTGTTGCTGACAACAGAGGTTGAACTGTTGAAGAAATGGTGGGTGAAGCAATAGGCTTGGGGAATGTGGCTGCTGAGACTGAATTCTTGACTTTTTCTGCCTCACTCTGGCTATTCTTAACTGGTGGTGTTAATAAATTACTTACAGAGGTTACAGGTGACAAAGGTTGTGGTCTAGCACTACTCACATGTGTTACAGGTGTAATTGCCTTGTTGAAAACTGTATTAGGTAGTTGGGTAGAAACAGATCCTGTTGAGTTGACGAGAACTGATGCTAAAGAGTTTACACTTGCTGCTTGTGGGAAAGATGAACAATGTTGTTCTATACCTTTCTGTTGAACTGGCAGTATTTCTTTTGCAACTGCTTTTCCTTCCTTGTGCTGAATCACAAAATTCTTAGGCAGAATAAGAACTTGCTGCATAATTTTTTCTCCTGTTTTAGTATCTACCACAGGTTGCATCTGAATCTTTACAGAGCTGCTGTGAAGATCTATTGGTAACCACTGGCCACATGGCATTTTGTATACCATCTGTAAAGGACCTTTTGTATTGGTGTGGCAGGTCAATGCTGGCTTTGTGGGGCTTGCTTCTGGGGGAGCTGTAACTGTCTTTTCTACAGCAGGAGTACTTATGCCTGTGGAAGGGGGCAGTTGATTTGTTAAGGTCACTTTGTTCCCAATATTCTTTGCAAGCAAGGCCTGAATAGGTTTGGTCCCTTTCTGTAGAGTAGACACTGGTACTGAATCCACTGAAGCAAATGACTCTGAAAATGGCAGCTCTCTATGCCTGGATTCATTTACACAGTCAATCTGCATATCATCTTCCAAATTCTCAATTGCTGTTTCATTTGTGCTTAACTTTGCTTTCTTCCTGGGGGAAAGCTGTTTTGTGCTATCATCCAGGAAATTACTTTGTTTGGACTGTCGTTTAAGGGTTTTAGGCAGTGTCTTCAGTACATCTTTTGAAGGCAATTCCTTTTTCAACAGCTTGCTTCTTGCCAGAGGAAAATCTACTTCTGACAATTTCATATCATCTGAAAATTGCAAAAATAAGCATTTTGTTTATATAAAACAGCAGCTAAATAGCAATAACATCAATTATTTTTAAAAAGTCCATTTTTGAGATAGCAATTCATTAAGAAATGTACTGTGGGGTGATTGACAAGTTTCAGCACCACTGAAGAAGATAAAGGTGAGGTGATCTTTGATGTGGTAATCTTGATATCATAATCATGCCCACGAGCAACCTTTTAAAGAGAACATTATTTCTGGGCAAATTCTGCCAATCCTGCTGCCCATGCAAGTGCAAAAAAAAAAAGTTTCATTTTTAAAGACAAACTCAAGCCAACAATTAGGCTTAGAATTTAATTTGGAAGGAAATCTAGCCTAATTCTCTTCTACTAATAAAGAAATCTTGATACCAAAGAGATGGTTCTTCATTTTATCCTATTTTAAAAGACTCTAAATATATCTAGTTTCTTCTGAGTCTTTAAAAAATTGATTTTACTTAATTGAAAGAGAGTTAGAGAGAGAGGTAGACAGAGAGAAAGGTCTTCCATCTGTTGGTTCACTCCCCAAATGGCCGCAATGGCAGGAGCTGAGCCAATCTTAAGCCAGGAGCCAGGAGCTTCTTCCAGGTCTCCCACTTGAGTGCAGTGGCCCAAACACTTGGGCCATTCTCCACTGCTTTCCCAGGCGATTAGCAGGACGCTGAATCAGAAGTGGAACAACTGGGACTTGAACTGGCACCATTATGGAATACTGGTGCTGCAGGATAGGGCTTTAATCCTCTGTGCCACAGCACAGACCCCTATCTAATCTTCTGATGTTTACGCTTAGAGTAAAACAAATATGTTCATATCTAGTCAAACTGGATTAATGAAAAGTTACTCTTTTACAGTTCACCAAAGACAAGAAAAAAAGTAAACACATTTCTAACCAAGCTTTTTCTAACCTTTTATATAACTAAAGAGTCATTAAACTAGATTTATAGAATATAATCTGATGAGTTAAAATGAATTATAGGTAACCTAATCCAGCCTCCTATCCTTATTAGAATGATGTGTTCCTTATAGTCTCTAAAGGTCATGAAATTTAGTCATTCCTCATATGAATTTTCATAATATTGCTAAATTCCATTTAAAGCAAAGTTCAGAAATAGTGATTCAAAATAGGAGTAATAAGAAGAAAAAAATGAACCTATTTCAAAGGGATTACAGTAAAGATGTGTGGTCTACAATAAGCAATGAACATGCTTATAATTTGGGTCAGGCATTGACTCTAGACTCCTAGAAATGTGCAACTTCTTATAAGGGCACAAACAGTACTTCTTCAAAACATAGCAGATTTCCCCAGTCAATATACTTCATTGACCAGGTTATCTTTTGCCTTTGCAACAAAGAAAAGCTTCTTTTTTTGTGTTTAATATTGATTTTAAAAAAGTTTTAATGCTGGCCGGCGCCACGATTCACTAGGCTAATACTCCGCTTGCGGTGCCAGTACTCCAGGTTCTAGTCCCGGTTGGGGCACCCATTCTGTCCCGGTTGCTCCTCTTCCAGGCCAGCTCTCTGCTGTGGCCCAGGAAGGCAGTGGAGGATGGCCCAGGTCTTTGGGCCTTGCACCCGCATGGGAGACCAGGAGGAAGCACCTGGATCCTGCTTTGGATCGGCGCAGCACACCGGCCGTAATGACCATTGAGGGGTGAACCAACAGAAGGAAGACCTTTCTCTCTGCTTCTCTCACTAACTCTGCCTGTGCACAAAAACAAACAAACAAACAAACAGAAAAAAAGTTTTAATGCCTACCCGAATCAAAGAGATCTTTCTCCAGGACATCTAGATGCTCTGTTGAGTCTACAGACTTACTGAGTTCTACTTTAGGAGATTCTTTTCCAAGATCTCCTTCACCTTCTTCAGTAGTCCACAGTTCTCTAGTGAATTTATCATGATCAGGTTGTCTTCTGAAATCATCATAGTCTTTCTTCAGGCGGCTCCTGAAACAAAATACCCAATATAACAAACTTCACAAGTTCATGGTAAAATAGAAAAGCTAGGTTTACTTTGGTGGGGAAATATCTTGGAATTCACACATAGTTTTTTCATAATACACTTTTCTCATGAATTCTTTGAAGACCCTTTATTTGTATTAAACTCTTGGAAGTTAAATTAACTTTAAACTATACAATGAAATATTTTCAATTAAGCTACTAAAAGTTACATTTTAATCTTAAGTGTGCCTAACAACCTTGTCAGTGATAATTGCTCAAGAAGAAAAAACCTACAGTGTATCCATAAGAAATTTAAAAGATAACATCTGCAGGTTCCAGAATCAATTATTTGAACACACCGATTGTGTTTTCTAAATTTTTAAATTTTTATTTTTATTTATTTGAGAGGTAGATTTACAGACAGTGAGAGGGAGAAACAGAGAGAAAGGTCTTCCATCCGCTGGTTCACTCCCCAAATAGCTGCAATGGCCAGAGCTGTGCCGATCTGAAGCCAGGAGCAAGGAGCCAGGAGCTTCTTTCAGGTCTGCCATGTGGTTGCAGGGGCCCAAGTGCCCAGGCCATCTTCTACAGCTTTCCCAGGTCATAGCAGAGAGCTGGATCAGAAGTGGAGGAGCCAGGACTTGAACTTTCACAGAATCTTTTTCACATGCCCATATGGGATGCCGGCACTGCAGGTGGAAGATTAACCTATTGTGCCACAGCACCAGCCCCCAACTGTGTTTCTAAAGGCTGTTAGCCTGTTAAATGAGAAAGGTATTTTTGTCCTCTAGCTGCATTGATAGGAAACAGATTTAAAAGTATTGATTATGAGGTAAAAAAGTTTATCAAGAAATTCTAAGCAACGTTATCTACTATTGTGATTATTATACAGATAGTAACAATCAAATCTATCACTTGATCCATAGAGTAAGCATATCTAAACTCTTGGCTCTTTGTAGTGTAGAATCAAAATCAAAATGGAGTGAGTGCAGCTGAAAGCTAATTGCAGATCTCTTGCTTCTGTACATATTAGCTTTGCTTGCTAACAGCTAAGGGTGTATCTTGTGAAACTATGTGGGTCCAAATTCCCAGGAACTAGTTTGACAGAAATGTGTCCTTCACTGTTAACTTACAACCATATCCTCGATCTGTTATTGGGTTTGTTATTGCTAACTGTTATCTTACAACCATATTCTGGTTTTCTTTTTATTGTTTATTGCATACCAGGGGTTCGGTTCAAAATTGTGAGCCCTAGAGGACACAGTACTTTAAAAAGCTGTGTAACTCGCTGTTGGGGGCCGCATTCTGGTAAGGAGCATTGGTCCCGATTGGTTACCGGGTGCTGGTCCCAATCAGTTGCCTTGCCTCTCATTTTTCTCTCATTTGCTTCTCATTTTCAATAAAATTCATGCATGACTGTCATTGGTTTTTATAATATTCTATTTTAGCTGATGAGTGGATGCAACAGTAGAAAGACTTTTACTTATTAAGCCTAGAGGAACAAAGCTGAAAAGTAAGTAACTTTCACAGAATCTTTTTCACATAAAAATATAAGAGATATATTTTTGAAAACTATGGAAAATTAAAAAAAAATTTCCAAGTGATCACAGCACAACATTTTGGAGATCCTTTATTATTCCTTTTGCATTTTTTTAAAAAAAAGATTTTATTTATTTGAGAGAGAATTACAGACAGAGAGGAAGAGATAGAAAGAAAGGTCTTCCATCCGTTGTTTCACTTCCCAAATGACCACAATGACCATAGCTGGGCTATCCAAAGCCAGGAACCAGGAGCTTCTTCCAGGTCTCTCACGCAGGTGCAGGGGCTCAAGCACTTGAGCCATCTTCCACTGCCTTCCAAAGCCATAAGCAGAGAGCTGGATCAGAAGAGGAGCAGCTGGGACATGAACTGGTACCCATATGTGATGCTTGCACTGTAGGCATAGGCTTAGTCTACTATGCCACTGTGTTGGCCCCCTCCTTCTGCTTTCAAACAGGTTCCCTATTGTACCCTCAACTGTTGCCCTTAATTTCTGTTACTTAGAAAATAAATCTGAGGGCCCAGCACTGTGACACAGCAGGTTAAGCTGCCACTTACAATGCTGGCATCATTGGTTAGTGTCCTGGATGTGCCACTTCTGATCCAGCTCCCTGCTAATGCACCTGGGAAAGCAGCGGAGGATGGCCTAAGTGTTTGGGTCTACCCATGTGGGCGACTTCGAAGAAGTTCCTGACTCAGACAGGCACAGCCCCGGCCATTGTAGCCATTTGGAGTGAACCAGCAGATGTAAGATCTCTGTCTCTCCCTCTGTAACTGTTTGAAATAAATAAATGAAATCTAAAAAAAAAAAAAAAAAAAAAAAATCCAAATATATCTCATCTAATTTACTTTTGCTAAAAATTCTTATTTGTGCAAACTTAAGTTTAAATTTTATCTCTAAGCTGTAACACTTTCATCAAAATTATTCATCTAAGCATCAGTTTACTTATTTGTATAATAGGGATAATAAAGGCATTCATCTCATAGTATGTGTGGCACACACATATTCAGTAAATGTTAATAATTAATCTCAATTTATTTATGTTTTAAGTTATTGCTTAAGAGTTTTATGAAACTGATGAAGGCTGTGCCTAGCACAAATTACCAAAGAATAATGGTAAAATGGAATTTTGGAATGGCAAAATATCTACATGGGAGTAGTATTAAGTTCTCCTCCCTTTCACACTCTCATTTATCTTTTCAGTCTTAGTTGATGACTTGTATTATTCATTTGAAAGGCAGAGAGACAAAGAGTTATCTCCCATCCATTAGTTCCCTCCACAAATACCCACAGCAGCTGCGACTGGGGCCAGGCTGAAGCCAGGGGCCCAGCTGCTCGAGGCATCACCCGCTGCCGCCCAGAGGAAAGCAGTCCCTGGATGCTGACTTGCAGCAGAGCCAGACTGGAATCCAGACACTCCAAGATGTGTACCAGTGTCCTGCCAGGCTAAATGTCCAACCCTAATGACTGTTTCTATTTCAGGAAAATGGAAGCACTCAGAGAGCACTTTCATATGCTCACAAATTACTTGCAATTTATCTTATTTTGTACTCAAACTCTTCATTTGCATATTTTCTGGTCTATTCAAGAATATCACTCTACTAAGTTTCCCTCCCTTCAACTGAGTCCACTTTTTTGCCTACTAGACCATTTCCATCAGTAAACAAACATGCTATTTTTCCCATTAATAAAAACAAACACCAACAAACACGCTCTCTTATCCCCAACTTGTCAACTTATAGGTATTGCTCCTTTTTCTCTATTTCACTTTTCAGCACAATTTCATGAAAGATGACATTTCAACACTTTTATAAATCTTCTGAATAGCTGCCTGAGACTCACTTTTCAATAATGAATTCTTAAATTTATTTGCGAGGCAGTGTTGCAGAGAGAGAAGGAGAGAATCTTCTATCCACTGGTCCATTCCCGAAATGGCAACAAAGGCCAGGGCTGGCTGGGCCAGGCTGAAGCCTGGAATTCCATTCAGGTCTCCCATGTGGGTGGCAGAGGCCCAATCACTTGGGCCATCTTCTGCTTTCCCAGGCACAACAGGGAGCTGGAATGGAAGTGGAGCAGCTGGGACTTTAATCAGCACTCATATGGAACACTGGTGTTATAGGAGGTGGCTTAACATAAATTATGATGCTGGTCCCCAATAGTAAATTCTTATTTATCTTCTTCCTTGACCCCTTGTGATCATCCTCCTTTTGACACATTTTCTTTTCATGGCTTCCAAGGCACCACTCTTACCTTGGTTATCCACTTATCTTATTACATAAGCACTCTTCCAGAGTCTCTTCTGCTAAGACCTACTCATCTCCTCTACCTCTAAATCCTGACCTCTAAATGTTAGACCTACCAGTGTTCTCTCTTCTTTATGTTCACATGGTAGGTGGTTTTTTTTTTCCCCAAACCAGTCTCATAGCATTAAATATAATCAGTATTCTGACAGTTCCCTAAGTTGTGCCTCCATCTTTGCTGAAACCTTTGAACTCATATATTAAACAGCCTGTTCAGTAACATCAACTAAATGTCTACCTGAGTGAACATAACTTTACTCCTTCAAGTTGTCTCTAACTCAATTAATGGCAATTTCATTATTCTAGTTGTTTAAAACAAAAATATTAGACATCATATTTTTTATTCCTTATTTTTCCTCATACCCATGTTCAATCCTTAAGCAAACTGTACCAACACTACTTTTTTTTCTTTCTTAATTAATTAATTAATCTATTTATTTTGACAGGCAGAGTTAGAGAGAGACAGAGAGAAAGGTCTTCCTTCCATTGATTCTACCCCAAATGGCTGGTACGGCCAGTGCTCTGCGCTGATGCAAAGCCAGGAGCCAGGTGCTTCCTCCTGGTCTCCCATGGGGTGCAGGGCCCGAGCATTTGGGCCATCCTCCACTGCCTTCCCGGGCCACAGCAGAGAGCTGGACTGGAAGAGGAGCAACCGGGACTAGAATCTGGGGTGCCGGTGCTGCAGGTGGAGGATTAGCCAAGTGAGCCGTGGCGCAGGCCATCCTACCTTCAAGATAGATCCAGAATCCAACCACTCCTTCTAATGTGCACTGTTACCCTGGTCCAAGCCACAATCATGTTTCTCCCAGATTAGTGACTTAGTGTAATAGATTTTCCTACTTTCATTTTTATCCTATTATACCCATATTAACATAACAGCTAGAGTGAGTGCTTTTATTATTATTAAAATATAAGATCATGTTACTTCTTTACTTTAAAAACCAAAGTTCTTAAACACCTACATGATTAGTTTCTCCTCTACCTCTCCGACTCGTCTCTTTATTATGTTGTTTGTCACTCACTTTGCTCTGCTTACACTTGTCTCTGTATTTTCTCTAAATGCTGACTATGCTTGCAGTCTTTTATATCTTCTATTACCTCTGCTTTTCCCTTAGGAGCAGACATGGCTCTCTCCCTCATTTCTTTCAGGTCTCTGTCTAACATCAATTTGTCAGAGAAGCTTTCCCTGATAGCCTGGTCAAACAGTAACCTTTATCCTGTTGAAATCAGGCAATTCCTATCTTACTCACCAGACTTTATTTTTCTTCACAGCATTTATCACCACCTAACATCTAAGTTTGCTTTTTCAGTTAGAATGTAAGGACTTTGTTTAAAATCAACACTATTTTCTCAGAACTTAGGAAACACCCTGCACACAGTGTGCAAATATGTCTGTTCAGTGAGTGGAAAATTACTAAAGAATTCCAAGACATCTTTCCAAAATCAAAAATGAAGAGCCCTAAAGTAAGTGAAACAGATGACAAAGGTTGAATTACCTGTTCCTTTGAAAAGCCTTCATTAATTTTGGTTCCCATGGCAGCAATTCATTTAAAAGACGTATCAATGTACTATGTAGTTCTTTTACTGCTTGCCTCCGGTGATACCATTTGCCCTAAAAACACAATTTTTAAAATAAATTGTTTAATCTTAAAGTCTACATAAGACTTATTTTCTGAGTAAAAGAACCAAACAAAATACCAATAACCCCTAAAAATGTGTCTCTTCTCCAGAAGTTTGTACACAGGGAGAAAACAGCCTATAATAAATCTTATTTAATATATTTGATGTTTTTAAATTATATGAGAGAAATAGGAATTCATCCATTTCATCCAACCAGAAGACAAAAATTTAAAAAACCAGCCCACACAAATTATAAATGTTTTAATTAATTATACAATACTTAGAAAGATAAAAAAAATTATGTATTCATCAAAATAGTAAAACATAAGGCTGTATTCAGTGAAGTTTTTGTACTTTTTCCCAGATCGAGAAAAAAGATGAGATAAACTAGGTTTGTTGTCATATCCAAAAGCAAAGTTTGTCCTTAACAAACTTCCTTAGGAAAACGAACAGTTATTTTAGAAAAGCAACCGAGTAGTCACTGTTTTAATGTTCTAATGCTATATTGTGTTGATAACTACTGTTCCCCCACTCCATTTGCTAAGTATTATACTAGGCATTTGACACACACATTTATCATTAGGAGAAAGCTCTAAGAGTTATGAAAATCTGCTAAGATGTGTACACCTACACCATCACTTTACAAGTAATAAAACTAAGGTTCAGAGACATTATCTACCTGCTTCTGAAATCCAGACTACTAAAACTATATTACTACCTCTTAAAAACTGTACCGCATAAATTCAACCTAAGTTATTAAAAAAAAAATCTCACCATCATATATAAAATTGTCTGAATATCACAGACACTTTTTTTTTTTATTGACAGGCAGAGTTAGACAGTGAAAGAGAGAGACAGAGAGAAAGGTCTTCCTTCCGTTGGTTCACCCCCAAAATGGCCGCTACGGCTGGCACACCGCGCCAATCCAAAGCCAGGAGCCAGGTGCCTCCTCCTGGTCTCCCATGCCGGTGCAGGGCCCAAGGACTTGGGCCATCATCCACTGCCTTCCCGGGCCATAGCAGAGAGCTGGACTGGAAGAGGAGCAACCAGGACAGAACTGGTGCCCCAACTGGGACTAGAACCCGGGGTGCCAGCGCCACAGGTGGAGGATTAGCCTAGTGAGCTGCGGCGCCGGCCCGCAGGCACATTTAATAGCAGTTAGGCTAACTATAGTTTCTCCACAATGTTAGTGCATATCTATCATCTAATTATCATCATCATTTATTATTATCTAATCATTTTCTTGGTAAAAATTTTGGAAATGTAATTCACATATCACACAATCTACATTTTTTATTTCTAACAAAAAATAGAATTATGTTATAGATCATGTCTAACATACACAAAACTAGACTTCATCCTTTAACAACTGTTGAGTCAACTTGCACACTGTAGAATATTAAGGTAGAAAATGTACTAATATCTAAAACAAAAAGGATATCCCAAATGTATAACACAAATTTCTGATTTTACATGCATAAAACCTTTAACATTTCAGCCATAGAAATTTTACTCACATATAAACCTGATTATAGTTAAAATTTTTTTATATGTCTCTATTTTGTAAAACTTTTGTCAGTACACTGAGCTTTCTTTCTTAGATTTATTTATTTATTTGAAAGGCAGAGTTATAGAGAGACGGAGAGATACACAGAAGGAAAGGGAGAGATATTCTATATTCTGGTTCACTCCCAAAATGGCTGCAATGGGCGGGGCTGAACCAGGCCAAAGCCAGGAGCCTTGAATACCACTGAGGTCTCCCATGGGCAACAGCGGTCCAAATACTTGGGCTATCTTCTGCTGTTTTCCTAGGCACACTATTAGGGAGCTGAATTGAAACAGGAGCTCCTGAGGCTCAAACTGTTGCTCATATGGGATGTTGGTGTCATTGGCAGCAGCTTAACCTGCTGTACAACAATGCTGACTCCTCCTTTCTCTTAAAAAAAACTTATTTATTTGAGAGATATAGACAGGGATAAAGACAGAGAGCTCCCATCTGTTGGTTCACTCTCCAAATGTTTGAAACAGTCAGTCAGGGCCAGGTTTCCCATGTAGGTGACAGGGACAAAACTACTTGAGCCATCATCTGCTGCTTCCCAGGATGCACATTAGCAGGAAGCTGGAATAAAAAGCAGAATCAGGACCTAAACTCAGCCATGCTGACATGAGATGCAGGTATCCCAAGCAGTACCCTAACTTCCACATCAAATGCATGCTCCAATTTTGTGCTTTAAAATAAAAGTTTATGAATATAAAAATAAACAGCTACAAATATCTCTCTCAAAATATCTGTCTCAAAAAGGGAATTACTTATTAGAAGAGCAGGAAGATGTTGAGACTATATATGTGCATGTGCACATAATGAATGTGGAACCTAACAGACTTTCTGACCAATTCCTCTGTTTTCTTAGTGACAAATCACAAATCATAGTACAAAGAAAATAACTGGAAGACAAGTAATTTTTATTTCAAATATTTAATCTAGATAAGCCTCTTTCTTATTAAATGTGCTCTAAAAGTGAATATGGGACTCAATTTAACAATGGCTGCACCTTAAAAGTCTACTTTTTCAAAGAAATATTATGATAAATGTGCTTATTTTAACCCAAAACTATTAAACTGATACACAATGAAAGTGAATAAGAAATAACTTTTATCTAGGCAAAGTGAACTTAAGATGAAAAGCCAGATAGATGATCGCCACCCTAAATCTGTTTATGGAATGAAGCAGGGTTTAGTTTCACATAAAAGAAGAAAACAGGTAGATTTTCTCCTTTAGTAAGGAGAACATTGTTTTCCTATATATAAACTACCATTTGATGCAAAAATGAACTGGTGAAATTGCAAGTGAACTTTTCCTAAAGAGGGAAGAAAGAAGAAATGATTGCAAGGAATGAAGGTAGCAAGAGTAGCATCTTTGTGGTAGAATTAACTGGAAAAGTGTTGACTAGGGAGCACCTGGCATGCTGAATTCCTCATTGGGGGTTATAAGGAGAAGAAAAGACAGTGGCAGAGTTAACCTGGGTACAACTAGTACTATATGGATTGGCATGGTGGTGATAAAATGAGGGAGGATGAATATGCATTATGGAACCAAAGACCTTAGGTCTAGGTGAATGAGGCACAGGATGAGGAGACTGTGTAACTTGATGTCCAGACATTTGTCAGCTGTGTTGTGTCTCTGCTAAATGTAGCATCAATCTTTTTTAAAAAAAAAATTTAAATTCAGAGTTACAGAGAGAGACAGAGAGAGACAGAGAGAGAGAGAGAGACTTCCATCCAATGGTTCACTCCCCAGCTGGCTCCAACGGCCAGAGCTATGCTGACCTGAAGCCAGGAGCCAGGAGCCTCCTCTCCAGGTCTCCCACAGGGGCAAAGGGGCCCAAGGAGTTGGGCCATCTTCTACTGCTTTCCCAGGCCACAGCAGAGAGCTGGATTGGAAGTGGAGCAGCTGGGACTCGAACCGGCACCCATATGGGATGCTGACACTGCAGGCAGCAGCCTTACCCACTACACCACAGTGCTAGCTCCTAAATTTAGTATTAATCTGACAGAAAAGTTGAAAAAGGATTAGGAAGATTCTATCTTCTTAATTACTAATTTTAAATTTATTTAATATCCAGAATACATACTACTGACCTGGCAAACTGTATACAAGGAAGAGAATTTAATATTAATCAGAGAACAGATTCCTAGCTTTCATAACTCTGTGTAACCCACTGACCATTTTTCAAATGTCTATGGTCTTTTAACTTCATGTGTTTTTTGTGGGCTTCTTTCCTTTCTTTTACATATCCTCAACTTTTGAGTATTTATAATTTGAGAATGTATATTTAATCATTTTGTATTTAGAAATAAACCAAATAACTTATTATAACATGAATCATAGACAGTAAACATTGATCAAACGTTTTGCCTGGAAGATACATAAAAAGAATACAATGATATGAACAAAGGGCATCCTATACCCTACCATGGGGTATATGAATCCATAGTTTTTATGCCGATCAAAGGGGCACAGGTGAAAAAAAGCTGAGGATCTCTGTTCTGAGACAAGTATTTTAGGAAGGTGCTTTAACTACTGACAGTGAAAAGGAAACTCACACTACTTGTTTCATGCATCATCTCCTTTGGTCAAAATATGATGCTTAAAACTCCAGGGGAATTAAAAGAATCACACTGTCTTTTCCTGCTTAGTGGCTATCTCAAAGTTTCTATGGTATACAATAAAACTAATGTAAAAATAAGAAAATCTACAAATTTTTAAAAGAAATAAGCTAGAGATGAAACAATCTGCCTTATCTTGGGTCTAAAAAAATCTATTTAGTCCCCACACAGGCAATTCCTACAGCAGGAATAGATTATAGTGTGTAAGTACTTGTATATGTGGATATCTCTGTAATGCAAGAATTAAAATCTCTAAAATCAATTTTGTTAGTTTAAAAAATTACAGCATTAACTAAAATTACTGTGGCCTAAAGTTTAAAATGGATTAAAATAAAACAAAAACAGCAAGTTTTTCTATCTTCAAATACAGAGAGAACATTTATGACTTAATTAAAGAAAAGTTCCTGTGGGGGCTGGCACTGTGGTGTAGTGGGCATCCCATATGGGTGCCAGTTCGTGTCCCGGCTGCTCCACTTCTGATCCAGCTCTCTGCTGTGGCCTGGGAAGGCAGGCTGAAGTCCTTGGGCCCCTGCACCCATGTGGGAGACCCGGAGGAGGCTCCTGGCTTTGGATCGGCACAACTCTGGCCATTGCAGCCAATTGGGGAGTGACCCAGCGGATGAAAGACCTCTCTCTCTCTGCCTCTCCTTCTTTCTCTGTGTAACTCTTTCAAGTAAATAAATAAATCTTAAAAAAAAAAAAAACTGCATTGATTAAAACACAATCAAGGGGCCAGCACTGTGGTGCAGGTTAATCCCCCACCTGCAATGCTGGCATCCCAAATGGGCACTGGTTTGAGTCCTGGCTGCTCCTCTTCTGACCCAGCTCTTTGCTACAGCCTGGGAAGGCAGCAGATGGCCCAAGTGCTTGGGCCCCTGCACCTGTGTGGGAGACCTGGAAGCAGCTCCCGGCTCCTGGCTTTGGATTGGCCCAGCTTTAGCCATTGTGGCCATTTGGGGAATGAGCCAGCAGATAGAAGATCTTTCTCTCTGTCTCTCCCTCTCACTGTCTGTAACTCTACCTCTCAAATAAATAAATCTTAAAAAAAAATAACAAAAGATAAAGATGGTAGGTACACTGATTATTAAAACGTCATTTGTGCAGCAGTGCTGTAACTTCCTCCAATTAAAACTTATTTAATAAGCTCTATGCATTTTAGTCCAGACTTTATATATAACCAATTATATATAATATTATATATTATCTAAATCCACATTAATATTTAAATTATTTTTATTATATTTTAAATATTTAAAATTTATATTAATATTATATAATATAAATATAAAATATTATGTTAATATATAATAAGTATTATATATAATATATATATAGCCAATTATGGTGAATATGGAGACAAGTGACTTATATACTAGAATTATCACTGTTTTCAGGGATAAAATATATTTGCTAAGATCATCTCAATGAAATATGTAAACATATTAATTCAGAGTTATTTACTGATGACTCTTTTTAAAAAAAGAGTAATATTTTCCTTTATGAATCTACTATAAAGTTGAATATTAAGCAAACTATGAATTTCAAGCATGCATCGTGGAACCAAAAGCAAAGAATATATCTAAATTTGAAGCTTACCTTTCATTGCTTTCACATCCAATGTCCACAGCAGTTGCAGATTGCCAGCTCCCTTTCCCTAGATGTCCCAACTACCAAACTGTGGTGGTCTTCTCACCACTTAGAGATTACTACAAAAAGGAGCTGGTCTATGGTCACAAGTAAGCCCTTTATTATATTATGCAGTTTTATAAGTTTTTGAGTGTGATACATTAATAACCTAAGGAATCATAAGGGAAAAGCAACTTTAAAAAACTTACAAAACTACACAATATTATAAAATGAAAAGCTGCATCTCTATGTATGTGAAATGAGTGGGGAGGGAAACTTACCTTATAACTAAAGAACAACTCCATTCTGCTGCAGTAATCTGGGATGGGTATGACAGCACCAGCATAACACTGGCTGGGATGTTGCAAGGAGAGGGAGTTGGCAATCTACTGATGCTGGGGACATTGGACACCTAAAAGGAAGAAAAAAAGGAAAATAAATAAATTCTAGATTTATTAAATGTCTCATCACTGTGAATGTATTTTGTTTACTTTAATAAATTAAATACTTATTAAATTTAGGTGAGAGTTCTGGTTCATACAAACCATCCAGGTATTTAGATAGATTTTCTTGTACTTTTGTGTCTAAACAAAACATGTATCAGCAGTTATATAATGAAAAATTAAAAATCATATGTAATTATGTAAACAATGCTTTATTAAATTGAGAGGGCATTGTGAAGATGATAAAAACATTTTAGTCAAAAAGATCAAATACAGGGTTCGCAATGTAGTCCAATGGGTTAGGCTCCCATTTGTGAAACTGGAAGCCCAAATCACAGTGTTGGTTTGAGTACCAATGTTCTGCTTCTGATCTAGCTTCCTGCTACTGTGCTTAGGAAGGCAGTGAAAGATGGCCTAAGTACTTGGGCCCGATACCCGTGTGGGAGACCAGGATGCAATTCCTGCTTTCTTACTTTGACCTCACTCAGACCTGGTTGTTGTAGCCATTTGAGAAATGAAGTAGTAAATGGAAGATTCTCTTTATTTCCTTCTCAGTTGTTCTACCTTTCAAATAAATAAATAAAATTTGTGTATGATCAATACATAATTTCACACTGACTTAAAATTTTTGATGAATACAAAAATGTGATATGACTGCTACTTTCCTATATGCTTTTCTTTAAAAATGTTATTAGAGAACAGAAAACACGGATCAAAACAAATTATTTTTTATTATAGACTTGGTTCTTGTCATACACATAAATCCTGTGGTGGAAAAGGGATTATACACCAATATATTATGCTTTTTAAATAAAATGCAAGTAACTTCTAGAAAAGCCAAGTGGATCCTTATACAAAGATGTCTCAAAATCAATAACAATATCCAAAGGTTGTATGCAAATAATCTAACCTTGTGTAAAAAATGAAACAAAAGAAATTAACTGCTAAGTTTTTTTTTTGTTTTTGTTTTGTTTTGTTTTGTTTTTGACAGGCAGAGTGGACAGTGAGAGAGAGAGACAGAGAGAAAGGTCTTCCTTTGCCGTTGGTTCACCCTCCAATGGCTGCCACGGCTGGCGCGCTGCAGCCGACGCACCGCGCTGATCCGAAGCCAGGAACCAGGTACTTATCCTGGTCTCCCATGGGGTGCAGGGCCCAAGTATTTGGGCCATCCTCCACTGCACTCCCTGGCCACAGCAGAGAGCTGGAAGAGGGGCAACCGGGACAGAATCCGGTGCCCTGACTGGGGCTAGAACCCGGTGTGCCGGTGCCGCAAGGCAGAGGATTAGTCAAGTGAGCCACGGCGCTGGCCTGTTATTAAGTATTTTAAATAAACTATCTTACATTCTCCTTAGTCTAAAAGTAATATGAAATGGAAAGGTAATTCCACATTCAGTAAGTATTTACCCCTTTTCTCTGTTTTTGCTTATCTAGAGAAACTATCATCACATTCACATATTCCTGCATATTCAGTTTAGGATACAGTATCACATTCATTTTGTTAGTATGAAGACCCTTAGGGGACGTCGTTATTGTGTAGCTGGTAAAGCTGCTGCCTGTAATGGAGGCATCCCATACAGGCACCAGTTCAAGTCCCAGCTGCTCCACTTCTAATCCAGCTCCCTACTAATGCATCTGGAAAAGCAGTGGAATATGGTCCAAGGGCTTGGGCCCCTGTACCCATGTGGGAGATCCTAGATGAAGCTGCTGGCTCCTGGTTTCAGCTTGGCCCAGCCTTGACCACTTTAGCTGTTTGGGGAGTGAACCAGCAGATGGAAGAACTCCATCTCTCTCTAACTCTGCCTTTCAAATAAACAGAATAAATCTTTAAAGAAAAAAAAAACTTAAAAAAAGTCCTGGTTTTATGGTATAGGAAAGCATTTACACCTTATTTTAAAGGCATCTCAAACTGAATATACTGAAAAGTGCATACATTTCCATAATATCCTAAAATTATGACTTAAATAGAAGAAGGTACACAGCTATAAAAATGATGAGTCTTGTTTTGGACAGAGGGGAAAACTGGATGACAGACCACATTCCTTGTGAGGAAGCTCACTGTTACTAGGGAATAAAATTTAACAATATATACTTAACAGAATATGATATCATTTTTTATTCACAAAGACGAAACTCTGAAATAGAAATAAACCACTGAGTATCTGAATTTGGTCCTTTTCAATAAACTGGCAGGTGCAAACAAGTTGGTAAAATTTTATCAAATTTACATGCTATCAGAAAGATGGATTCTCGGCTGGCGCCGTGGCTCACTAGGCTAATCCTCCGCCTTGCGGCGATGGCACACTGGGTTCTAGTCCCGGTTGCCCCTCTTCCAGGCCAGCTCTCTGCTGTGGCCAGGGAGTGCAGTGGAGGATGGCCCAAATACTTGGGCCCTGCACCCCATGGGAGACCAAGATTAAGTACTTGGCTCCTGCCATCGGATCAGCGTGGTGCGCCGGCCGCAGCGGCCATTGGAGGGTAAACCAATGGCAAAGGAAGACCTTTCTCTCTGTTTCTCTCTCTCACTGTCCACTCTGTCAAAAAAAAAAAAAAAAAAAAAAAAAGAAAGATGGATTCTCAAGCAATTCTCAGCACAATGTAAACAACTAAGTAATGCTATGTTTATTTGGCATCATCAGGGCATAAAGTTCCATGTAAATGAAAGTAAGATGGGACTAACTTAAGAAAGTTGGAGGGCATGCTGGTGAGGGGTGGGGTCAGGAAGTAAAGAAGTGGGAGAAGGAGGAAGGGAATATCAGTATATTCTTAGAACTGTATCTTTGGCCGGCGCTGCAGTTCACTAGGCTAATCCTCCGCCTGCAGCCTCGGCACCCCAGGTTCTAGTCCCGGTTGGGGCGCCGGATTCTGTCCTGGTTGCTCCTCTTCCAGTCCAGCTCTCTGTTGTGGCCTAGGGAGGCAGTGGAGGATGGCCCAAGTGCTTGGGCCCTGCACCGGCATGGGAGACCAGGAGGAGGCATCTGGCTCCTGGCTTCGCATCAGTGCAGCGCGCCGGCTGTAGCGGCCATTTGGGGAGTGAACCAACGGAGGGAGGACCTTTCTCTCTGTCTCTCTCTCTCTCTCACTATGTCTGTAACTCTACCTGTCAAATAATAATAATAATAATAAAAAAGAATTGTACCTAAACCATATACAATCTGTTAAAAGATACCTACAAATAATAAAACAGAACTTTTACAGTTAAAAATTCTCATGCTCTGTCACAACATTTGGCACAGAATAGGCCCACAAGTATTTGACTATCCCAGTAAATTTCTCAGATTACTGAGGTTTCCTTCTTACATGCAAAAGATGTTTAAAAATTGAATCAAGTCTTAAAAATATATTAGCCTTCCAGATTTCCTGATGACATATAATTTATGTGTCACGAGACGATACTGAACAAGTTACTGCATTGTTTTAAGACAGCAACTGAAGCACTGCTGAGGTCTCTAGGTCTATTAACTATATTCCCGTATTAAATGGCTTTTGACTATTATACTTTTGGGCTTCTAGGATTTTCTTTTATAAGGCTTAATTATATATATATATATATTTAAAAGATATTTTATTTATTTATTTGAGAAGCAGAGTTACAAGGAGAGGGGAGGGGAGAGCAAGAGAAAGAAAGGTCTTCTACTCGCAGGTTCACTCCCCAGATGGCTGCGATGACAGATTGGAAGCCAAAAGCCAGGAGCTTCTTATGGGCCTCAAACAGGAGTACAGGGGCCATCTTCCAGTGATTTCCAAGGCTATAAGCAGAGAGCTGGATTGAAAGAGTAGCTGGGACATGAACTGGCACTCAACTGGGATGCCAGCACCACAGGTGGAGGCTTAGCCTACTGTGCCACAGCGGCAGCCTCAGTTTAATTATATTTTTAAAGACTCTCAGTGCTTTATGTTGTCAAAAAAATCTGCCTTAAACATTTCCTGTCTTAATCTTAAGTAGTTATCACTTTTTAGAACCACATCAAGAAATTTTTTTTCCACAATAAGGCCTTTTTTTTTTTTAAAAGATTTATTTTATTTATTTGAAAGACAGAGTTACAGAGAGGTAGAGACAGAGAGAGGTCCTCCATCCGCCGGCTCACTCCCCAGATGGCCACAACGGCCAGAGCTGTGCTGATCCGAAGCCAGGAGCCAGGAGCTTCTTCTGGGTCTCCCACACAGGTGCAGGCCACCAAGAACTTGGGCCATCTTCTGCTTTTCCAGGTCCTGGCAGAGAGCTGGATCGGAAGTGGAGCAGCCAGGACTATAATCGGCGCCCATATGGGATGCTGGGACTTCAGGCCAGGGCTTTAACCTGCTGTGCCACAGTGCCGGCCCAAGGCCTTTTTTCTAATGTACTACATCCGTATGTTCATCTTGTGTCCTCTATTTAGGCTCCTTTGTGCTCTCTGCTGGATTCTAGGCTAATTTTCCTTTAAAATATAATGTATCATTGTTTTTCTTTTTTAAGAGTCTGGTAAAATGGTTGGAAAGTTTTATTAGCATTCAGTTCTTTCAGTTTTTTTGTTGATATTCTTCCCCAATTCACAAAAGGCTCTGAATGAAGTTCTTTCCCAAGATTCTGATAGCTCCTTTAATGTAAAATACTAGAATACTATGAAGCTCGTTTTTGGCTTTAAACCACGCATAGTTTTAAATTCAATTTTTTGGAACAGTGGAAAGTAGATAAAGTAACTGTTACAGATAATACTAATTTATTGCAATTTTGAAAAATATTTGACATTTAAAATGTTACTTATATTTGCATAAATGTGTGTGATTAGTAAGTATAAAGTTAAGGCAAATTATAAAAGCCATACTAGGAAGCATCTGCCAGCTGGTTCAATTATTTTTGCAGCCTATTCCATGCAGGGAATACACAGTATTAACACTTTGCTCAATATAAAAATATCATACAACTTCTTTGCCTTTTAACTGGAACATTCTTGAGAAGAAAATAAGTTTTTAAGTATTGTTTTCATGAAAGTTTCCCTGAAAAGATTCAAACTATGTCAAACTGCAGGAAGTAGAAATAGTGAGCATTTAACAAAGGTTAAAACTGAGTTCTTAGTTAAAGCAGGGTAGTTATTAAGTGCCAAAAGAACTCTCATAAGTAAGACTTTCTATGGGGAAGTGAGGATAATATATTCTTGAAAAATTTAGTGATTGTGGTCAGTTGAAGCTTTATTCTCTTTACCATCATATATTGTTCTGGTTCATGTTTCCCGTCATCTAGCTCTCCTATTACTTTGAATATGTCAGTTAAGACTTGACTGTTCATAAAATTTATATATTATTTACCCTTCCCAAACAACTTACATAACATGTAATTAAGGGAAGTGAGAAAGTATCTAGGATGTTTGGTGACTTCTAGATAAATGGAGCTTGAAAATCAAAGATGAAATCTTTTTTTTTTTTTTTGCCAGGCAGAGTTAGACAGTGAAAGAGAGAGACAGAGAAAGTTATAGACAGTGAGAGAGAGACAGAGAGAAAGGTCTTCCCTCCGTTGGTTTACCCTCCAAATGGCCACCACAGCCGGCACTGCACTGATCTGAAGCCAGGAGCCGGGTACCTCCTCCTGGTCTCCTATGCGGGTGCAGGGACCCACGCACCCAGTCCATTCCCCGCTGTCCTCTTGGGCCACAGCAGAGAACTGGACTGGAAGAGGAGCAACCGGGACTAGTACCCGGTGACCCAACCGGGACTAGAACCCAGGGTGCCAGCGCTGCAGGTGGAGGACTAGCCAAGTGAGCCACGGTGCCAGCCAAAGATTAAATCTTTTTAAAATAAATAATAATAATAATTTAATATATAATATAATACATTATATATAATATACTATGTAATTGTTATGTATTATATAATATATATTATATATAATATATAATAATAATAAATAAATCTTTTATAAAAAGACAGTCTAGTCCAACTAATTTGATTAAAATAAAAAGCTCATCTCTAGCGTTGAGAATAAAATCCTAAACTCTATGAGTGAATTCCTTGAATGTAAGTACTTCATTTCAGTATTTCGATTCCTATCCAAGTTCCTAAAACTATACATAATGCATAGAAGACCTTCAGGAAATATTTGCCTAACAAATAACTTACTTTCTGTAAGTAAGAAAATAAGGAACTTATTTTAACTGTTGTGCTGTGTTTCTCAAGTCTTTTTAATTTTTAAAAGCTTTAAGTATGAGTAGTTTACATTTTTGTTAATTTTAATTAGTTCACCAGAAATCTAGAAAAACAAAACATATTCTGTATAAATAATATAACTGTCAAATATTAAATAAAACTTACTTTAAGAATTGAGAGATCATTGCAGTATCTGTAACCATAGTCATTAAACAAAGTTAGTTATGGCTTACTTAGGACTCTGAATGAACTTAAACTGTAACAAAACAGATTGTGTATTATATACTTCCAGCTATAGAATAATATTGATTTGATGCCTCACTATGAAAAAATAGGATATAAAATGGAGAAGAGGGGAAAAAAAATCCCGTAATTCTTCATTATAATAGAGTAAAAATTTTTATAGGTGTTAGAAAATAAGATTAATGCACAATAACTTCTTTGCCTTAAGGTCTAGCTTCTACTGTATGTAATTAATTATGTTTTGGGTCCATAGAAATTCATGTAATAAATGAAGTTTTGTAATATGATTTGATAACATTTTCCCATTTATATGTATTATTCTTTACTATATCTTGACTTTTTAATAACATGTACATTTCTAAAAATACATATGTAACCAAGTTATTTGTGAGTTCTTCATTTCTTACACTAAGGAAGGTAAAAGGTAGAGGGTGAACATATTTTAGGAAGAACATAAATCAGAATGGATCAAAGAAAACTGACATAGATTTGAAGCTAAGGTCAAGAATCTTTCTAAACTATGTGATGGAATCATGAAGGATAAAAGTTAACACTTGATTCTCAAATTGTATCAAATACAAATCTGAATTGGAAGCATGACAGAATATTCTAAATTACAGGATCTGGAATTATTATTCCATTGATTTCTACCTAAATTTCTTTTTCAAAAAAGTTTTATTTATTTATCTGAAAGTCAGAGTCACAAAGAAAGAGGAAGATAGAGACATCTTCCATCCATTGGTTCACTGCCCAGATGGTGCCAATGGCCATGACTGGGCCAGGCTAAATCCAAGAGCCAGGAGCTTCTTCAGGATGGCTCACATGGGTGGCAGGGGCCTAAATATTTGGGCCATCCTCCACTGCTTTTCCCAGGTCATTAGCAAGGAGCTGGCTCAGAAGTGGAGCAGCTGGGACACAAACTGGTAATTGTCTCATAGGCAGTGACTTTACCTGCTATGCCATGCCAGCCCCTTACCTTAATTTCAAAACATCAACTTGTATTATTCTTCCCATAAGTTGGTAGCAGCACACAGAATGAAATGATAGGGCTTTTAGTAAATACGAGCATATGCGGGGGAATGTCAAGTGCATTACAGTGTCATTATAATTTAAGATGATCAGGGGTAGTCTCTATCCATTAAGTGCCAGTACCTCTTACTCAACTGTGACAATCAAAAATGTCTTCAAATATTGCCCAAAGTTTCTTGGAAGGACCTAATCAATCCTAATAATCACTGGCTTAAACAGAACTTCAAGACCAAAAACCAGGGTGTCATGATCTCTTAACCTTGCTTCTGACTTACCTAATGTTTAGTCTAGCTAATGTACAATCTTTGGTTAGGTAATAAAAGTAGTATTATCATATTATGCATTTAATGATTTTAAGAACATAATAAAGATTAATTTTGTTCATTGCTTCAAATTCCTTTATAATTCTTTTATGAAAGTTTTTATTTAGTTGAAATGCTGAGAGACATGGGGGGAAGCAGGTGGACAGACAGAGAGAGAAACAGAAAGAAAGGTATCTCCCATCTGCCCGCAATAGCTGGGACTGTTCCAGGCTGAAGTCAGCAGCCAGGAACTCAACTCTGGTCTCCTACATGTAAGGGATCCAAACACTTAAGCCATCACCTAGCAGGAAACTAGAACTCTAACTCAGGAACTCTGATATGAGATGTGGGCATCTCAGGCAGGGTCTTACCCACTGCATCAAATGCCCATCCCTACAATTCCTTTTATTATATCTTTTTACATAGCATAATTATCATGTATATACTATTTTATATGTTCTCAAAATTTAACATTTCACAAATATTCCCACATAGTAACAATGAATCACCAATATTTCACCTTATTAGCTATATAGCACTACACTAGTATTATTATTTGGTTAGTCTCCCTACTGCTGGACTTCTGGGCTGTTCCCAAATTGCCACTATTGGGGTAGTGTGCTAAACATATATTATGCAAATTACCTTCAAGGTTAGATGAAGAAATGGAAGAATAAAAGTTAAATCCCAAACTGTATCACAGGAACAAAGATCACAAGCAGGTTTTCTAACTTTCTTTATACATTTTTGAAAATTCAGAAATAATTGAAATCTGTCTTATATCCTGCTCAATGGTGAGGTGCATGTCTGTGAAAATCTATACTAAAAAAGATACGGTCTCAGGTTTAAAATTTTAGTTTATCTATATTGATGACTTCAATCTATCATCATAAAATCTGGTCACAATTTCTTTCTTCTAAGTAACTTTTTTTTTTTTTTTACTAAATTCTCACTTTCCTTATATCCAATCTCTACACTGATTTTTTTCCTAACTTGAGAAATTTGAAACCTTGAAAATCTAATCTATGATATAAAGCAAAGGAAATTAAGCATATAGGAAAAAGGGGCTGACATGAACAACTGAAATATAACTGTGGTAACATTTTCCAATTTTTATTACTGAGAAAGCAGTAATGTTTAACAAATTTCAAATACCACAGAATCAAGTAAATTTACTGAGATCTTAGTTTACGTTTCTGGAAAATTTCCTAGACTTTTAGGGTATTTCCAAAATAATTAAGCAAAGTGCAAATTTTATCTCTTAACTAAAACTACAAAAGTAAAACATTGTGATTTCTCCTTTAGATCACTAAAGAATCCTATGACCTAAATAATAAAAAGAAAGACAAAATTAAAGGACTTAGTTAAAGTATGTTCTTCTAGTTATCTTAACCAGAGGTCTCACTTTAGACAAATCTCAAGTAAATTTAAAATTATCTGCAGAATCTGAAGGTTGCTGAGTCTTTCTTGTCTAAGCCACTAAATGAAGTGACAGGATCAACTGACCTGAATAAACACAAACAAACTACATTTTTCTCTCTTCCTGTTAATCATAAACGCAACCACCTGTCTTGCAAGAACGACTAAAGTATATAGATTTTAAAAGATTATAAATCTTACAGTACAACTAATTCAAACCTTTGAGCAGCTAAAAAAGCATTTTTAAGTAAACATAAAACTGTAAAAAATAGTCTATTAATTAAAAACAAACAAACAAAAAGCCCAGCTTTTTAAACATAATGTAGACATATGTGAGGAAACAAGATGATTATTCTGTTGCTTTGGTGGGAAAATCTATTTGGAAAGGCCCAACAGAGAAGCATCCACCTGAAGCAGCAAGATGTTTGTATGAAGGGCTGGCACCGTGGCTCACTTGGCTAATCTTCCACCTGCGTTGCTGGCATCCCATAGGGGCACCGGGTTCTAGTCCCGGTTGCTCCTTTTCCAGTCCAACTCTCTGCTGTGGCCTGGGAGGGCAGTGGAGGATGGCCCAAGTGCTTGGGCCCATGCACTCACATGGGAGACCAGCAGGAGGCACCTGGCTCCTGGCTTCGGATCAGCATAGCTCCGGCCATAGCAGCCATTTGGGGGGTGAACCAACGGAGGGAAGACCTTTCTCTCTCTCTCTCTCTCTCTCTCTCTCTGTGTCTAACTCTGTCAAAATAAAAAAATAAAAAAGATGTTTGTATGAATCCATTTAAAATACTTTATCATGTATGTGATTTTTACCTTTAGTAATAACATAACAATCAAATATTTATATGGAATATGTCTTCTTTGTTGTTGAACCCATTATTGTAGTTATGAAAGTTGATGATGACTAACAGACTTGCTGACTCTAAATACTGTTTTGGTTTGACAGTAATACTCTCTTATGAAGAGCAACCGTTAACAGTGAAGGAAGCTCATGAGTCAAAATAGTTAATACTGTCATCAAGTTCATACATTTCATTATTAAGAAAGCCTCAGGTCTGTAACTGTGAGCCCAATTCTGTTAACTATGGTTACCTGCTTTCTTAATCCACAGGGTATCAGCTAGGGCAAGTAAAGGAACAAACACAAGAAACAACAGCTGACAGACAGCCTGGCAATAGAGACAGAACAAAAACAAAAATACAAATAAAATCCTTCAAAATATATAGTGTAAAAGCCTTTAGCTGAATGTTTACTTAGAGCTATGATATCAATAGATTTTTAGAGTAAGAATACAATTATTAATTTTTATAATGAAGACCCTTGAGTTATTAAGAAAGGGTTAAACTACATTAAGTACAGTAGAAGGAGGAAGGAAAGTTTTCATTAAATGATTAAAAATAAGGGTTTTAGTATCAAAGGTTTAAGTTATCTGGAAAATTCAGTTAAGTGGAACACTTATTCTCAAATGATGCCAAACAAACTGATATTATATATTAATACAAACATTCCATAAAGTTAATTCCCATAACTAACATTTTATCATATTCAACTATTAACTTTTGTAAAAATAATAAGAAGTGATACTGATGCAAATTTTATTTCCTTTATGCTGTGTGGTCATTTCATTAGTTGAGATAATCTGGTTCATGTAAATAATCTTTCAGGCAGTTTAAGGAGAAACAGCACATATGTTGGTTATCTCAACAAGATTATGCCTGCAAAAATATGGTTTCAATAATTTCTATTTCTCGATGAGTTGGGAAACACATTTTAAAACCAATAAGCAAATATTAGTGGCCATGGACAAGTTAAAGGTTTGGAGATATAAAATCTAATCAATTAAATCATATACACAATCAAAAATTTTCTGATAAACATGCTCTAATGGACCAGAAAGTCAAATATTTATAGTTCACATTTTCTTCACTCTTCTACTTGTTCCTCTGACAGCAATATACTTCCACTTCACTGACAAGTGAGGAAAAACTCTAGAATGCTTACAAGTTTTTTTTCCATAATATATGCCATATATAAAGTACGTAAATCAGTTATGCCTAATACATTAAAATAAAAAAACCTCTAATTTATAATATGCAAACAAATTAAAGGAATTTTTATTTAACTGTAGCATAAGAAAGCAATTTTATGTAGCAAACTTTTGTTTCGTTATGAAATATGGACACCTAATTGAAAGAAAACAGTTGCAAAATAAAAAAAATCCTGTAACACCCTAAATTTAAAAAGCTGATTCTTTTTAAAGAACAGAATCAGTCTTTATGAGCACAAAATAAATGAACATAAAATGTTGGCTGCAGAGAAAGTATTCTAATAAAAATGCCTGCTTGAGGAATAAATATACCACAGCAGGAAATTTTAAATTTATCCATATACCTAAGGTACATATGAAAACATAAGGGTCCAAGACTGGTTTAGGCCATTTTAATGGAAATATTTCTAGAATATACTGTATAATCTTCCACATTCTCAGATTGCATATTGAATATAATGCTGCTAATTGATGATTATTACTATGAACACTACTCTGTCTCTTAGATTATTAGTGATATTCTCAGGGGTAATCATTCAAAACACTGAAATTCTTAAGGCTGTTTCAACCTCATATTAAATAACCTCAAAAGGTGGTATTTTTCTGATACTTCAGCAACTCACTTAAGAGTGCTACCAATATGTCTTTCCTAACAGCATTATAAAATGACTGCTACAAATCTGCTAGTCAAACCTGTTGAATCATTAATCATATTTTATACATATTTATATTAACATGTTCTAACCAGATATAACAGTGGCTTTATGACATTTCTAAGGCAAAAAAAATAAAGGATTGCTTAAATGATGACTTTCCTCTATGTTTAAAGTCTTCCCCATTTATTATTGGTGTGACATTGCATTTCAAGTCTGTGATATAACCCAACTATATAAATGCCAGGTAATAGATGTTACTGATTTAATAAAACACAATTGTGCACTTTTCCAGGTTTTGGGTGAATTAATGTAATGCTCTTATATTCTAGTCTATTAATCAAATTAGGAAATGAAAAGTTAACTATGAATTTAGAATATATATTAAGCATTAAAAATTTTCAACTGATAAAAGTTTCTTAGAAAAGTCACAATGTTAAGCTTATATCAAAAATATTTAGGGATAGACTAAACAACTTATATCTGCTTTTGTGCTCAGCTAAAATTTTATGTTACTAAGCAAGAAATTTCCATTAAAGGCATATAATTATTAATAATATTTACAAGGTAAACATTATCCCAAAAACTACCAGTCAGAAAACAAACAACCAGCATACTGGGAAGTATCTAAAACTATACCTGATATAAACCAGGCAAACTAATGTACTTGTCCCTGGCGTCATTTTTGTCTACTAAAAGTGAAAACTAGAATCACATAGGAGAAATAAAAAAAACAATGTGCCTGTTTTTCATTGCAAATTTTCATGTAATCCAGGAGAACAAGATTTTTAAAAGGCTTTAGAAAAAAGCAGGAATAAGTTTTAATGCTGACAATAAGAGATAGAACTTTTGGATCAACACCTACCGATTTTTTTCTACTGTTTTCCAGATCTTTGAGTTCATTCTCGATTTTTGTGATTAATTCCCTGAGTTCATCAAGATTAGTGCAAATAAGCTAAAATAAAACACAAAAACACAGCTTGATAACACATAATATAAAACACCCAAATTGTGGTAACAGAAGTTGTTTCACACACACTGAATTCACAATAATTTTTCTCTGCAATAGTAAAAAGCAAGGAAAGCTCTGCAGTTTATATTTTAAAAGAGATATTTACTCGGTATGATGTATGAACTTCAGGCTTAGTATAAAAGAAGCTGAAATTTCAACAATAGTGATTTCATATTATACCTCCACTTATCAGTAGTTGGCTTTATAATCCAGGTACTTTCTTAACATTATTAACTTTCAGCCCAGAATGACAAAGATCTGGAAACTCACTCTAAATTTCACAGGTTATTAAATTATCTTTAAGAAAATACTTCATCTTACAGTCTCCTAGTAGGTGAAAAAATACACCCCTGGAGAGCTGTTGTTATACTGTTGCTTTGGTGTTCTAACTATACAGTTTAACAAATACTAGTTATTGCTACTGGAATTGCCAATATATAAGAACTGTAATCATATGTAATATATACACATATGTCAATAAAATTTACATGAATTCTAAATATGTATTTAGTAGCCTTTAAAAAAAACCACCTCCACAGACAGCATCTCTATTTCCTTTCATAACTGTATGGCTCATTTTATTTCACTTCTGTAACAGTGGCAAAAGGCCAAAATAATTGGTTCTTAGTTATCAATAATTATACTAGCTTGATTTAATTACTGAAGTTTTAAACAGTGAAGTGTCAACAGTAACAAAAATGTTAGTAGCTAATTTTAGTTCTTACAAAATTATACTGTTTCCCTAATACATTCAATTTATTTAACATTTTTCCTAAAAATAACGTAAGCTACTTCTAAGTAATCTATTATGAAAAAGGTATAGAAGATTTCTGAAACAAAAATGGAAACACATGCAGAGGAAAAGTTTCAGATTAATGAAAGTCTTGTTGCAATGTTTATACTGTGATATTTTAAAATATCATACTGGGGGAGCCGGTGCTTTGGCATAGCAGATAAAGGCGTCCCATATGGGCGCCGGTTTCAGACCCGGCTGCTATACTTCCAATCCAGCTCTCTGCTATGTCCTGGGAAAGCAGTGGAAGATGATGGCTCCTACACCCATGCAGGAGACCCAGAAGAAGCTCCTGGCTCCTGGCTTGTATTGGCCCAGCTCCGGCCTTGTGGCCATTTGGGGAGCAAACCAGCAGATGAAGAGATATCTCTGCCTCTCTGTAACTCAGTCTTTCAAATAAATAAATAAATCTAAAAAAAAAAAAAAAAAAGGCATACTGGGGCTGGTGAAGTGGCACAGCAGGTTAAACTGTTTCCTGTAATGCTGGCATCCCACATAAGCACTGTCTGGGTCCTGACTGCTCTGCTTCCGATCCAATTCCCTGCTAATGTGCCTTGGAAAACAGCAGCAGATGGCTCAAGTGCTTGGCCCCTGCCAATCATGGGGGAGACCTGGATGGAGTTCCTGGTTCCTGGCTTTAGCCTGGCCCAGCCCTGGCAGTTATGGCCATATGGGGAGTGAACCAGCAGAGTTCACTTCCTCTATCACTCTACCTTTCAAATAAATAAACAAATCTTAAAAATCTAAACAGAAAAACAAAGATTCATAAATGATTATCAATCCTATGTTTGTTATATTCATTTATTTCAATAAGGGCATTGCTTTCTTAAATGACATACTTTCTTTTATTGAAAAAATAAAAAACACAAAAGCAAAAATAGTTTACAAGATCATTCATAATGGTTACTGAGTGAAAAAAAGGAGAGAAAGGAAGCCCCTTAAATTTCCTTATTAGATTGAATCATGAAATTACTGATATGATTTAGATCTATAAAAATGGCAGTATGGTTCAAACTAATAGACTAGCAAAAAGTTAATCACAGATATTTAATTAGTATTAGGAAAAATTATCCCAGATATTTAATTAGTATAACAACTTTATTAGAAGTATCCATATAATTTCAGATTCACGGAAATGGCAAAGTAGGGGAATGTGTACTTTAAGTAATTCAAATTTAACAATTTCAGATTAGAAAAAAGGACACAGTAATGAAGTGGAAGTGCAGAGCTGATACTTATTAGAAACTACACATTTCGGCAGGCGCCGCGGCTCATTTGGCTAGTCCTCCGCCTGCGGCACCGGCACCCTGGGTTCTAGTACCAGTTGGGGTGCCGGATTCTGTCCGGGTTGCTCCTCTTCCAGACCAGCTCTCTGCTGTGGCCCGGGAGTGCAGTGGAGGATGGCCCAACTGCTTGGGCCCTGCACCTGCATGGGAGACCAGGAGGAAGCACCTGGCTCCTGGCTTCAGATCGGCGCAGCAGGCCAGAGGTAGCCATTTGGGGGGTGAACCAACGGAAGGAAGACCTTTCTCTCTGTTTCTCTCTCACTGTCTAACTCTGCCTGTCAGAAAAAAAAAAAAAAGAAACTACACATTTCAATTTGTCAAAATAGTTATAAAAGAAATGCTGATGATAAAACAGTGGGATGGCTAACTAGGTACATACTTAAAACTAGATACTGTTTTTAACTTCTATTTTATCTTAGAACAATGTTAGCCCTTTAGTGGGTTTTCATTAGTCATCAGTGAGAAGTAAACTTCTTGTAGCATAGCCTGTTATTATGACACCCATGTCAAACTTGCTCCAGAGCTTTTCACTGAACTTGATGTAATAGTTAATATCACAGCATAGATTTCTCATTTACACATATGACAAAGTTCAGAGATATTTTTACTCACATCTTAACTATCTCACTCTTCAAGGAATAAGAGTACACTTTGCATGTAGTTTGTAGAAATATACAGGAACAATGAAGACATGCTCCTGCAACTAAACATACTCTAAAAAAAATCTTATAATTTTTACTCATAAATTATTCATGAAATCACTAAATATTTATATTTAAAGAACAAAGTCTTGAAGCCAAATCATGAATAATTATGACAGCTTATGAGCAGTATAAAACAACACTTTCAAGAGGCTTACCTATTTAGGTTGTACTAAGCTTTTTTCAACTTTTCATACATTAATGTGTGTAAGAACTGCATGGGAATTTTGTTAAGTTTTTGATTTAATAGATTTAAAATAAGATCTTAGATTAATGTAGAATTCCCAGGTATAGTCTACAGTTTACATTAAAACACTAAGTAATTAGGAACTACAGATCAGCATGGCTACTAAAACATTCTGGTACTCTGGAGCTAGGAGCTTGAAAATTCAAAAAAAATTAATTCACAAATAGGGGACAACATATTGAATTAAATGTACAATGAAAAGAAAAATGTTCCTTAAAATGAATGACTTAACTCTTATACATGTTTTGTAGAACTTGAGGGTCAAAATATTTTTAACAATAAAATTTACTTTTAAGTTATATTTAAGTGACTTAATATCCATATAATATATATAACCCCTCTATGTACATTTGATATTTACCATTCACACACACAATATAGAGTGAAGCTATTAGAAAATTCTTGTAGAGGAATATAATTACTTTGACTATGCCAACAGTACGTCATACATTCTACTCTCTCACTTTTATATATTAAGAGACATATATGGCCTTGAAAATTCAGTTTCAAAATAGAACCAATCCAATAAGTTCACCATAATAAGAACAGATGCCTTTTTGTTGAACAACAACAAAAAAACACCCTACCTTTATTAAAAATTCCTTGGTATCCTGAATTTGAAAAACATAACTGAAGCACAGTGCCTCCAATGGTGAAAAGGAAAGCACCATGACAGCTCAGATTACTGTCAAGTCACACTGCCAACACTCATAAGAAAGGAGATTTTCAGCAATAATGCACTGGGTATAAAAGTTTTATTCCCTTGGGAAGAAACTGTTTAAGCTCTCCCTCAAGTTAACCTCTCATATGACACTATCTATGGCAGAGACACAAATTCAAAGATCTTACATATAAAAGGGACCAAAGCTTTATTAACCTAGGCTAAAAAAGGTGTTTCTCCAATTCATATACAAACTAATTAGAACATAGGTAAAGTAACCCAAGATGACAAATTGGTAGAGGAAACCACAGAACTCAGAATTGTACTATAGCATATTCTTTAAGGAATCTTTCTAAACAAAGCAAAAAATCTAGAAATTGAAAAAGCCTTATAGTCTTAGGACTTAGTTTATATATAAGCCTACATTTTCATTAAATTATAATATTAAAAGGCTCTCTCTTAAACTCAAGAAGCAGAAATGTATATACATGATACAGAAGGCTCTGTAAAAATCAAAAGTATTCCATGACCACATCTCAGATAAATTACGTGATGATCATTCCATACTTTAAGTTTCTTGAATTGTGCCCATTCGGTAGAATTTCAGTAAGTCTAGAGGATATTTATTCATTTCAAAACAGAACACAAAGTAACAAAAGAAATACAAACTATATAGATTATATATTAAAAAATAAAGTGGGGGGAAAATACAGGAAAGTAAAAATGAATAGGTCCAAAAAAATGGATCACATCAATATACATTCTAATAAAAAGACCCCAAATTTTATGGTAAAACTGTAAAGAAAACACTAAATCCATGATGTAAATTCAAAATTTATATTGTAAACTAAAATTACATTATCTGTTAAAACTACACACAGTAACATTTCTTATTTATTCTGATCACATCACAGCAATGACTATACCTGAGGATAAAATTATCACTTTCGATGCGAAAACTAAATAAGCCTGATTACAAAAATAATATATTTTACTATCATGTGATTAAAAATGTTTCTCTCAATGCACTGTATTTCAAAAATCTAAAGATTTTAAAGGGGTAAGTGAAACCTCTATTAAAACTGAACAAAAAAGGTTAAAAACATTCATTTTAGGAGGCAGCAATTCAAAATAATGATATTCTCAAAAAGCCATTAATACAGTGAGGCAGTTAAAATACTCTAATTTTATCTTCGGACTCAATTTGTTATACTAAAGGTAGTGCTTAATTATTTCTTAATTTCTCGCCATTAATACAGTGAGGCAGTTAAAATACTCTATATTTTTTTTTAGGAGTTCAGCATAGATTTGTATAATTTTATCTTTGGACTCAATTTGTTATACTAAAGGTAGTACTTTATTATTTCTTTATTTCTCCATTGGTTAGATGGAAAAATATGTTTTTCAGAGGTGTGTTAAGGTATGAATTTATGCTGATGTTTGAAAACAGTACTACCATGTAAGTCTTAGCAAATGGATCCTGAATTTTCTCTGCAATAGCCTTTAGAATCAATCACACATGTGGAATGGAAATAACTAGATATTGAAGTACACATTTTCTTGGATACCAGTGAAGGGTTGAGTCAAGGTAATTAAGGTGGTTAAATTATCTTAAAACTTATCTTTTCGATACTTTGCATGGTTAAGTTTTAAAAATACTTTCTATGGCTGTTCTGTCACAATTATGTACAAAAAGGAATTCGTATCATATTAGATTTCTCTTAAACATTCAATTGGGGCCAGCTCCGTGGCACAGTACGTTAATCCTCCACCTGTGGTGCTGGCATCCCATATGGGCTCCGGTTCTAGTCCCGGCTGCCCCTCTTCCAATCCAGCTCTCGGCTATGGCCTGGGAAACCAGAAGATGGCCCAAGTGCTTGGGCCCCTGCAACCACATGGGAGACCGGGAAGAAGCACCTGGCTCCTGGCTTCGGATCAGCGCAGCTCTGGCCGTTGCGGTCAACTGGGGAGTGAACAGGTGGATGGAAGACCTCTCTCTTTCTCTGCATAACTCTGACTTTTGAATAAATAAATAAATAAATCTTTAAAAAATATCAAATTAAAAGAAAGAGCTTTTGAGAAAAGTTAGTATTAAATAATTAAAATCATTTATTAGGAAAACTGATTCACTTGTGATTCTAACAGTATTCTATTACAAAATTTAAAAAAAATTAGTCAATTTACCTGTCATAAGTAACTGTTAGATTTTATACAATAATAAATAACCAAAGTCCTAACATTTAGGAAATAATATTTAATTTCTGAATCATTTTCAATAATTGTTAAAAGCTTTAAAAAATCCAACAATTTCCTCTGTATTTCAACTGAATAATCCAAACGACTTAGGGATAAGAGTAAGTGTTCTCTCTGGTCAATATATTATTTGTACTTGAATGCAATTAATATTAGTTTTTACTTTTCAAATTATATTGTCGGCTTAATCAAGTGCCAGTTTCATAAGACCAAATCTAAGATTTACTTCAAGGTCTTAAGAGTAGTTGGAAAAAGCTTTAAAGGTCAATAATAGATGCTATTAAGTCAATCCTTAACTGACTTTCCAATTCATAATGCAGTGCTTTTCATAAGAATCTGACATCCTTATTTATAAAATAAACAGTGATAATAGTTAAAACATAGTGCTATCATTTAAATCTCACAAAAAACTATAAAAGCAGATACGATTATCACCCTACTGTCCAGATGAGAACTGGAATTACAATGCAGTAACTTACCCAAGGTTACAGAGTTAGTTAAATGATAGAGCAGGTATTTAAACTCAAACAGCCTGGTTTCTGGAATCTATGTATTTAACAGCTAAGCAGATGACTAGTACCCACCTAGACCCAGAAAATCAAGGTCCTTGGAGGATGAAACTCAGGAACTATGATTTTAAATAAAGGCATCAAATTATTTTTAGACTATCTAAAGAGGGAGAACCACTGAAATAACTGTTAGGAAAATGTGGCACAGATGTATTAGTCTTTTTACAATACACAAGAAAAAAAATCAATCCACCATCTGAATGGCCACACTGCATACTTTAAATAGGGGCAGGATGATTATTTTCTTACACTAAGGTATAGATAAAAGGAATATATAGAAACATAGATTCTTCCTGAGATAAACATGGAGGTAAGTTTAATTTCTGGCTTGAAAAAAATTAAATAAAAACACTGTCAGATTAAAAATTGCTTGAGGTTTAAGAAAGATTGATTTTAATTCATTAGGACATTAAAATAATTAATAATTTAATTTCTTAACATGTTTCTCTCTAAGCATGTTTTCTGTCCACTTAAAGACTAGCCCTTTGGCAAACAGGTCAGGTTTGCAAAAGCTATCTATTGTGAGGGTCTCCACAATGTTCCTGGACAATGCCTAGCATCAAACAACTACACAAAGATTAAAAACTTTTTTGATTTATCTTTTAATTCTATTTTCCACGATTTTTTTGATGTACCCTTATAGCTATCCACCAATGATTTAATTATTAAATCTTTTTAAGGTTTAATGCCAGAAATGTGATATTTAAAACAAGTTGGGGCCAGCGCCGCGGCTCACTAGGCTAATCCTCCGCCTTGCGGCGCCGGCACACCAGGTTCTAGTCCCGGTTGCCCCTCTTCCAGGCCAGCTCTCTGCTATGGCCAGGGAGTGCAGTGGAGGATGGCCCAAGTGCTTGGGCCCTGCACCCCATGGGAGACCAGGATAAGTACCTGGCTCCTGCTATCGGATCAGCGCGGTGCGCTGGCCGCGGCGGCCATTGGAGGGTGAACCAACGGAAGGAAGACCTTTCTCTCTGTCTCTCTCACTGTCCATTCTGCCTGTCCAAAAAAAAAAAAAAAAAAAAAAAAACCAAAACCCAAGTTGGATGGGGCCGGCACCATGGCTTACTTGGTTAATCCTCCGCCTGCGGCGCCAGCATCCCATATGGGCGCCAGGTTCTAGTCCCAGTTGCTACTCTTCTGGCCCAGCTCTCTGCTGTGGCCCAGAAAGGCAGTGGAGGATGGCCCAAGTGCTTGGGCCCTGCACTCTCATGGGAGACCAGGAAGAAGCACCTGTCTCCTGGCTTCGGATCGGCGCAGCGCCGGCTGTAGCGGCCATTTGGGGAGTGGACCAACGGAAGGAAGACCTTCCTCTCTATCTCTCTCTCTCACTAACTCTGTCAAATAAATTAAAAAAAAAAAAGTTGGATAAAATGAGTAATTTGCACAATCTGAGGTGCTAAATAAATAGCATATTGTTAGAACTTCTGGGAGGAAATAAATTTGCTTCTTTCATATAACAGTGAGTCTTCTGATATACAGATAATTTTCAAATAAATTAACAAATTATATAAAATGATTTTGCAGTTTTCAAAGTTTACTGATAATTAACACTACCTCCTAATCTATTAACAAGATAATCTGAAGCAAATGCCATTTTTCCCTGGGAGACAGTTGCTAATTTTCTTTATGAGTAACATTATGGTGCTTACATTGTAAATGAGGCATAAGAAAATCACTGTTGTCACGGGACTATGTCCCATCTCTAGCCAGACACACTCTCCCTCTCTCTTTAAGAGTCACGAAGGGAAGCTTACTTACTTTAAAATTTACATAAAAAAGCTCAATATAAAATGTACTTTTGACCTTAATTTTCTGAGAGTGGTAGGCAATTGGTCCATCACTGACTAAAAGCATCACTTAAGACAGTGTTCTTCAAAAATTTTTTTACCATATAGTCCATGTAAAAACATGTTTTTTAATACATGCCACTCTGTATACACACATCAATGAAATAAGTTTCATGAAATAATATATGACTACACATATTACTTTTTGACACTCTATATGTAACACTCCACTTTAATAGTTAGCTTAAAAAGAATATTGGTCATGCAATCCACTAAGCTTATTTTATGCATTACTAATGAATACTATCTACAATCTAAAAAAAAAGGAAACACTATCTTTGTAGCCTGTATCACTTGTTACACATTAAAGCCTATTCACTAATATAGGAATGAGAAAATATTAAAGATGGGCCAGATCTGTCCTCAGGTTTATATTCCCTGAACTAATGCTTTGAGGGATTAAAGAAAATGCTGTGGAAATAGCGAAGGATGGCATGCCATCAGTAGAAAGATGACGATATAATAATATTATAGCATTAAATATGTTACAAGCAATAGTAGAAAAATTTCTAAGAGTAAAATCACATTTTTAAATTGATATGCTGGGGCTGGTGCTGTGGCGTAGTGGGTAAAGCCGCCGCTTACAGTGCCAGCATGTCATATGGGCACCAGTTTGAGTCCCAGCTGCTCCATTTCCGATCCAGTTCTCTGCTGTGGCCTAGGAAAGCAGTGGAAGATGGCCCAAGTCCTTGGGCCCCTGTACCCATGTAGGAGACCTGGAGCAAGCTCCTGGCTTCAGATCGGCATAGCTCTGGCCACTGTGGCCATCTAGGGAGTGAGCCAGCAGATAGAAGACCTCTCTCTCTCTCTCTGCCTCTCTGTAATTCTGTCTTTCAAATAAATAAATCAATCTTACTACAAAACTGATATGCTGGATCTCATTTAAATAAAATTTTTTAAAGCAGAAATGCTTGTAACTCACCCTAAGAATAAGTGAATGAATCTATTCTAAAATATTGAGAGAAAACATGTTTATTTTCTTTCACTGTTGATTTAAAAATATTCATTTTTATCATGTAGTAACTTTCCCCAGGGAGGATTTTCCTTAAAATAGATGTGTTTACATTTTTTGGATATATGTAACTGCTAAACATATAATTACATCTTATCAATATTTCAGAATTTCATCTGTAATTGAGACAATTCATTTTTAGCTTGTAACAATTAAGTATGAGCTTGGGGCCAGCACTGTGGTACAATGCGTTAAAGCTCTGGCCTGAAGCACCAGCATCTCACATTGGGTGCTGGTTCTAGTCCTGACTGCTCCTCTTCCCATCCAGCTCTCTGCTATGGCCTGGGAAAGCAGTAGAAGATGGCCCAAGTGCTTGGGCCTTTGCACCCACGTGGGAGACCTGGAAGAAGCTCCTGGCTTTGGATCGGCTCAGCTGCAGCCATTGTGGCCATCTGGGGAGTGAACCAGCAGATGGAAGACCTCTCTTTCTGTCTCTACCTCTCTCTGTAACTCTCTTTCAAATAAATGAAATGAATCTTTACAAAAACTAAGTATGAGCTTATAAAACTTTTGGAAATAGACTGGACATATTTATACAAAGAAGGCTTTCAAGAAAGTACTATTTGTCAAAGAAAAACACATCTTATAAAACAGAAGATGAACACATTATTTAATTAGGGTGAGACTGCTCGTTTTTCATATCAGTTACAAACAAAATGTGCTTCACACACACAACAGCAAACAGAATTATTTTTGCTTTTCCCCAAAATGTTTAAAGAGGATTTAAATTAAACTTTACTTAATATTCTTTTAAGTTTCTCATATAGCTGAAAGTTAAGATTTGTTTTTCAAGGTAAGAAATATACCATTTCTACAGTTCACAAATAAATGAAAATAGATTATCGAGGCAATATTACCATGTACAAACTGTGACTTGTTCTTGGACGACTTTCATTTACAAATTTGCTTTTATATATACATATATGATAATATATATTTCCATTAAACAATAAAATATAACACAGGTTATCTTATTAAAAACTACAAAGCTTTTTACTAGAGAGACAAAAACAGGTAAAATACTGAAATATTAATAGATAAAATCTTAGCTACATTTTTATTTGCAGGGAAAGACACCATCAGTAACATTTCATATGTGTGCTACAATTTCTTGGAATTTAGCCTGTCTCTGAAGGAATGATATAAATACTAAAAAAGCATTAAACTAAAAAAATCCAAGATAAAATTAAAACATTTACCTGAAATTCTGGTACAGTAGGTGACTTTGTGACAGTTTTCCTCTTCTTTGTGATTGCTTTTTTAGATATGGATTTTTTTCCTTTCAAGATTAAAAGAGAAAAGCTTTATAATGCTGTTTGTAGCACTTCATTAGCAGAAACCAAATTACATACAGCCTTGAAAGTTAAATTATAACAGATGGCCGTGAGTGAGTCAAATAAAAATGATGAATCAAAACAAGCCCCAGTAAAAGCAAACATTAAACTATAACTAACTGTAACAGACATTAACAAATGCTCTTCCATTTATGCAAGAACCAAACTATTACAACCGCCAATGCACTGTATACTTTTAGAACTTACTGTAGTGAAGATTAAGCAAAAAAATTTTTTTTAAAATGACACTGCTACTGCTCAGTTACAATCTTTATTCACAATTTAAAATGAGACAGGGAAAAAAACAATGACTTTACACAGCAGGATAATAAATATATTTGAAGATTATAGTCTAGCCAACCTGATGTGAAAATTCCCATAGTAGTTTAGGAAGTAAACTCTTCCTTTAGCTCTGCACTCACCTAATGGACTGCCCTTGGCAGTATTCAGTATCCAAAGTTTTAAAAGAAGGTAAACATCTCCCTTTAAAGTGTACTTAGCAATTTGTGCAATCAGAAATCACTAGGGGAAAAAAAAACTCATATTCTTATATACATTCATAGCATACACTGAAGTGTCTATATTGCCTGTAAAACTCATATTCTTATATACATTCATAGCATACACTGAAGTGTCTATATTGCCTGTATTTAACCTGACAAAAAAGATACAAACCTGTATAAAACTTGTTTTTACTAACACGTTAAAGTAAGTGTTCTTTCTCCATTTGTAATTTGCAAAATCAATTAACAAATTGATTGCTGTTAATTAGCTGACAAATACTAGATATAGAACACTGTATTAATTCCAGTGACATAGCAATCAGGGAAATGCAAATCAAAACCACAATGAGGTCTCACCTCACCGCAGTCAGAATGGCTCACATACAGAAATCTACCAACAACAGATGCTGGCGAGGATGTGGGGAAAAAGGACACTAACCCACTGTTGGTGGGAATGCAAACTGGTAAAGCCACTATGGAAGTCAGTCTGGAGATTCCTCAGAAACCTGAAGATAACCCTACCATACAACCCAGCCATCCCACTCCTTGGAATTTACCCAAAGGAAATGAAATTGGCAAATAAAAGAGCTGTCTGCACCTCAATGATTATTGCAGCTCAATTCACAATAGCTAAGACCTGGAACCAACTCAAATGCCCATCAAGAGTGGACTGGATAAAGAAGTTATTGGACATGTACTCCATAGAATACTACACAACAGTAAAAAACAATGAAATCTGGTCATTTGCAACAAAATGGAGGAATCTGGAAAACATCATGCTGAGTGAACTAAGCCAGTCCCAAAGGGACAAATATCATATGTTCTCCCTGATCGGTGACAACCAACCGAGCACCAAAAAGGAAACCTGTTAAAATGAAATGGACACTATGAGAAACAGTGACTTGATCAGCCCTTGTCCTGACTGTTGATAAACAACTTAATACTTTATCCCTTTTAATATTTTTTTTCTACTTAATACCATTGGTTGAACTCTGTAATTAATACACAATTATTCTTAAGTGTTGAAATTTAACTGAAAAGTGATCCCTGTTAAATATAAGAGTGGGAATAAGAGAGGAAGGAGATGTACAATCTGGGACAGGCTCAATCGGACTGCCCCAAATGGTAGAGTTAGAAACGTGCCAGGGGATTCCAATTCAATCCCATCAAGGTGGCATGTACCAATGCCATCTCACTAGTCCAAGTGATCAATTTCTGTTCACAATTGATCATAATGAAAGGACGAAGAGTCAAAGGGATCACATAAACAGGACTAGTGTCTGAAAATACTAACTGATAGAATAAAAAAAGGGAGAGAATGATCCAACATGGGAAGCAGGATACACAGCAGACTCATAGAATGGCAGATGTCCTAAACAGCACTGTGGCCTTAGAATCGGCCCTTAAGACATTCGGATATGACTGAAGAGCCCATGAGACTATTTTAGGCATGGAAAGCCAAGATACTCTGGCCAAAAAAACAAAAACAAAAACAAACAAAAAAAACCCCAACACCTAAATGAAAGATCTCTGTGAGTGAGATCCCAGTGGAAAGAACAGGCCATCAAAGAAGGAGGTACCTTTCTCTGAAGGGAGGAGAGAACTTCCATTTTGACTATGACCTTGTCTAAATAAGATCAGAGTTGGCAAACTCAAAAGGCTTCCTTAGCCTTGGCAACCCATGACAAGAGCCCAGGGTGATTACTGACGCCATAAACAAGAGTGTCAATTTGTTAAGTCAACAACAGGAGTCACTGTGCACTTACTCCTCATGTAGGATCTCTGTCCTTAATGTGTTGTACATTGTGATTTAATGCTATAACTAGTACTCAAACAGTACTTTACACTTTATGTTCTGTGTGGGTGCAAACTGTTGAAAGCTTTACTTAATATATACTAAATTAATCTTCTGTATATAAAGATAATTGAAAATGAATCTTGATGTGAATGGAATGGGAGAGGGAGCAGGAGATGGGAGGGGTGAGAGTGGGAGGGAAGTTATGGGGGGAAAAGCCATTGTAATCCATAAGCTATACTCTGGAAATTTATATTCATTAAATAAAAGTTAAAAAAAATAATTCAAGTGACAACAAGGAATCTTTTCTCCAGAAGCTTACAATCTATGGAGGGACATAAAAAATTAACTGGACATACTTCTAAGTTAATTTTAGTTCACAATCATTTGTAGGTAAAATCATCTTACAAACCTTTGTTTTTCCAAAAGGAGAAACTGGGTTAATGCAATAACTTTGTAGTATATAATCCCAATGTACCTTTCCAAACATTTTCCTGAACAGATATGATCTTTCTGCTTGAGTGATGTCAATTTGATTGCAACCTTTCATTCAATCAGATTGACACAATTCCAGCTTATAATATAATTGTATTACTTTCTGTGTGTCTTTTTAATCATATCACAGAACTGTAATTCAGATTATTTCCACCTTTTGACACAAAATGTATGTATACTATGAATCACTACAATTGAGTTACTGAGGTTCACATTGATTCTATCATCTTGTTTTAATAAGCATAAACTTTTATTTGCTTTCAAATTAAAATAACATTTATTTGTTCTCATCACTGCTATTTGCTTCTCTTACACTGTCTACAACAGTACTAAATGTCTACAAATATAGGTAAGTGGTTGGGTTGCTTAAATAAGCGATATTTATAGAGAAGTGATTCAATTCTTCATAACTCTATAATACAGTTAGTAACTGATTTCTAAACTGAGTGCCATAAATATTTCTCAAGGGGACACATGAATCTGAATGCCAGGATGTCTTTCCTCTATATACCACCTTCATCCTTTTCTATAAGTCCGCAAGAAAAGATTTAATGATCTTGTTAATGCCAGTCTGTGAAGGCTTTATAACAGCAATTTGAAAGAAATGAAATTCTTCCTTAACCCCCTCCCACTCAGCACTGCTCTAATAAGCTTTTAAAATCATTCTATTTTATAGTCATTTATAAGCACATCGGGGTTACTCTTATGAATTTCATATTGTCAGCACATAGGCACCAAATTCGGTACGAAATTTTCAGTTATCTCGAATAGCTACCCTATTTGAATGGATTAAGAAGCTTGGCTGTTTACTGGGTATTTCATTCAGTTCATCATGTTACTAGGATGCTCCAACACTATAGTAACTGGACATAGTGTGTGTGTAGTTTTAAGACTGAGTTCTGGAAATAAACTGAGTTACAACATGCTGAGGTTAGTCTACTGCTAGACACATGGTAAGAGATCATTTATAGTGAGGAATATACTGACAATGACTTTAAATATTTCACACAGTTTGCCAGAGTTTTACAACATGACCTAATAGAGGCAGTGACAGATCGCAGTGCCACTTGCGATCCAGCTCCCTGATAATGTGCCTGGGAAAGCAGCAGAAGATGGCCCAAGTACTTGGGACCCTGTTCCCACGTGGGAGAGCCAGAAGAAGCTCCTGGCTTCCACCTGGCCCTGGCTCAGCCCCAGCCGTTGTAGCCATTTGGGGAATGAAACAGTGGATGGAAGATCTCTCTCTCTCTCTCTCTCTCTCTCTCTCTCTCTCTCTCTCTCTCTCTCTCTCTCTCTCCCCTCTATGTCTCTGCCTTCCAAATAAAGAAATCTTTAAAAAAAAAAAAAAAAAGCAGAAATGGAAGCGTATTTGTATAAACAGTGAATCTGAGAAGTGCCTAGGATGTGAAGTCATAGCCCTGCAGCCTAAGTTAGACTTTAATTTACTGAATGTGCATATTCTGAGCTAACATTTACATTCTATGGTAGTTTCTGTAATGTTTTATGTTTCAGCAAATGACTTGACCTTAATATGGTTCATTTTCCTTCTATTCTCCTTGCCTTTTAGAAAATGTCTCATCATACAATTATTTAACCCTATCACATAGTTCAATAACTACTGAACAACCATTTCCCCCCTTCAACTTAGAACATTAAATCAGTTACCGCATTCTGGTACTTACTGCAAAATCTCTCAAAATGAATTGTCTTCTGTTTAATGTGAGAGAAAAGTCACATAATCATTTCTCATCTGGATTTAAATTTCTTCTTCCTAATTTTTTTCCCCTATCATGTAAGTCCTGGTAATTTAAGATTTATTTATTTATCTGAAAGGCAGGGTAACATGGAGAGAAAGATGGGCAGAGGCATCTTTCATCTGCTGGTTCAACTTCCCTTCTACCCTTTACCCCTCACCCCATGGCTGCAACAGATAGGTCTGAACTGGTCTGAAGCCAGGGGCAAGTAACTCTATCCTGGTCTACTGAATGGGTGACTAGGGCCCAAGTACTCAGACCATCATCTTTCGCTTTCCCAGGCATGTTAGCAGGGAGTTGGACTGGAAACAGAGCAACTGGGACTCAAACCATTCAAAGGGGAGACCCAGATGGAGGGAACCTGGCTTTGGCCTGACCTAGCTGGCTGTTACGGTCACTTGGGGAGTGAACCAGTGGATGGATTTCTCTCTTTGCCTTTGAAGTAGACTAAGTAAACATTTTTTTTTTTTCAAAAAAGGATGAAAAATAATTTGGCATTTGAAATATGAAAACTGTTTTAAAAAGCAGCTTTCTAAAACCTTTTCAAAATTTATAATTGCAATACTTTTTTTTTTAAAGATTTATTTGAAAGGTAGAGTTACAAAGTGAGGAGAGACAGACATGTTCTGTCGCTCCCTGTCTTCGTGGAGGAACGACACAGGACCCTGCGCTGTTCTTTCGTCTGCTCGGCCCTTCCTGGGTTTGCTGCTGGTTCTTCCCGGGTTGGCTACCGTCCCTTCCACCTCCGTGGAAGGGCGGTTCCCCCTGCCACATTCCCCACTTCCGCGGGGGAGCGGCACACCGCCGGCCGGCTCTCTTGGGGGCTGCACAGGTGTTCCTTCAGATAGATGTTCCTGGTGCATGTTGTCTCTCTCCTCCTTTATAGTCCTCTTCCACCAATCCCAACTCTGCTACCCACACGCCGAGTACGCTGCTCTCCTCCAATCAGGAGCAGCTCCTGCAGCTTGTCAAGTTGGTGAGAGGCAGCTGGGTAGAAGCTGTTGCTCCTCTCCCAGCGCCATATTGTGGGAGAGCAGATGCATAGAATAAGTCTTAATTCCAGTAACAGTATAGTCCGAGTTGCTCCCCACAATGTTCCATCTGCTGGTTTACTCCCTGAATGGCATAAACCACTGGGGTCGAGCCAGGATGAACCCAGGAACTTCATTCAGGTCTCCTACACGGGTGGCAGGGCTCCAAGCACTTTGGCCATCCTCTCCTGCTTTCCCTGGCACATCAGCAGGGTGCTGGATTGGACATGGAGCAGCTGGGACTCCAACTGGTGTTCCTATAGGGTGCCTGCATTGTGGGCAGCCACTTAATGCACTGAGCCAAAACGCCAGCCTCAAACTACACTTTTTTCATTGACATCTCATTTGATTATAGATTACTGTTTTAGAAAACTTCTATTTATTAATATAAATTTCAAAAGTACTTTCGGATTATAGCGGTTTTTCCCTCCCATAAGCACCCTCCCACCACAAACCATTCTATCTCTTACTCTCTCTCCCATCCCATTCTTCATTAAGATTCATTTTTAATCATCTTTATATACAGAAGATCAACTTAGTATATACTAAGTAAAGATTTCAACAGTTTGCACCCACACAGACACACAAAGTATAAAGTACTGTTTGAAGACTGTTTTTACTGTTAATTCTCATAGTACAACACATTAAGGACAGAGGTCCTACATGGTGAGCAAGTGCACAGTGACTCCTGTTGTTGACTTAACAATTGACACTCTCTTTTATGACATCAGTAATCACCTGAGGCTCTTGGCATGAGCTTCTGAGGCTCTGGAAGCCTCTTGAGTTCACAAACTCTGACCTTATTTATACGAGGCCATAATCAAAGTGGAAGTTCTCTCCTCCCTTCAGAGAAAAAGGTACCTCCTTCTTTGATGGCCTGTTCTTTTCACTGAGATCTCACTCACAGAGATATTTCATTTAGTTCAATTTTTGCCACAGTGTCTTGGCTTTCCATGCCTGACAAACTCTCATGGGCTTTTTAGCCAGATCCAAATGCCTTAAGGGCTGATTCTGAGGCCAGAGTGACTATTCTTTCATCTTAAAATCTCCATTATTCTTCAAAGTCCTTTTTCCCCTACGAAACCCGTCTAGATCACCACAGCACACACTGGTTTTCTTTCTACTTTATCTTTTACTATGCTGTGTTTATACCTATATTTAACAATTATTAAATTGAGGTTTTTTACAATTTTTGAACCTTGCTTTCTTCAATTATAAGAGAATAAAACCAGTATTATTACCTATTTTAATCAGTTTAGAGAGAAAATTTGGTTGAAAATAAAGACTATTTGAGAGGATAAACCCTACAAAGTATCATTTAAGTTGAAAATGGTAACTGAAGGAGCAGGTGTTTGGCAGAGCAGTAAAGATGCTGCTTTGGATGGCCACATTCCCTATTGGTGTAGCTATGTTTGAGCACCAACTCTCCTTTAGATTTTAGCTTCCTGCTAATGTGCATCCTGGAACGTAAAAAGTGATTGATCAAGTAGTCAAGATCCCTGCCTGGAGATCTGGACTGGGTTCTTGGCTCTTGGCTTTGGTCTGGCCCAGCCCCAGTTGTTGTTGGTAGTTGGGGGAGTGAACCGACAGATGAAGATGTCTGTTAGTCTCTGTTTCTCTCTCTGCCTTTCAAATAAATGAAAATGTTTGTAAATAAAAATATAACTTAAAACACTGTAAGCTTTTTATAGTTGTTAATGTAACTTAATAATCTTTCATGTTTTATAAGAAGTCTACTTTTTAAAGATTTTCAAATTTTTAAAATTTGGGAGGGAGGGAGATGGGGAGGGACAGAGACAGAGGGAGGGAGGGAGGGAGGGAGGGAGGGAGAGAGAGAAAGAGATGGGGTAAGAGGGGAGGGCAGGGAGAGCTCCCATTTTGTGTTCACTCCCCCAGATACTTGCAACAGCCAGGATTGGGCAAGACCAAAACAGGGAGCTAGAAACTCAATTCATGTCTCCCATGTGAGTGGCAGGAACCCAACTACTTAAGCCATCACTGAGGTCTCTCAGGGTGTGCATTAACAGGAATCTGGAATCAGAACCATAGCTGGAAATCAACCCCATGTACTCAGATGTGGGACAAAGGAGTATTAACTGCTAAAAGTCCCCTTATTTTTAAATTTCTAAAATTTTAAAATTCTAAAATTCATTTTTAATGGATTAAAATGTTTATGTATTCATTTTTATTTATTTGAAAGGCAGAGTAACAGAGAGAGAGAGTAAATGAGTGAGAGTTAGCCCTCTTTTGTATACTGGTTCACTATTCAAATGTCCACAACAGTAGAAGCTGGGCCAGCTTGAAGCCAGGAGCCAGGAACTCAGTACTTGAGCATCTTGTGCTATCTCCCACATGCATTAGCAGGAAGCCTTACTGGTAGCAGAGAGAGAGGTAGGACTCAATCCAACAGGATGTTGGCAACCCAAGAGGCTAGTTAACTCACTGTGCTACAATGCTTGCCCATTCTAATTCACTTTTGCCAATTCTACCTGTTGTACACAATCTGTAACAGTATATTACTGAAAACAACAAAATCTCCAATAAGAAGTACAGCTCAATGAATTACAAAATACACACAACAGAAGCCTATGCAGTTATTTAAAATGAGGCTGCATAGTCCTTTTACTGCACACAGATGTTCATGGTATACTGTCATATGGAAGGAAATAATTGTAAAATAGTACATATTATACAATCTATTCAAAAACATGTATGCCTTGAAAAATATATAAAAGATGCCTGTTAAGGGTTAATCTTAGATAACTGGGTAAACCATATTATATGTGTTCATTTTTTAATTCAACAGATCCCTACACAATTGTCATCCCTTGTGCTAGGTGCTACAGATGCAAAACCAGACATAATCCTTTTGTCCAAGAATGTTAGAGAATAGAAGGGATACAATAATTCAAACTTAGAAATACATACAGGTATACAAAGTCATGATAGCGAATATCAAGAAGGAGAAATGCCTGGTGCTATAAGCATACACAACAGAGAAATATTTAATCAGAAAGATAATTGGAGACTTTCTTAGGGAAGTGATAAAATGAACATTTACTAGGTGATGAAAAAAGAGCTTATTTTTGTTGTCTCTGTGTTCTATAAATAAAATTCATTGCTTTGAGAGAAACAAAGCCAATCAAAAAAAGTAAACTTTTTGTGCTTTGGGTTTTTCCCCTTTAGGAAATTATTTCTAATCCAATCTCAATTTTGCTCACTCTGCTTAAATGACAAAGTCTTCTGCAATTTTTAATTTTTGAAAATATGTCACCAGTGGAAAATTTCTAATTACCAGGTTATATTTTTCTTATTCTATGCATTTAATAAAATATTTAAGATAGAGCATGAAGTAATGGGCATTATATTATTTCCAACATTATCTATTTCTTCCATAGTGTTTTCAATGTTAAGGAACAAGCCAATATGACTAAAACTGAATTACAAATGTAAAAAGCAGGAAAAAAAATCCAATTTTAAAAAGCATAAAAATGCTTGAAAGTTACAAAACTGCCTCATAGAGCACTAAAATGATCAAGTAATTTTCAACCAATTTTTGTGCCTTCAGATAAAACCTATCTTCCATCATAGTAAGAAGTTTACTAAATTTAGAGATACCACTAGGGTTAAAGTCCAAAGTCCTTAATATAAAATGGAACAGATCAACCAAATGGGAGTATTTAGTGAAAATCCATCAATCAGTCATGGACGACACAATTAATTCCATGGGCTATCGGGAACGTTCATCTGGAAAAAAAGTTCTATTAAAACATATTTGAAAAAAATATTAAGACGAAATTAAACAGTTTTCTTCTCTTCAAGACTTTCCAGAGACTTAATATACAGGCTCAGAATCACTTACACAATCCAAAAGTTCAAAAGTTTCTGAAAACTAAGGTCTTAAAAATAATATATGGGGCTGGTGCTGCGGCGCAGTGGGTTAATGCCCTGGTCTGAAGTGCCAGCATCCATATGGGCGCTGGTTCCAGTCCCAGCTGCTCCTCTTCAAATCCAGCTCTCTGCTATGGCCTGGTATAGCAGAAGAAGGTCCAAGTCCTTGGGCCCCTGCACCCATGTGGGAGACCCGAAGGAAGCTCCTGGCTCCTGGCTTCGGATCAGCGCAGCTCCAGCCGTTGCGGCCATCTGGGATGGAAGACCTCTCTCTCTGTCTCTCTTTCTCTCTGTAACTCTGTCTTTCAAGTAAAATAATAATAATAATATACATGGAAACAAAATCTGTCTTGAACTGTTATGAGGTTTGTTACATTCTTCATTTATTCTTATTATCCATAAATTTTTGGCAGAAACTATGTTTGATTACAGAGGTGTCTGAAGCCCTACTGGGGAAATTACTTAATAAACATTATATATAACACCATATCCTTTGAAAAGATGAAAACTGCTAAATTTCAAAACAAATCTGGTATGAGCTTCACAAAATGCACAGAAAACCTGGACTAATGTACAATGTGAGCCAAAATAAGAACATTATAACAAAATTTATAACCATGGAACTCACTCTGAAGTGTTAGAAAGGAAACCCTGGATTAAAGCACACCCCAATTTATAAAGGGCTCCAATGTTTCAAACCTACTAAAGAATAGGGCAAACCTTCAGAAAGACAAACGGACTAAAAATGGTGTAAAACACATATTTTGTTGTTGTTATAACATTTTATATAACAGCTATATCAGTAAAGGTTTAGCATCTGATGAGAAAATGGAATTGGCCTAGGCTTACTCAGTTAGACAAGGGAAAGACAGACTAAATCTGCCAGATCCAAACATTTTAGTTATTGAGGGCCTGACTTTCTAAAACTTGCTCAGCAGGTAAAATGAGACAGCATGCAGACAGGAGCCGGCGCCGTGGCTCAATAGGCTAATCCTCCACCTTGCGGCGCCGGCACACCGGGTTCTAGTCCCGGTTGGGGCGCCGGATTCTGTCCCGGTTGCCCCTCTTCCAGGCCAGCTCTCTGCTATGGCCAGGGAGTGCAGTGGAGGATGGCCCAGGTGCTTGGGCCCTGCACCCCATGGGAGACCAGGAAAAGCACCTGGATCCTGGCTCCTGCCATCGGATCAGCGCGATGCGCCGGCTGCAGCGGCGGCCATTGGAGGGTGATCCAACGGCAAAGGAAGACCTTTCTCTCTCTGTCTCTCTCTCTCACTGTCCACTCTGCCTGTCAAAAAAAAAAAAAAAAAAAAAAAAAAAAAGAAAGCATGCAGACAAGTGCATTATTATTCCATTTCTCTCTGATCTCTAAACATCCTAAACTTTAATTTGAAAAATGTAACATTTTATATATTACAGTATAAATTTCTTTTGGTCTATTTCTTAGCAATATTTTTATTCTTCTGTTGGTATAACCTGTACAGGGGCTATCTAATTGTCTATTTTATTTATAAACCAACCTAAATAATAATTGCCTTTGAACACACAAATCAACACTTAATAAAAGCTTTTAGGTGACATGGTATTAAAAGTAATGTATTTAAAATATTATTTATTTATTTTTTATTTATTTATTTTTATTTTTTTTGACAGGCAGAGTGGACAGTGAGAGAGACAGAGAGAAAGGTCTTCCTTTGCCGTTGGTTCACCCTCCAATGGCCGCCGCGGCCGGCGCGCTGCGGCCGGCGCACCGCGCTGATCCGATGGCAGGAGCCAGGAGCCAGGTGCTTTTCCTGGTCTCCCATGGGGTGCAGGGCCCAAGCACCTGGGCCATCCTCCACTGCACTCCCTGGCCACACCAGAGGGCTGGCCTGGAAGAGGGGCAACCGGGACAGAATCCGGCGCCCCGACCGGGACTAGAACCCGGTGTGCCGGCGCCGCTAGGCGGAGGATTAGCCTAGTGAGCCGCGGCGCCGGCCTTATTTAAAATATTATTTTTCATTTATTTGAAAGGCAGCAGCCAGTGTTGTAGCACAGCAGGTTAAGCCACCACTGCAGAGGTCAGTATCCCAAGCCGGAGGGCCAGCTCAAGTTCCTTTTGTTTCACTTCTGATCCAGCTCCCTGCTAACATGCCTAGGAAAGCAGGAGAAAGCAGCCAGATGATGCTCCAAGTGCTTGGGGCCCTGTTACACACTTGGGAGACCTGGATGGAAAGCCAGGCTTGTGGCTTTGGCTTGGCCCTATCCGGGCTGTTGCAGCCATCTGGAGAGTGAACCAGCAGATCCACCAACCTCTCTCCCTCTCTCTCTCCATCTTCCCTCTGGTCCCTAGCTACTCCCCCTACCCACCTCACCTTTGAAATAAATACATAAATCTTTTTTTTTTTAAGTGAGAACTGTCTTAAAAAATTAAAAAGAACAGAGACAGAGGCAGAGAGGTAGAGATGAGCAGAGATCATCTTCCCATTGGTTCACTTCCCAAAATACATATTTTAGAATCAGAAAATATCATTTTGGGGGCTGGTGTTGTGGTGCAGTGGGTTAAGTGGCAGCCTGCAATGTCAACATCCCATAGGGGTGCCAGTTTGAGTCCCGGATTCCCTATTCCTGATCCAGCTCTTGGCTAATGAACCTGGGAAAGCGCTGGAAGCTGGCCAAAGTCTCTGGGTTCCTGCATTAATGTGAGAGACAGGGATAGAATTCCTGGCTCTTGGCTTTGGCCTGGCCCAGCCCTGGCTGTTGCAGCCATTTGAGTGAGTCAGTGGCTGGAAGATCTCTCTCGCTCTCTAACTTCCTTGCATGCAAATAAACATTAAAAAAAAAAAAAAAAAAGAGGGGCCGGCATTTTGGTGTAGTGAGTAAAGTCAACACCTGTAACACCTGATTCAAGGTCCCAAGTCCCAGCTGCTCCACTTTCAATTCAGCTCCCTGCTAAAGGCCTGGGAAAGCAGCAAAAGATGGCTCAAATACTTGGGTGGCTGCCACCCTCGTGGGAGACCCAGATGAAGCTCCTGGCTTCTGGCTTCATTCTAGCCCTGCCCTAGCTGTTATGGCCATCAGAGGAGTGAACCAGCAGATGTAAGATCTCTCTTTCCCTCTCTCTGTAACTCTGACTTTCAAATAATAAATCTTTTTTTTTTTTTTAAAATCATAGCTTTTCATCAGCTGAGTAAAACATGGCAAATTGTGAAACTTTTAGTCCAAAAATGAAGCCTAATTTGGATAGTAAATTTTATACTACTGTATCAGTGATTATGTACATATTTTTAAACACATTTAATTGTGTTTAATGATTCAAGTCACTAAAAAGTAAAGTACCAACTGTATGAGATAAACAAAAGACTTTTTCATTTGTCGAATCTTAATTACCCTTGCTACTGAGGGAAAGAGTAAAAAGCTGAAATTCACAAATGATGATGAATTATAATAGTAAACAATTGTTTTTCCTAAGCAAGTAACTTTTTATTAGGTCAGTATATAAATTTGATCATCTGCTTTTATTGTTGATAAATGTAAAATAATATGATTAGAAGAGAGGAAAAGAAAAAGCATCTAATTAAAAACAGATCACCCAACCACTGAAGACTTTATAGGATGACACATATACAGGTATTCAAATTTATTGAAAGAAAAAAAACTTACAAATTTTACAGAAATAGGCTTCATGTCTTACTGGCTATAATTTTCTCCTTTTTTTTTTTTTTTAACATTTACTTGTTTATTTGAAAGGCAGAGTTAGAGAGAGAAAGAAACAGAGAGATCTCCTCCATCTGCTGGTTCACTCCCCAAATAGCCCCAAGAGCCAGGGCTAGCCCAGGCCGAAGCCAGGAGCTTCATCCGGGTTTCCACATTGGCAGCAGGGGCACAAGCACTTGGGCCATCCTCCACTGTTTTCCCAGGCACACCAGCAGGGAGCTGGATTGAAGTGGAACAACTAGGATATGAACAAAATGTGGGGACTGCAGGCTCATGGCTTTAACATGCTGAGCCACAGGTCCGCCACCTATAATTTTCTTCTCATACTTAACTTCTTTCTTGTATATGAAAATATGTAATTAAAGGAGTGCTAAAAATATATGATATGGGAGAAAAATTGAGACCCATAAATAATTAGCCTTGATTTAAGCAGTTATTTGCGGCCGGTGCCGTGGCTCACTAGGCTAATCCTCTGCCTTGCGGCGCCGGATTCTGTCCCGGTTGCCCCTCTTCCAGGCCAGCTCTCTGCTGTGGCCAGGGAGTGCAGTGGAGGATGGCCCAAGTGCTTGGGCCCTGCACCCGCATGGGAGACCAGGAGAAGTACCTGGCTCCTGCCATCGGATCAGCGCGGTGCGCCGGCAGCAGCGCGCCGGCTGCGGCGGCCATTGGAGGGTGAACCAACGGCAAAGGAAGATCTTTCTCTCTGTCTCTCTCTCTCTCTTACTGTCCACTCTGCCTGTCAAAAAAATAAAAAAATAAAATAAAATAAAAAGAAGTTATTTGCTGGGGTGGGCATTGTGACACAGCAGATTAATCTGCGGCTTGGGACACCCAAGTCCCATATAGGAGTGCCAGTTTAAGTTCTGGCTACTCTGTTTCCAATCCGGCTCCCTGTTCACATGCCTTGGAAGCAGCCCATGACAGTAGAAGTACTTGGGTTGTTGCCACCCACACAGGAGCCCAGGTGGTGTTTCTGGCTCCCGACTTCAACTTGGCCCAGCTATGGATACTGTGGTCATTTCAGGAGTGAAGCAGCAGATGGAATATCAATCAATCACTCTTTCTTTGAAGTAAATAAATAAATCTTTAAAAAGCAGTTATTTGCTACAAACTTCAGTCCTGAGAACGATATTCACACATTTTACAACTCTTAGCGTGGGGAAAAAAAAATCACTTCTCATACATAAGAAGCATCAATTATGGAAAAATTGGTCCAGGAAAATGTAAACATGTAATTTCCAACATGATCAAATGATAATTAAATTCAAATGTACTGCATTAGTATTTTATGTTAGTATATAAACTCTCTCTACTCTAAGTTTTTAAACATGGGAAATAAGACGTGACCCTTAAGTGCGCATGCGTACACACACACACAGTCTCTCTCTCTCTTATTTCATTCTGTCAATCAGAGCTCCCATGATGAATAATTGAAAGAACTTGAATTATGCTTAACTTTAGTTCTTCCCCTTTGTAATAGCTTACCAGATTTGTGCTTCTTGTGTTTTGCTTTCTTTTTGATGATCAATAACTTATTTTGGATCTCAGGTTTATAAGACTTGAATGCAAGAGAATGAAGACTTTCACGCTTTCTCTGCAAATTTTCATTCAAAACATCTTTCAGTTTCTTTTTTTTCTTTTTCTTCTTTTTTGCTCTCATTTTAGTTAGTTTGAATTTTTTGTGGCTCTGCACCGACTGCTCTAGTAGAACATCCCGTACAATTTTGTGGCAGTTCATTTCTGGATGATCAATGTGACTTCCATTTACATGAATTTGGCAAGATTTTAGAGTATTTTCTTTTAATGGACTGGATTCAGTATTTACTGTGGAAGCTTCATCATATTTTTCTTGATTTTCTATAAATCTTATTTCACCTGGACTGAGAGGCTCTCCAAAACCAGTAACTTCCCCTGGACTCCCTGGTTTCTCTCTATTTTCTTTACAGCAATCAGATTTTTTAATTTCACAAGGCCTGCGAATTCTAACTTCATAGCTGGATTTTACTTCCATTTCAACACAGTTGTCATGATTATCCAAGTTCAACTTAGCAGGGCAGCAAGCAGGATCTAAATTAATCCCCTGCTCTTTTTTAAGGGCAGAAGGCAGGCCTTCTCGATAACACCTATGTTCTCCATTACTTGTACCAAGATAATCACACTTCAATTTCTCCAGTTTAATCCGAGGTACTCTTTGTATTTTAATGGGAGGGACTGGAAATTCTGGGGCCTGAAAAGGTCTCTGTTTATAAATCCGTACATCTGCACCACAAAACTGTGGAAAATGTACATAAGCATTCTCCAAATAATCATAACCAAGGATAACTTCTCTGCATTCATGGATGGGCTGACCAAGTACAGCATCTTGAACTTCTTTTTGTGTTTCATACACAAAGTCACAAAGACCCTTAAGTAACCACACTTTTTGGTAGAAAGGCAGTTCATGAAAAGGTTTTTCTTCCAATGGATTAACTTCTCCAAGAACTTTAAAAAACTGAGGACACAACCCAAGTTTTTCAGCACAGTTATCGGGATTTTCAGTCTGTCCTACAGCAGTATACCACTGCTGCACTTTCTGTCTCAGTGCTGCTTCCCAGGTCCTATAAGGCAAAGTAGGTCTTCGATGTAAGGTAGGTCTGCGATGGGGAGGACTTAATAGAGAAGTCATTATTTTAGATAAAAAAGCATTACACTGAGGCATTAGAAGACAACGTTCCAATTCATAAAAGACTATTTCTGGCAAATTTAGAATTTGCTGGGCTAAGCAAAGGAAATGCCCAATAGCTGGAATTTCCCACATGTTCTCCATACAAGTAGGGGCTGCTTGAGCTAGAAGTTTTCTTTCCCATTCTTCTATTTCCTTTTGACTAGCCTCTTCTGCTTCTTTTCTTTCCTGCTCCCGAAGCCTAAAGAAAATTTAATAAATCATACTATTATTAAAGTTGAAAGTACCAATGAACACAAAACTTTAATAATATTATATTTAACTTCAGTCATCAAGGCAAATGACTTTTCTAATTTTCAATGTTAACACAAAGTATTGCATAAAAAGCATCATTTTTTTCAGATAAAGAAATAAATATATCACTTCACCCCAACCTCTACTGATACAGGATTATTATTCAAATTATTGTCCTCAAACTTTTCAAATTATAATGCATACCAACTTTCTTTAAGAAAAGCACAGTGGAGGCCAGCTCCATGGCTCACTACGCTAATCCTCCGCCTGTGGTGCCGGCACCCTGGGTTCTAGTCCCTGTCAGGGCGCCAGATTCTGTCCTGGTTGCTCCTCTTCCAGGCCAGCTCTCTGCTGTGGCCCGGGAGGGCAGTGGAGGATGGCCCAAGTGCTTGGGCCCTGCACCTACACGGGGGACCAGGAGGAGGCACCTGGCTCCTGGCTTCGGATCGGTGCAGGGTGTCGGCCGTAGCAGCCATTTTGGGGGTGAACCAACGGAAGGAAGACCTTTCTTTCTTTTTCTCGCTAACTCTGCCTGTCAAAAAAAAAAAAAAAAAAAAAAAAAAAAAAAAAAAGCACAGTGGAATTCATTGTAATAATGTCTAGAAGTAATATAACTTCTTAAAAGAGCTGTAAAGATGTTTATATCTTTTGATCCCAGAACTTCATTCCTAGAATGTTATAACAAGAAAGGGGCCAATGTTGTGGCACAGTGGGTTAAGGTGGTACAGAGGATTAAGCAAAGCTTTCAATGCCATATCAGAGTGCTGGTTCAAGTCCCGATGCTCTGCTTCTGATTCAGTTCCCTGCTAATGTACCTGGGAAAGTAGCAGAAGGTGGCTCAAATACTTGGGGCCCTTCCACTCACATGGGAGACTTTAATGAAATTCCAAGCTCCTGGATTTGACTGTTTCAACTATATGGGGAATGAACCCAGCAGATGGAAAAATCTCTTTCTCTCTGTCTCTCCCCGTCACTCTGTATTTCAAATAAATAAAATAAATCTAAAAAAAGGGAAAGCTGTAATAAAATAATTTAATATAAGGAAAAAGGTATGTAGTTATATGATGCTAACTGGAATTTTATCATATCAGAAAAAGAAAACCATGAAGTGCATTACAAAACTTGGAAATGAGTGGGATACACTATGTAACCTTAAAAATTAAAAATATCATGTATAAACAGAAAATTTCAAAATACAACACAGTACATACTTAATATATAATAGTGAAAATATGTGTATGTTGAATAAGGAGATGACAGTATTGCAAAAATAACTCCTAGGTTAATAGGATTATGAGTGCTTCCCACCCCCCCTTAAAAGCATCTTTACTGAGACAGCTATAAATCCTTCTCAACTAGAAAAATAAAATAAAATTACATGAAAAAAAATCGGTATAGATCTTTGGAACTTTAGGCAATGGCTTCTTAGATATGATATCCAAAACACAAGCAAGAAAAGAAAAAGATAACACCAAAACTGGAAAAATTTGTCTTTTTTTTTTTAATTTATTTTATTTATTTGAAAGGTAGAGTTCCAGAGAGAGAAAAGGAGAGACAGAGTGATCTTCCATCTGCTCGTTCATGCTTCAAATGGCTGCAATTGCCGAGACTGAGTCAGGCCAAAGAAGGAGCCAGAAGCTTCTTCCAAGCTTCCTACATGGGTGCAGTGTGGGCCATCTTCGGCTGCTTTCCCAGGTGCAACAGCAGGAATCTGGAATAGAAGTGGAGCATCTGCAACTCAAAACAGGTGCCCATATGGGATGCCAGTGCTGCAAGTGGCAGCTTAACCTGGTAAAGCCACCACACCAGCCCCCAAACATGTGTATTTCAAAAGAGAATCATAGGGGCCGGTGCTGTGGCGCAGCAGATTAATCCTCCGCCTGCGGCGCCGGCATCCTATGTGGGTGCCAGTTCTAGTCCCAGCTGCTCATCTTCCAATCCAGCTCTCTGCTGGGACCTGGGAAAGCAGAAGATGGCCTAGGTCCTTGAGCCCCTGCACCCGCATGAGACCCAGAAGAAGCACCTGGCTTCGGATTGGCACAGCTCCAGCTCTTGCGGTCATATGGAGAGTGAACCAACAGATGGAAGACCGTTCTCTCATGTCTCTCTCACTGTCTGTAACTCTACCTCTCAAATAAATAAATAAAATCTTTAAAAAAAAAAGAATCATCAAGAAATTGAAAAGACAACCCAGGGAAGGAGAAAAAATTTTACAAATCATGTATCTATTAAGAGACATACATGCATATTTACAGCTGAGATACACAACCCAATTTACAAATGGGCAAAGAAACTGCATTGACATTTCTCCAAAGATACACAAATGAACATCTAGCAATGGCAAAATGTTCAACGTTGTTATCCATTAGAAACAAATCAAAACTACAAAGAAATGCCACTTTATAGCCAATAGGATGACTATCATACAAAAAGATAACAGCAAATACTGAAGATTACCTGGAGAAATTGGAAACCTCACTTACTGAAAATGGTATAGCTATTTTGAAAACTAGTGGTCCAGCAATTCTACTCATAAGCATATACTCAAGAGAAATGAAAACATTTGTACACACAAAAACTTGTGCATGAATGCTCCCAGCAGCACTATTCAGAATAGCCAAAAATAGAAACAAAAGTGTCTAACATTGGCTATTCTACTACCACCATATTGTGATAGGTTAAGGCAAATACAGGGGTCGGCACTGCGGCGTAGTGAGTAAAGCCACTGCCTGTAGTGCTGGCATCCCACATGGGCACCAGTTCAAGACCTGGCTGCTCCACTCCTGACCCAGCTCTCTGCTATGGCCTGGGAAAGCAGTAGAAGATGGCCCATGTCCTTGGGCTCCTGTACCTGCATGTGAGACCTGGAAGAAGCCCATGATTCTGGGCTTTGGACTGGCACAGCTCCAGCCATTGCAGCCAACTGGGGAGTGAACCACTGGAAGGAAGACCTCTCTATCTCTGCCTCTCCTCTCTCTGTGTAACTCTAACTTTCAAATAAATAAAGTAAATCTGAGAGAGAGAGAGAGAGAAAAGAAGAAGGAGGAGGAGGAGGAGGAGGAGGAGGAGGAGGAGAGGGAGGGAGGGAGGGTGGGTGGGTAGAGGTAGGTATACAGACAAATGGAGACCTTTCATATGCAGATTCATTCCCAAATTCCTTAACAGCAAGGCTGAAGCCAGAATAGAACTCAAGAAAGTTATCCCAGGTGAGTGGCAGGAACTCAACTCCTTGGTTGTCATCTGCTGCCTCAGAAGGTGTGCATAAGCAAGAAGCTGGATTGGAAGTGGAAGGGCTTAGATCTGAAGCAGCAGACGCTCCGATATGGAATGTGGGCATCCCAAGAGCCACTTTAGATTCTGCACTAAATGCTCACCGTAGAGTAGAATCTGGCTTCCTCCATAGAGCAAGGACTCCAAAAGCCCATATACTCAGCAGAGGGATATACTAGACACATTTTCTTCTCCATCCTCCACTAGGGAACTGAAAGGAAAATTGTTTATGTTCATGATAGAAGAGGTGATTGGAAAAAAATAAAATCTCTCCTGTGAATTTGTAACTATAAACTTGACTCTCCTAAGGATGTACTGCCCAAATTCATATTTCCCATGTGCTCATGAAAACACTGCCCTAAAAATGAATTTAACATGGTCTCATGCCAATATTGCTGTCAAGTACTTAAACAACAACAACAAAAAAACTCCAATCTCTAAGAAAACGTACCTTATACCTAGGCCTTAGAGAACTCTCACTAATGGAGCTGGCATCATGGCACTGTGGGTTAAGCTGTGGCCTGCGATGAGTGCTGGTGCATGTCCCAGCTGTTCTACTTCTGATCCAGCTCCTTGCTAATGTGCCTGGGAAAGCAGGGGAAGAAGGCCCAAGGACTCGGGACCCTGTACCCATGTGAGAGAAAAGAATGGAGTTCCAGGCTCCTGGCTACAGTCTGGCCCAGGCCTGGCTTCTGGAGGCCATTTGGGATAAGAACCAGCAGACAAAAGATCTCTCTCTCTCTTTCTGTCCCTTTCTGAAACTCTTTCAAATAAATAAATAGATCTAAAAAAAGAAAAAAAGAACCTCCACTAAGGCAGTGACAAGAAATGAGTTCACAAACAAAAACATAAAGGAATGTTTATACATTTATAAAGGAAATACAGGGGACAGGAAAAAAAGAATTTGACTCTAAAAAGACAATAGATGTAGGAATAAAAGGCCACAGAAATACAATGTTCAGTGAGACAAAAACTGAAAACATAAAGAGATTATTTTATTAAAGGTAGTTCTGAAAAAGAATTTGTAGAAAAATATAGAAATTTGTGGGCCATTTTTTAGGTCATTTTAGCCTTGGCAACTCATGACAAGAGCCTAGGGTGATTACTGACGCCATAAACAAGAGTGTCAATTTGTTAAGTCAACAACAAGAGTCACTGTGCACTTACTCCTCATACAGGATCTCTGTCCTAAATGTGGTGTACATTGTGATTTAATGCTATAACTAGTACTCAAACAGTACTTTACACTTTATGTTTTGTGTGGGTGTAAACTGTTGAAAGCTTTACTTAATATATACTAAATTGATCTTCTGTATATAAAGATAATTGAAAATGAATCTTGATGTGAATGGGATGGGAGAGGGAGTAGGAGAGGGGAGGGTTGTGGGTAGGAGGGAAGTTATGGAGGGGGGGAAGCCATTGTAATCCATAAGCTGTACTTTGGAAATTTATATTCATTAAATAAAAGTTAAAAAAAAGAAAAATATAGAAATTTGGGGGCCAGCACTGTGGTACAGCAGGTAAAACCACTACCTGCAGTGCTGGCATTCCATAGGGTTTCAGTGCTAGGCGCAGCTGTTCTTCTTCCAATCCAGCTCTCTGCAATGGCCTGGGAAAGCAGTGGAACATGGCCCAAGTCCTTGGGCCCCTGCACCCTGCTCCTGGCTTTGGATAAGCCCAGTTCCAGTCGTTGCGGCCATCTGAGGAGTGGACCAGCAGATGGAAGACCTCTTGTTCTCTCTCTGCCTCTGAGTAACTCTGCCTTTCAAATAAATAAATAAAACTTAAAAAAAAAATAAAGAAAATTTCAGAAATTTAAAATAAAAACAGATTTTCAACTAACTCCTCAACAAATAATGGAAGCTGGCACACAATAGAGTCTCTTTAATATCCTTCAACATTTGTGATTTCTAGCCTCCATCTAGTATTTGGCTTGGTGGTTCAGATGCTGGATAAGACACCTGGGTCCAGTGCTGGAGTATCTGGTATGAATACCTTGCTCTGGCTCCTGACTCCAATTTTCTGCTGATGTAGACACTGGAAGACAGTGGTGATGGCCAAAACAGTCAAAGATGGTCAAAGCAGTTCCTGCCATCTACGTGTAAGACCTGGCCAAGGGCCACTGTGAGCATTCTGAGTCCAGCCTTCATGAACATAAAATTTATGTTTGGCATCCAAAACAAGACTATCAGACATAAAATGATGCAGAACTATATGATGCATAATGAAAAAAAAAAATGACCTGAACCTGCCCCAGAAATGACAGATGACAAGATTGGCAAGTAAGACCATCAAGTTAGTTACTGATATTGTATTCCATATGGAGAAAAAGTTAAGTAGGTGTGGGTTTTTGGCCTAACAGCTGGGCTGCCTGCATCTTTTTATCATAGTGCCTTGGTTTGATGCCTGGCTCTGATCCTGATTTCCAGATTCCCACTGATACAAACTCTAGGAGGCAGCATGATGGTTCAAGTAGTTGGGATCCAGCCACCCATGAAAGAGACCTGAGTTGAGTTCCTGGCTCCAGCTTTGGCCCCCAACCTGGGGCCACTGCAGTTATTTGGGGAGTAAACCAGCTGATAGATGCTCTATCTGCCTGCTTCTTTCTGTTTTTCAGGTAAATAAATAAATATTAAAAAGTAGGTTCATGGGAGATATAAAAAAGACCCCAACTGAACTTTCAGGAATGAAAACTACAATGTATATGAAAATATGTTGCATGGCATTAATGACAGAAGGTCAAGAGAAAATATTCAAATTTAAATATATGGAGAAAAGATATTTTTATTATATGCTTAAATGATCACAGAAAGAAGTTCTAAAATGCAAGAAGGATTGGGAACAAGTGAACTGTCAATCACATGGATAAATATAAACAAGCATTATATTACAAAACAGTAATAATGACCAGTATGAGGGTAAAAAAAAAAAAAAAAAAAAATGGGTGCCGAGGTTGGGGTTGTGGCATAATGGGGATAAGCTGCCACCTGCAATGCCAGACAGCTTTTTTTTTTTTTATTAGAAACTTAAATAGTACTATATGACTTTTAAACCAGAGCGCCTACATAAAAAATAAAAAAAGTTCTTAAATCAATTATTCAAAACTGAAAGAATATTAGCTGTGTGACTAAAAGATCCTGGTTATGTTAAATTTATAGATACTGTGTATCTTACCATGGAATTGGTATTCTCTTCACTTTATATATTGATAAGGGTAGTAATTTATTTTCCAACACAGATAAAGTTTTAAGTAACCCAGAAGTTATTTAAAACTTTGTTTTGGGGGTTGGCATTTATGGCACTGGTATACATTATCACAGTGCGAATTTGAGTTCTGGCTGTTCCACTTCTGGCCCAGCTCTCTGCTAATACACTGAGGAATGCAGTGGCAGATGACTCACATGCTTTGGCCCCAGATTCTGACCATATTGGCTATTTAAGGAGTGAACCATGTGGAAGATCCCTCTCTTTCTCTGGCTCATCCACTCTTTCTGTTGCTCTTTCAAATAAATCTTTTAATAAAATTTGGATATTGTATCTATTAGACTTACCTATCATGAAGAAGTAGGTTTATTTACTATAGTTGGCATAGAAAATTAGTTTTGGTCTATGTTGTCACAATCCTAAGATGAACTCACCAGTAAATCACTTACTGGTTAGGAAAATATCTCAGGACTTTAAGTCTAAAAATTCGGTCTTGTTGACTGTATATACCAGTAAGATATAATGATGTTCACAGCAGACTTGTAATCTCAAAATTAAAATGTGACACCCATTGTTCCCAAAAGGAATTTGATAATGGTTCTGGGAAGCACCAGACATTAGAATAGATACAAACAGCACCAAGTAGGGAAAAAGATACATAAAAAAACCCCAAAAACAAAAAACAGGGGATCCTGAAGGCAACCCATACATCAATGAAATACTTGTTGTCTGACAGAGAACAGTGCTATGTGTTTTGGTAGAAGTGAAACAGTAACAACCAGTGCTCAAGGAAGAAAATGAAAGGGGAATTTAGAGCAGATGAACCAACTTTTATGGAGTTATTTTTGCCTAAGGCAGTAATAAGTAATCCTTGGTCAATATAGATTAGTGATAATGGTAATTTCAGAAACTATTTGCTCATCTTAAGAACCTATAGAAAGGTGAGAAGATAACTTCCTCAAGCTTTCATAGGAGGTCAGTTTAATCAAAAACACATGGTTTGCCTGGTGGACCAAGGTTAGCACCAACTGACTTCTGCAAGAACAAGAAAATCAGGGAATAGTATAAAACACTCATTCTTTGAGCTAACATGCCTGGAAGGGCTGGGACACCATTGAGACCAGATGCTGACATCTGTGAGCACTGCCTATTCAAGTGCTGCTACTCTCACTGCTGTTCTCCAGAAACAGTCTTTCAGGGGAAAATAATGAAATCCAGCCTCAGAGTGTGAAGAGGTGCGAGGAAAAGGAAAGTATACATCTGGTGTAGGCCAGTAAAAGGCAGATCTCTCTCTCTCTCTTGATATACAGTACTGTAGTAAACAGGGAATGGGGGCTTATCAAAGAGCTACTGAGTTAATGTATATAATCAGCCACTTCTAAAACTGTAGGACAGCAGCTGGTATTGTGGTGCAGCAGGTCAAGCTGCTGCCTGTGAAGATAGCAGACCATATCAGAGCACCAATTCAAGTCCTGACTGCTCTGTTTTTCAATTTATTAATCCTCCCCCCCCCCCCCCGGCAGAGTGGACAGTGAGAGAGACAGAGAAAGATCTTCCTTTGCCGTTGGTTCACTCTCCAATGGTCGCCACACCCGGTGCGCTGCAGCTAGCGCATCGTGCTGATCCGAAGCCAGGAGCCAGGTGCTTCTCCTGGTCTCCCATGCGGGTGCAGGGCCCGAGGACTTGGGCCATCCTCCACTGCACTCCCGGGCCATAGCAGAGAGCTGGCCTAGGAGAGGGGAAACCGGGACAGAATCCAGTGCCCCGACCGGGACTAGAACCTGGTGTGCTGGCGCCGCAGGCAGAGGATTAGCCCAGTGAGCCGCGGCACCGGCCTCAATTTATTAATGTTCAAAGTCTGAGTTACAACAGAGAGATAGGGACAGAGAGAGGTCTTCCATCTGCTGGTTCACTACCCAAATGGCTGAAACAGCCAGAGGTGGGCCAAGCCAAAGACAGGACACTAGATCTTCAACCATGTCTCCCAATTGGGTAGAGGGGTCCAAGGACTTGGGTCATCTTCCATTGCTTTTCCACACACATTAGCAGGGAGCTGGATTGGAAGTGGAGTAGCAGGGACTCAAACCAGTGCCCATATGGGACACTGGCATTTGTGGGCAGCCACAGGTAGTCACTCCCTTCATTTACACTTAAACATATGAATGAAGACTTCCTGGCACAGACAATTAGGCTAGGGAGATTCCTGGAAGAGGCAGGAAGAACCTTATCTCACTGCTAAACCTCTCACCAGAGATAATATAGATAGTCACACCTGAAACCTGCATTTATCACCTTAGTGTTTTATTGTAACTTTAAAGCCTTTTTGATATGTAAATCTTTTGTGCTCCTTCTTGTAAACAACTGGTCCTGTTTAAATACTACTAGATTTGTTGAATAAAGGAGCCTTGATCAGGAGTTGTCTTGGCTCCATTCTTTGCGTCCTTGTCCCCGCATTCCCACTCTCTGTTTCAGGAAACCCAGTTCATTGTGCCCCAGGTCCACACAGGCATACAGTAGCTTAACGCATTATTCCACAACACTGGCCTCCTGCTCCATTTCTGATCCACCTACCTGCTAATATTCTTGGGAAGGCAGCAGAAGATGGCCTAAGTACTTGGGGCCCCTATTACCCATGTAGAAGATCCTGATGGAGTTCTAGGCTCCTGGTTTTGGCCTGGCCCAGTACTGACTGTTAAAGTTATTTGGGGAGTACATCAGTTGGTGGAAGATCTTTGTCTCTTCTTCTCTATCACTCTATCCTTCAAATAATTAAAAGATATCTAAACAAAATTTTTAACACTTAGATATAATTTAAAAACTAAAAACACTTTATTAAGAAATGCTGAAGGAGCCAGTGCTGTGGTGCAGCAAGTTAAAGCCCTGGCCTGAAGCACTGGCATACCATATGGGCGCTGGTTCTAGTCCAAGCTGCTCCTCTTTTGATCCAGCTCTCTGCTATGGCCTGGGATAGCAGTAAAAGATGGCCCAAGTCCTTGGGTCCCTGCACGCACTTGGGAGACCTGGAAGAAGCTCCTGGCTCCTGGCTTCAGATCAGTGCAGCGCTGGCCTTTGCAGCCATCTGGGGAGTGAACCAGCGGATGGAAGACCTCTCTGTCTCTACCTCTCTCTGAAACTCTGTCTTTCAAATAAATAAAATAAATCTTAAAAAAAATTAGAAAAAATAAAAAAGAAATGCTGAAGTAAATCACATTTTCCAACAAGGGCAGATTAAAAACCAACTTCCAAAGTTACTATTAATTATTTCTTTTTTTTTTTTTGAAGATTTACTTTAATTACTTGAAAGGCAGAGTTTTAAGGGGAAGGGGGGCAGAGAAAGAGATAGACCTTCCATCCACTGGTTCACTCCCTAAATGGCAGCAATGACAGGGGCTGGAACTTGAATGGGATTCTGGCATTGTAGATGGTGGCTTAACCTGCTCTGCCACAGTGCTGGCACCAATTAAAAATTTTCTCCAAAAATACTGTACAGAAAGAAAAAAATTAATGTGTTTCTATAATGTTAGCTTAAAAAAATTAAGCCTTCATTGATTGGGAAATACAAAAGACTGCTGAAAGACCACAAAACACATATTTTTAATTTTAGAAAAAAATGGGGGTGAGTAAACAATACCAAAGGAACAACAAAGTAGCCTGCCGATTTTTTTTTCCTGCATCAGTTCTCATTTTTGACAGGCAGAGTGGACAGTGAGAGAGAGAGAGACAGAGAGAAAGATCTTCCTTTTTGCTGTTGGTTCACCCTCCAGTGGCCACCGCGGCTGGCGCTCTGTGGCTGGCCCACCGTGCCTATCTGAAGGCAGGAGCCAGGTGCTTATCCTGGTCTCCCATGGGGTGCAGGGCCCAAGCACTTGGACCATCCTCCACTGCACTCCCTGGCCACAGCAGAGAGCTGGCCTGGAAGAGGGGCAACCGGGACAGAATCTGGCGCCCCTACCAGGACTAGAACCCGGTGTGCCGGCGCCGCAAGGCGGAGGATTAGCCTAGTGAGCCGCAGCACCGGCCTCATTTTTGATGTTCTTTACTGGCTTGGTGTTTATCTGTAACTGTGTGAAACACTAATAGATGCTGGGCCTAAACTTATTTTGGTCATGCATAATTTTGTGGAAATTCTGCTAATGAATAAACACCTTTATGGAAACAATTTGTGCTTTAAAGAATCCTACCTTGGGGGCCAGCATTGTGGCATAGTAGGCTAAGTCTCTGCCTGCAGCTCCTGCATCCCATATGGGCACCAGTTCATGTCCTGGCTGCTCCTCTTCCAATCCAGCTCTCTGCTTAGAGCCTGGGAAAGCAGTGGAAGATGACTCAAGTGCTTGGGCCCCTGTACCCATGTGGGAGACCCAGAAGAAGCTCCTGGCTCCTGGCTTCAGACTGGTTCAGTTCCAGCCATTGGAGCCATTTGCGGAGTGAACCAGTGGGTAGAAGACACCTCTCTCTGTCTGAAACTCTCTCTCTCCAATAAATAAATAAATCTTAAAAAAAAAAAGAATCCTACCTTAGTTTACACATTTTTATTGAATGTTTGCCCTGTGTAAGGATACAAATAAGTGAGAAAATGTAAATCCTACTCTCAAAAGAGTTTACTATCGGGCCGGTGCCGCGGCTCACTAGGCTAATCCTCCGCCTTGCAGCACCAGCACACAGGGTTCTAGTCCTGGTGGGGGCGCCGGATTCTGTCCCGGTTGCCCCTCTTCCAGGCCAGCTCTCTGCTGTGGCCCGGGAAGGCAGTGGAGGATGGCCCAAGTGCTTGGGCCCTGCACCCCATGGGAGACCAGGATAAGTACCTGGCTCCTGCTATCGGATCAGCGCGGTGCGCCAGCCGCAGCGCACTGGCCGCGGCGGCCATTGGAGGGTGAACCAACGGCAAAAAGAAGACCTTTCTCTCTGTCTCTCTCTCTCTCACTGTCCACTCTGCCTGTCAAAATAAATAAATAAATAAAATTTAAAAAAAAGAGTTTACTATCTAGTAAAAAACATATATAGGAGCTTTACTCCATAATAATCCATTAACTGAGGAATCAATACAAATATGGAAACTGGTGCCATGAAAAAGAAAATTAACATATTTATTCCTAATTTTTAAAGTGAACAATACATAATACTGTATTTTAGGAAAATCAGTCATTCACATCAAGTGTATTAGTCAAGTTTTGTACCTGTTAACTAAAGAATCTCCTGGCTAAGGAATTTATTTAATGATTAGTAAGTAGCTTACAGAAACTCTGTTAAAGGTTAGAGAGCCAAACTTAAGAAGATATGACAACAGAAAAAAATCTCAACCACACTTAAGAACTTATCCAGGGAAAGCTAGATTGCTGGCAGTACACAGCATCTCTGACACTATGAACCTAGAATCATGAGAATCCCTTACCACCACCTCTGCCAGATGACAAACTCTCTGGGTTCAAGATTGCCACCAGATGCTGTTCCCATACAATTTCAAGTTAAGAAGTATATGTCTAGGGGCCGACACCGTGGCTCACTTGGTTAATCCTCCGCCAGTGCCAGCATCCCATATGAGCGCTGGGTTCTAGTTCCAGTTGTTCTGCTTCCAGTCCAGCTCTCTACTGTGGCCCGGGAGGGCAGTAGAGGATGGCCTGGGTGCTTGAGCCCTGCACCCACAAGGGAGACTAGGAAGAAGCACCTGGCTCCTGGCTTCGGATTGGCACAGCGCCAGCCGTAGCGGCCATTAGGGGAGTGAACCAGTGGAAGGAAGACCTTTATCTCTTTTTTTTTTTTTTGACCTTTATCTCTGTCTCTCTCTCTCACCGTCTATAACTCTACCTGTCAAAAAAAAAAAAAAAAGTATATGTCTAGTCACATTCTTCTATCTACCTTAGCTGTGGAGGTGTAGAAAATATACATTTTTGGCATCTGTGTTGCAATATCACAATTTATAGGATAGCAAATTACCAAAATGTAATATTTGTACTAAAAGATGCTGGCTAGGCACAAAACTGCAAATATCTATTTCATTAAGTCACCATTTTTTGTGTTATAGAGAACTTAAAACTAAACCGTTAATAATACAAAGTTTTTATTTTACAAAAATATAGACAAATTTATTATTTTAACGAGAGATTTCCAAATAGGTATCACTGGAGGCCCACCTTGTGGTGCAGCAGGTTAAGCTGCCACCTGTGACACAAGGCATGCCATACTGGAATGCCAGTTCGAGTTGAGGCTGCTCTGCTTCCAATGCAGCTCCCTGCTAATGTGCTTAGGAAAGTAGTGGAAGATGCCTAAGTACTTGGGTCCCTGCTACCCACAGGAGAGATCTGGATGGAGTTTCAGGCTCCTGATCACTGCAGCCATTTAGGGAATGAATCAGCGGATGAAGATCTCTGTCTCCTCGCTTTATCACTCTGCCTTTTAAATAAGTAAAATAAATATTCAAAAAATATATAACAAATCAAAGTAAGGAATATACAATACTTCTGGCAAACCAAATGGTTTCACAAAAACGAAGAGTGAACAGATCCAATTTTTCCTTAATGGCTCAAAGTCGCTATTATAAACAGATTGCAGTGGTCATGATTAGTTTCACAGCCATTTCAGCAACTATCTATTAACCACAATATTCACTTAGTAATTACAGGCTTATAGTGTTTCTGTCTCTTAAATCAACAATGCCTCCATATTTCAGCTGCTCTGAAGACTGCCTGCTGTCTCATAAGCATTTTCCTCTCTCTCTGTAACTCTACTTCTCGAATAAATTTTAAAAATTTAAAAATAAAAAATGGCCAGATTGGGCCGGCGCCGCGGCTCAATAGGTTAATCCTCTGCCTAGTGGCGCTAGCACACCAGGTTCTAGTCCCAGTGGGGGCGTCGGATTCTGTCCCGGTTGCCCCTCTTCCAGGCCAGCTCTCTGCTGTGGCCAGGGAGTGCAGTGGAGGATGGCCCAAGTGCTTGGGCCCTGCACTCCATGGGAGACCAGGAGAAGCACCCGGCTCCTGCCATCGGATCAGCGCGGTGCACCGACTGCAGCACGCCGGCTGCGGCGGCCATTGGAGGGTGAACCAACGGCAGAGGAAGACCTTTCTCTCTGTCTCTCACTGTCCACTCTGCCTGTCAAAAAAAAAAAAAAAAAAAAAAAAAAAAGGCCAGACCACGAAATCTTACTCAGTATGCCTCTCTGTTCAATAGGCCATAATCTTCTATCTCTTTTAGCTAGGTTTTCACTGTTGTCCAAAGATAGCAATAAAGGAATGCCAGGATTTTTAATTTTGGCAACCTGACTTTAAGAACACATTATTTTTTGTGGCATATACTGTACAAAAAAGAAAAATAGTTATTGTACATAAATTAAAATACAGTGTGGGGAGCTCTGTATTAGATCATAAATTAGAGGCCTGATAATTTACTTGGGGGTCTGTGTATGCCCAGATGATCAGCTATAAACTATGGTATGCCCATCAGATAACGAAAGTGTTATCACATTAAAATCTATACTAGAATTTTTCAGCTTGCTACTATCTTGATCTTAAGTTTCTGATATTAAAACAGTTTTAATCTACTAAACAGTATGAAAACTTTATTTTCCCACTTCCTAGGACAAATATTTTAATAATTTTTAAAAAGCCTATGACCAGGACAAAAGCACAGCTCTAGTAATATTTTGTCAGGGAGTCATATGATCTCCTGTCTTCCAATATGACCTTTCTTATAATGATTTTAAAGTCCTTTCTAGAAAGATTTAAACATACAATAGTTATATTCTCAGCTAGTCTCTAACTCTTGACAGGGTATTAGATTGACAGAACAGACAGACTGAAAGAATTTCAGGTCTCATGATAGACAGTAAGGGTAACTGTATGAGTACATAGGGAAGGAGGCTTTATTTAGCACTCCCATGTTTCACATCACAGGTTGCCACTCAAAAGTTACATTTTCCTTCTGAAGACTTAAAAGAAATCTTGGGATACACTGAAAGGACACATTATTATCTCTCTGGCACTAGCAATGTGATACTTCATACAAACTTTAATACTTATATTTTCAGTTATAAAAGAAAAGCATGCTTATTTTAGAAATTGTAGGAAATAGTTTAAAGCCCCAAAATTTTTCATACATTTTATATATGCTTTTATGTGAACTCTAAATGTGAATGTACATAAGCTCAATAATACTTTTTTGGCCTTGAAAAAAGGCAAGACGACCACAGAGGCAAGAACAACGGCAAGGTGAGAAACCAATGGAGAAGCCAAATGATGAAGCAGGGTCTTATAAATGGTATGAAGCCATTATAGTTTTTGTGTGTACTTGTTTTGTTTTGGGGTAATGACAGGTAATAGAGCAGGTTAGTAGCACAATCAGATTTTTATTTGAAAAAGTTCATTCTATCTTAATGTAAAAAATGGCATGAGCAATGTTAAAAAAATTAAGAGAAGATTACAGTAGTCTAAGTGAGATATAAAGATACAAGATGGAGGCAGAGAAGACAGGAGAAAAGTGGGCATATTCAAGAAAGGTTAAGAAAATAGAACTGTCAGAATTTGAGGATGGATTTAACATGTACATGAAGGAGAAGAAGGTAACAAAGATGACTCCCATGTTGCTAACTTGTACAATCCAATGGATATTGGTGCCACTCAGCAAGGTAAGAGTCACTACAGAATGACCGAGATTTAGAGGGAAAGATTGTGCATTCATGGTTAATTTTAGATATGTCTGAAAAACACATCTATGCCAAATATCTTTTGTTTCCTTCCAGGTCAGATTCCCTTTCTGTCTTCACTGCATAATTACCATTGTCAATATGCAATCTTATCCTCTGGCTTCCCTTGGATTCAGTCAGTGGAGAATCTTGGCAGATGATCAGAGATATATGAAAGTGGGGTAAAGTATTGATTCCTTTGGATTCCTCTCTGTAAGATAGTGGATTTTGCCCTGCAATAAATGGTATCCTCTCAAAACAGTCTCTTCTCTGTAACTCTCTCCTGAGTACCAGTAATTGCTTACTCTGATTATAATTTAAATGTGCCACCCGTTTCCTGACAGATGGGACAAATCGATGGATACCACATCTAGAGAAGATTTTAAGCAGACAACTAAATCTGAAACCTAAGGAAGAAATTTTGGCAAAATATATGGAGTCTTCCGTATATAGATGATCTGAGCATGGAGAAGATCACTTGTGAACAAATTACAACATGAGCAAAGGAGAGGCTCTAGAACAAAACACTGAGATGTGGCAACACTTAGGCAGTTAAGAATCAAATAGGGGGCCCAGGTTAAAGCCCTGGTCTGATGCGCTGGCATCCCATATGGGTGCCGGTTCTAAACATTAGTGACACTCAAGACTGAGAGAGTGACTGAAGTTAAACAGTTCAAATATTCATGTATTATCAGGAAGGAGAATAAATATACTAGTTTATTCTTTAAGCCAAATATATACACATGATAAGACATTTTATTGCTAGAATTCATTGAATATTTTATATAGAACACATGTGTTGGAACTATTGATACAATCTCTTTACAACAAATCTAGGAAGATCACATTATTTTGGCAGCATGCCATAAGACACTGAAGTACCTGCTTATACACATATACAAATACACGTATTTATAGGAGAGCAGTTCAAGTTCACAAAAAATGCAATTAAAAGACACACTTATTTTGATGCCAACAATTTTGAAACAGTATATGATACAGAAATCCTACTACTACATTTCCTGTAAAGAAAATGAAATCAGTCTGTCAGAAATATCTATACTCTCAATTTATTGCAGCACTATCACAATAGCCAAGAATGGAAACCTAAATGTCTTATCAACTGATGAGCAGGTAAAGAAAATGTAGTATGTAACCATAATGGAATATTATTCAGTCACAAAAAAAAAGAATTAAATTCTGTCGTTTTTGGCAGCATGGATAAATCTGGAAGACATTATGGTAGTTGAAAAGGCACAAAAAGACAAATACTACACAATCTTACACATGTGTAGAACATAAAGAAGTTGGTAATACAAGAGTATAGTAGGAAGAGTGATTACCAGAAATTGGCAAAGGGGAAACAGTGAAGAAGGCAGATAAAGAGAGTGGTTAACAGGTACAAAGTTGCATTTACAAGGAATAAATTCTGTTGTTCAAATGTACAGTAGGATGACTTGGGTTAATAATATTGTATTCAATATTTCAAAATAGCTAAAAGAGAGACTTCTAATATTTTCACCACAAAGAAACTTTAGAGGTATGAGATGATGGACAAGCTAAATACTTTGACATGATTATTACACATGTATACATGATACCCCATCAATATGTACAATTATTTGTCAGTTAAAATTTAAAAAGAAAACAAAAAGCAATGTGACTTTTTTTTAAAAGAGGAAATGATGCAGAAAAATGTTTCATAAATCTATACAAATCCCCCTGAGATTGGAGAGTACTAGCCTGTGACCATGTAGAGTAATACTTTAAGGAGCTTGCTAGGAATGATCAGGAAATTATAAGCTAACAACTCAAAGTGACACAAAATGGGGAGACAACTGAGGTCTGATCAGCTGGAGTGGAGAGTCCTCAGTCATCACTTTCTGGCATTTAGTGGAAATTCCAGAAGTATCTGGTTACAGCAGTGCCAAAATAGAATGAGGGCTATTCTAGACCTACCTTATAACAGCTTCAAACTTGGAGTAAAAGGATCATCAAACTGATCCATAAGAAATTTAATCTCCTGCCAGAATAAAGCAAAATCCTCTTTAAAGGACATAAATAAAAATCTAGATACTCAACGTAGCATTTATAATGTCTGATTTCTAATATAAACTACTAGAAAGGCCAAGAAGCATGAAAATGCAACTTACAACCAACCAGGAGAATAATCAGTCAATCCAAAGATCTTAAAATGGCAATGATGATGGAATTAGAACACAGACACACACACACAATTCCACATCAAATGCAGAGCATGAGCTAATAAAACAAGTAATAAGGAGAAAATCTTATAAGTTGTTAAAGAAGTAAGACACACTGCAGATAGATAAACAAAGATAAGGAGTTCAGCAGACTTGTTTTCAAAAATTAGGCATGGTATCACAAGTCATGCTTAAAGTACTCTGTCAACCTAGATATTTATGTCTATCCTTCAAAATGTAAAGCAAAGCCAACAAACAAAAACTATTCAAGACAAGAAAAAAAAAGTCCTAAACCCACACTTCATTTTTGTAAGAACAATACTACAAGAAAGGTTAAAAACTATTTTTTAGGCAATGAAAAAATACTGGATGATATCACGTATCACTATAAAGGAAGGCAGGATACTAGAAAAAATAAATGTACGGATAACTATGAAAACATTTTATCTTCATTCTTAAGTTTTTAATGTATGTGGAAAATGGAATTAAAGGAAGGGTAAGTTTATTTTGGTGCAAAATTTTTTGAAATCCAAGCACGAGTGGTCTTTAAAAGTTCAAGAAAAATGTGCATTATGAAAAACACTACACATGGATTTCAAAATTTATTTGCACCAGAATGAACATATCTTTTAATTCTATTTCTCCATGAAGTTTTTAAAGGACTTTCATATGTATGCATCTAACAGCATTGTTTCAACTTCCTATATAGGAAGTAGTCTAACAGGACTAGAGAAGAAATAAAAGGTCACTATTCTAAAAATTGTATTTCTGAACACAGTAGTGATAAGTAATTATATATTCAATTTTAAATAGACTATTTGGTAATTAGTCAAGGAGGCATTTGAAAAATGTGTACAATGAAAACTATAAAATATTGCTGAGAAAAATTAAAGTAATTATTAAAAAAATTAGTTGGTAACTTCCACACAATCCCAATCAGAATTTCTTTAAGTTTTTTTTTTCCTATAGAAATTCACAGTATGACTCTAAAATGACACAGAAATGTACTATATAGCCCAACAGGGGTAGGCACTGTGGTGTAGTAGGTTAAGCTGCCACTTGGGATGCCTGAATTCTTTAGGATCTAGTCCGCTTTTGCTTCCAATTCAGCTTCCTGTTAATGCATCTGGGAGGCAGCAGATGATGCCTAAGTACTTCAGTTCTTGCTACTCATACAGGAGACTTGGATAGAGTTCCTGGCTCCTAATCTCAGTGTGACCTGGCCTTGGATGTTGTGGGCATTTGGGGAATGATCCAGCAGATGGAAGATATCTCTGTCTCTCCCTCTCTCTTCTAACACTTTGCCTTTCAAATAACTAAATCAATAAATAAAACTTTACTGTAAAAAATGAATAGCCAAATTTTAAAAAAACTTAAAAGATTCATTTACTTAATTTACAGTCTTTTTAGAAAGGCATATGAATCAAATCAATATAGTACTAGAAAAGTTAGACCTACAGACAAATGGAAGATAATAAAGTTCAGAAAGACTCACACACACATTTAGTTGATTTTCCACAAAGATGCAAAAGGTAGTTCAGTAGTGAAATAATAGTTTTTTTTCAACAAATGATACTGGAATAACTAGTGTATCCTTTTGGAAAAAAATAAACTCTTACCCTTAACTCACACCACACACACAAAATATCTTCAAATGGATAACATAACCATAAAAAATAAAACATATGTCTGAAAAACAATTTCTATAACCTTGGATAAGCAATGATCTTCTACACAGGTCACAAAAAGCATAAACATTTAAAAAATGATATTTTTATTCAAAAGTAAAAAAAAAACCTCTTTTCCTAAAAATAAAAGTTTAAATTTTAAAGGCAGAGACTGCGAGAAAGTATTTGCAACATATATATGACAAAGGACTTCTATCCAAAATAAAAATAATTTTTATAATAATAAAATGCATGGGGTATATGAGAAACAAAAAAAGGATGGTAGCTCCTTCCAGAACGGAAGAAAAATATAAGGAATTCTGATTTTATCTATGTTTAATTTCTTTAAAAATTGCTGGGTTGGGGCTGGCACTGTGGTGCAGCGGGTTAACGCCCTGGCTTGAAGCGCCGCCATACCATATAGGCACCAGTTTGAGAGCTGGCTGCTCCACTTCTAATACAGCTCTCTGCTATGGCCTGGGACAGCAGTAGAAGATGGCCTAAGTCCTTGGGCCCCTGCACCGTTTGGGAGACCCGGAAGAAGCTCCTGGCTCCTAATCAGCACAACTCTGACTATTGCGGACATCTGGGGAGTGAACCATCGGATGGAAGACCTCTCTCCCTCTGCCTCTCCTCTCTCTGCCTCTCCTTCTCTCTCTAACTCTTTCAAATAAATAAATAAATCTTTAAAAAAAATTGCTGGGTTATAGATACACAGGACTTCAGTTGTTAATTCTTTGTTCTACCCTGAAATATTTTATAATTAAAAGAGAATAAGTTAACACTATACTGGAACTGCTAATTCCATATTACTCCATTAAATTTCAGTTACAGTTACTAAGATATGTAATGGAGAATTTTTCGCCCATGGCTGACTCCTCTATATTTATTCAATGTCAAGGCACACGTAAATGTAGTTGTTCCTCAGCATCCGTGGATTACTGGTTCCAGTACTCTCCACAGTGAAGATGCTGAAAACTGCAGTGTTCAAGTCCCTTACATAAAATAGCACTATATTTGCGTAAAAACTACACAAAACACATGTATTCTTAAATTATCTCTAGTTTACTTACAATACCTAACATAACGTAAATGCTATGTAAATAATTACATTGTAGTGTTTGGGGAATAATAATAAAGAAAAAAAGTCTGTACATGGTACAGATGCCATTTTTTGTTTTCCAATGTTTTCTATCGTTGGTTGGTTGAAACCATGTATGGAGAGCCCATAGACACAAAGGCTGACCGTATATGTAAAAGTGCAGAAGGGAAAAAGATTCAGTCATATTTGTAGTTTTTTTGATTAAACAGTCCTACTCAGGTGTCTAAATATTTCCATTATCACTTCAACAATTTATTCAAAACAAGTTCACTACTTTTTCCCCACCTTGGACTTACATTTTTTCAAGTTCTATTTTCTTTGCTGGTTTCACTGTTTTACAACTTACAAGGATGGTATTTTGCTTAGGAACACAACTCCAGAGTCAAACTGACTAGCTTCCAATCTTGAGTTCAACACTCAAAAAACTGCCTGACTTTGGGAAGGTTATTTGGTCTCTCTGTACTTCAGGATAAATTCTGAATGCATGTAAAATCCTCAGAGCTAGATCTGACAAATAGTCAAACTCAATAAACATTAGCCATTCTTTTGATCTTCTCTTATTGCTGTAAGTATTATCATTACTTCTACTCTCCAACTCATCTTTGCCTCTTTCTTCATTCTCCCTGTATCAGGGAAGGTACTAAATACCATTCATTATTACAGAACAATCTAACCTTGCCCTATTTCTAGATATCTGGACTACTGCAGCCTTCCTTTTCTTTAATTCTTTCCATTCCAATCTACTGTATAATATTACCAGGCTAATCTTTATCCCTTTCCATAAGCCTCCATTTCCTAGACTATGAGGGCACTTTGAAAACTTCATGCTAAAGTGGAATTAAAAATAAATTTATTTTGATACAAAAAACAACTTGAAATCCACGTATGGGTTTTCAATAACACTCATTTTTGCATGGATTTAAAACTTTTTGTGCCAAATTTATTTTTTTTTGAAAAAATTATTTATTTATTTGAGAAACAAAGAAAGAAAGAAAGCTCTCGTTCACTGGTTCACTTCCCAGATATCCACAATGAACAGCTGTGGGCCAGACCAAAGCTGGGAGCCAGGAACTCAATTCAGGTCTCCCACATGGGTGGCAGGAACCAAGTTACTTCAGCCATCACTGCTGAGGCCCCCTAGGGTCTACATTAACAAGAAGCTGGAGTCAGAAACCACAACCTGGTCCTGAAACCAATAACTCCAATATGGGATGTGGGAGTCTTAATCTGCATCTTAACCACTAAGCTAAATGCCCACCCCTAAATTTATTTTTCATTTCCATTTTCCAAGAATGTTTGATATATCATTGTAGGTTCTGCACAAGGAAAAAGGGTATCACAGAAGGTTCCTAAACTAATCACTGCTATCAAAAGTAGGAGGTAGAATGTCTCAAGACTGAGTTTTAGCTTTACAAATATCAAAACAAGTTACACTTATTACTACAAGAGGAGTGACAAAATATTTTAAATACTTTGACAAGTATTATATCAGCAATCTACTATATCAGCAATCATCCCTAAGATAGTCTGAGATTTAATTTAGTACAAAAGTTACTAGTTTTTTCCTACTAACATAGATGTTTGAATTTCATTTTAGAAAGAAATCTCTGGGCCCTGCTGTCTTAAGTAATACATTATGTAGATACCATCAGTTTATGCTCCCAGACCCTAGAAGGTACCAGTAATTGAGCACAATACTCTTTCTTGATGAAATTAATGCTAATGGAGGTGCTTGGAAAAGTGAACTTACATGTGATTCTTAACTCTCATGATCTCTACTGTCTCTCTTAATTTTAAGTCTATGATATTTTAAACCTACAAATCTATATAAAATTCCTTTTTAAAAAAATACTTATTTATGTATTTGAAAGTCAGAGTTACAGATAAAGACAGATCTTCCATCTGCTGGTTTACTCCTATGGTGACTTCAATAGTCAGTGCTCAGCCAGGCCAAAGCCGAGAGAGCTTCATCTGAGTCTACCACACGGATAACAGGGGCCCAAATACTTGGACCATTCTCTGCTGTTTTTCTCAGGCCATTAGCAGGGAGCTGGATTGGAAGTGGAGCCCTCAGGAATCGAACTGGTGCCCATATGACATGATGGCATTACAGGCTTTTACCCTCTATGCCACAACATCAGCCCCCTCCTCTAACTTATAGTTTAAAATCCTTTGAGAACATTACTAGAAATCTAGAAAATATTCTGAAATCTTGGACAAATTTTATTTTTGTATAGCTTCAAAAGACAATTTGTTTAAAATTATATTTTCAAGCAAATTCCATTGAGATGTTTCATTATTAATTTATATTTTGGTGACAACCCATTTTGGAACACTATTAAAATTGGCCCAGAATTTTGATATGGGCACATAGCTACTCTTTGAAAAGTAATTCCTTTGAATTGAACATCATGAAACTTAATTTTTTTTTAACATTTACCTTTTTTCTTCTTTTGCTCTCAGCTGTTCCTCCTGTCTCAAAACTTGAACCATTATAGATTCAAAAACTCCACTTGTCAAGCCTGCCAAACTTCGAGGTGTTGACCGACGCCTTGTTGAAGTACATGCAGTTCCCTTCTCATCCTCCAATCCATAATAGCCTCTAGATGTAACTGCTATCGTTGTCTTTTCTCTCAAGTGCCTTGGAGAAGAATAAGTCAATTTATAAGGTCAAATCTTCTAGATAAGCAATAAACCCCCTCAGTGTTTCAGTCCTATATACTTATTAAATCTAAGGGAAGGCTCTCTCTCAGACTAGTTTTATTACACTTGTAAGGAACGGTAAAAATTATGTAAGGAAGGTAAAAATCTGGAGTATAGATTAGTAAAGTATAAATAAACACTGTGTTTACCAAAAGGAGTCGTAAGTTACTGGTGCATTAAAATGTAAACCTTTATGGTATGAAGTGCAGTCAAAGTCTTGTCCTTCTTGGACTACATGCACTGTAGTTGATTATTTTGAATTTAGAATGACTATATAACAATCTTTCTCCCTGTGTTATCTAAGTCCCACAAATCACACAACTGTAAGGTTCTATTGAACTGTTGTAGTATTATGTGTTTTCTCTGCTATAAAAAGATTACACCATAACAAATTCAGCCTTAAGCAGGGCATGAACTTTAAACTGGGTTTCTAGTAAGAGAATTTAGGCTAATCTAGCATATCATTCAAGGCTATAACCCTTTACTGTACAACATACATATATCTGTATGCTAGTTAATTGAGTTGTGAGTAAAGAATTGTGCGCCCAAGGAAAACTGCTGACTGGCAATACTGAAAGTGAACAGGTGAACCTAGATTGATTTTAACATAGTGTTTTTAGAGATGAATCAACTAGCTCTATAAGTGTAATTACTTTTTCATCAAAATGAATGGAAGAGAATATTAACAGACAAATAGCTTTGAAAAATGATGACATCTCAGAGGTGACAAGGTATGTAGAGCACTGGGGATAAAAACCCAACAAATAAATAGAGCTTATATTATAAACTGTTTTTAGTTTATATTATAAATTATTTTAATAGCAATTCCTCAGAAAAAAGACCAAAGAGAAAATTATATACTTTATTATTCATGGGCAATAAAATTTCTTTAGTATTTATCATTCATAGTGAAAAGAAAACAGGGGCTGGCATTGTTGTGCAGTTTGGGATGCCAGTCTGAGTTCCAGTTACTCTGTTTCTAATCCAGGTTTTTGCTAATGTACCTGAGAAGACAGTGGAAGATGGCCTAAGTACTTGGGCCCCTGACACCCATTTGGGAAAGCAAGATGATGTTCCTGGACCTTGGCTTCAGCCTGGCCCAGACTGTACTACTGCAGCCATTTGGAGAGTGAACCAGTGGACAGAAGATCTCTCTCAGTTGCTCTTTCAAATAGATTTTAAAATGGGAGAAAGAAGAGAAAAAGTAAACTCAATTATGTCAATTCTTTCTTATTGTGAAATTTGAAAAGATGGATAGCACAGTGTCAGAAAGGATATAAGGGAAAGAAAAATTCTCGTACAACAATAGCAGGTGCTTAAACTGGAACAGTTATTCTGGAAATCAATTGGCTAATGATCATTAAGATTTAACGGATCCCTATAATTCTAAATAATAAAGAACACACAGAGTATTACTTGCTATTACAAAACAGGTCTCCTGGCTTTTCCTTTAATCTCCCTAGAGTCTGTTCACATGGTAATCCAGGTAATCCTTTCCTTAAAAACTAGTCAGATCATGCCATTACTTTGCTCTACCTCCTCCAATCATGCAGTTAAAATTAGAAAACTATCTAAAGTTCTTATGTCCTATCACACATGGTGTGATGTGGTTTTCATCTTCCCCTCCAGATCTCCTTTTCTGCCACACTGACCTTAGCTCAGCCACAAATATCTTTTTTTTTTTCTTTTTCTTTTTTTTTTTTTTTTTTACAGGCAGAGTGGACAGTGAGAGAGAGAGAGAGAGAGAGAGAAAGGTCTTCCTTTTGCCGTTGGTTCACCATCCAATGGCCGCTGCGGCCGGCGCATCGCGCTGATCTGAAGCCAGGAGCCAGGTGCTTCTCCTGGTCTCCCACGTGGGTGCAGGGCCCAAGGACTTGGGCCATCCTCCACTGCACTCCCGGGCCACAGCAGAGAGCTGGCCTGGAAGAGGGGCAACCAGGACAGAATCTGGTGTCCCGACCGGGACTAGAACCCGGTGTGCCGGCGCCACAAGGCAGAGGATTAGCCTATTGAGCCACGGCGCTGGCCTTTACAAATATCTTTTCATTCTCAGTCACGCCAGTATATTTGCCTCCCAGCATATTTGCATTTGAACTTTGTCCTGTAAGAAGACACTCTTCACCCAGATATTCTTATGGCTCAGTGTGATCATTTCATTAGGATCTTTGTTCAAACGTCACCACATTTCAGAGGACTTCTCTATGATATCTAATAAAGGATCCCCTGTCACTATTCCCTTAAATCTACGGTTTCCTTTTGCATCATATTACCTATCATTACATTGCAATATATAATTATCTATTGAGTAATTAAAACCATCTTCTCACTATAATAAAAGCTAAAAGAAAAAGGGGCTTTGTTTTGATAATCATTGTATTGTCAGACCCTCAAACTGGGATTAGTATTTGGAAGGATATAAGTTGTTTTTTATTTTAAATTTGCACATGAATTGTAAAACTTCTAGTCATCTATTTTTCTCACAGTAAAAGAATTTTGAATGTTTATTACTATTCATCAGAGAATAAATGTAATAAATGTAATAAAATGAAAAATCTCACCTCCAAATAAGAATGGCCAAATAATCAATGACCAAATAAATATATAAACTTCCCTTTTCTAAAATTCAAGCTTTTTTTCTATTAGGAAAATTATGTTATGAAATCAATCTAACAAGAATCTGAAAATAGTAATGTAATGCTAACTCTAAGCAAAAGCTAACCAGTAATTGTGGTTGATTCATTTCATTTTAGAGTTATTCATTCTTTCCTTAACAAAAACAACAACAACAACAACAACAACAACAAAAAAACATGAAAAAGTCTTTCCTGTGTTAAAACACTCCAAATTTCAGAGTTCAGAGGCTTAATTCTGTTTAAAATTACTGGAATTATTAACAAGGAAATGAACTGACAATAGGCTTTATAGTTAACATAGAACTGACACTGGCCCCTGATTAAAAATAGATGTTTAGGAGGCCGGCGCTGTGGCTCACTTGGTTAATCCTCCGCCTGCGGCGCCGGCATCCCATATGGGCGCCGGGTTCTAGTCCCAATTGCTCCTTTTCCAGTCCAACTCTTTGCTGTGGCCTGGGAGGGCAGTGGAGGATGGCCCAAGTGCCTGGGCCCCTGCACCCGCATGGGAGACCAGGAACCTGGTTCCTGGCTTCGGATTGGTGCAGTGCCAGCTGTGGTGGCCATTTGGGGAGTGACCCAATGAAAGGAAGACCTTTCTCTATGTCTCTCTCACTAACTCTACCGGTCAAAAATAAATAAATAAACAGATAGATGTTTGGGAAGGTTTCTACTATTATGTGATTTTCCTTGATCAAAAACAATTCAGAAGCAAGCATTTGGCCTAGTGGCTAAGACTCTGGTTAAGACGTTTGGGTCCCACTTCAGAATGCCTAGATGAAGCTTTGGCTTCATCAATGCAGACCCTGGGAGGCAGCGGGTAACAACTTAGGTAATTGAGTCCTTGCCACCTAATTACTTCAATGAGTTCCTGACTCCCAGCATTGGCCCAACATAGTTCTGGCTACCAGAGGCATTTGAGGAAAGAATCCGTTAGAGGACGCTCTCTTGAGTCTCTCCATAGAAAGAAAAAATATGGGCACTGTGGTGCAACAGGTTAGGTTAAGCTGTCCCTGCAATGCTTGCCAATTTGGTGTCACTTCAAGGGCAACTGGGTGTCACTTCAAGTCCTGGCTACTCCACTTCCCATCCAGTTCCCTGCTGATGTGCCTGGGACAGCAGAGGGGAGATCCTCTACATCCATGTGGAAGACCCATATGGAGTTCCAAGCCACTGGTTTTGGAATGGCCCAGGACTATCTGTTATAGCCATTTGGGGAGTGAATGAGTGAATGAAAGATCTCTCTCTCTCTCTCTCAGTTAATCAATGAATCTTAAAAACATTTATACTTAATGGTGTCACCTATAAAAATTGTATCTGTATCATGAAAATTTAGAAACAATGATCTAATCTATTTAAAAATCTCCTAAATGAGGAATTTCAGTCATTTTGTTATCTCATTTGTTTAAAAAATATTAAAATGCAACTATAGCTCTTAGGGTACTAGAAAGAGATAATGTATGAAAAGTGATGTTTAATGAAGGGATTATTTACTAATGTACAGGCACTCATGGGTTAGTCACAGCAAAAAGCTATTATTGCCATTCTAAGCCCAAAAGGGGAGGAAGAGGGAACAGTTATTAGAATTAAAAGCTGTAACTATATAGGAGAGGGTTATATAATGAAACAAAACCAGTTACAACTTGCAGCCCAGCAAGGATAAAGCTGTAAAATAAACACTCTTACCTCCTTGTCCTTCTGCCAGTGATCCTACTCAGAAGTCAGAGGACAGAGCACAATAGTTAATAGAGAATCTAGGAATCAATCTTCCAGGGCACAGAGCACAGTGCACAGAATGGACAATGTATTTATAGGGACAAATGAAGACTATCAACACAGCACAACCTAAGTACTAGCTTGTAAGAATAATTAGTTGAAATTAGAAAAGACAGATTTTACTGGTGAATTTCAACAAAAACATCTGCATATTTGATAGCTAAGTATCACAATATAATCAGCCCAGCCTGCAATGTACTTCTTCCATCTTGATTTAAAAGTTACAGAGAATGGGGGTGGGGGGAGCAAGAGAGAGAGAGAGATCGATCTTCCTTCCCCTGGTTCAATGCCCAAATGACCACAATGGCTGGGGCTGGGCCAGGCTGAAGCCAGGAGCTTCTTCCAGGTCTCCTGTGTAAGTACAAGGGCCCAAATACTTGGGCCATCATCTGCTGCTTTCCCAGGAAGATTAGCAGGGAGCTGGATTGGAAGTAAAGCAGCTGGGAATTGAACTGGTGCCCACATGTGAAGCTGGCATCACAGGCAGTGGCTTAACCAACCATTCTACAGTGCCAGTCCCTAGATTTATATGTTTTTATGAGCTCCGGGCTACAACAGTTATTAAACCTGAGTATCAAAATAAACCCAACTTAAAACAACTCTTTCAGATACCTCTATAGCCATTCAACCAACATTTTCAAAACTAATGAAGTGTCACAATGAACTCATTAAATACAACTTTGGTACCATCAATGTCTTAAAAACATTTTTAAAATATGTTATTTATTGTCAAATTTTAAGTATCTAGGTTAGTTTATCATACAACATAACATTACAGAAGCCTCTATATATGATTTATAACTAAATATGCAGACATTAGGGGCTTATTTCCAACATATTTTCTGTGCCCTCACCTGCAGCTATAATTATGTTATCCAAAAAGTTTTTAGAATAAGTTTCCTACTCACCAAAAAGTATTTTGCACAGACTATTTTTAATTTTTTTAATTTAATAAATGTAAATTTATAAAGTACAACTTTTGCAATATTGTGGCTTTTTCCCCATAACCTCCCTCCCACCCACAGCCATCCCATCTCCCACTCCCTCTCCTATCCCATTCTTCATCAAGATTCATTTTCAATTATCTTTATATACAGAAGATCAACTTAGTATATACTAAGCAAAGATTTCAACAGACTGCACCCACACAACTGCACAAGATAGAGTACTGTTCCACTAGTAGTTTTACCATTAATTCTCATAGTACAACACATTAAGGACAGAGATTCTACTTGGGGAGCAGGTGCACAGTGACTCCTGTTGTTGATTTAACAACTGACACTCTTATTTATGATGCCAGTAATCACAGAGACTCTTGCCATGAGCTGCCAAGGCTATGGAAGGCCGGCGCTGTGGCTTAATAGGCTAATCCTCCGCCTTGCGGCGCCAGCACACCGGGTTCTAGTCCTGGTAGGGGCGCCGGATTCTGTCCCGGTTGCCCCTCTTCCAGGCCAGCTCTCTGCTGTGGCCCGGGAGTGCAGTGGAGGATGGCCCAAGTCCTTGGGCCCTGCACCCCATGGGAGACCAGGAGAAGCACCTGGCTCCTGGCTTCAGATCAGTGTGGCGCGCCGGCCACAGCGCGCTGGCCGCGGCGGCCATTGCAGGGTGAACCAACGGCAAAAGGAAGACCTTTCTCTCTGTCTCTCTCTCTCTCACTGTCCACTCTGCCTGTCAAAAAAAAAAAAAAAAAAAAAGGCTATGGAAGCCTCTTGAGTTCACCAACTCACCAACTCTGAACTTATTTAGTCAAGGCCATATCACAGTGGAGGTTCCTTCCTCCCTTCAGAGAAAGGTGCCTCCTTCTCTGATGGCCCGTTCTTTCTGCTGGGATCTCACTCACAGAGATCTTTCATTCAGGACCCGCGTCTGGCAGAACGTTTTTGCCAGTGTCTTGGCTTTCCATGTCTGGGAGATTTTCATGGGCCTTTTAGCCATATCTGAATGCTCCAAGGGTTGGTTCTGAGGCCAGTGTGCTGTTTAGGGCATTTGTCACTCTATGAGTCTGCTGTGTATCCTGCTTCCCCCGCAGGATCATCCTCTCCCTTTTAATTCTATCCTTCATTATTTGCAGACACTGGTCTTATTTGTGAAATCTCTTTGACACTTAACCTATCTTTCTGATCAATTATGTACTTAAACTTATCACTTTAACAAGTGAGATGGCATTGGTACATGCCTCCTTGATGAGATTGAATTGGAATATCCTGGCACATTTCTAGCTCTACCACTGGAGGCACGTCCGAGTGAGCATGTTCCAAACTGTATATCTCCTCCCTCTCTTATTCCCACTCTTATATTTAACAGGGATCACTTTTCAGTAAATTTTAAATGCCTAAGAATAATTGTGTATTAATTACAGAGTTCAACCAATGGTATTAAGTAGAACAAAAAACAAATAAAACACTAAAAGGAATAAAATAGTAAGTTGTTCCTCAACAGTCAAGACAAGGGCTGATCTGGTCACCGTTTCTCATAGTGTCCATTTCTCTTCAACGGGTTTTCTTTTAGGTGCTCAGTTAGTTGTCATCAATCAGGGAAAATCAATGATATTTGTCCCTTTGGTACTGGCTTATTTCACTCAGCATGATGTTTTCCAGATTCCTCCATTTTGTTGCAAATGACCAGATTTCATTTTTTTTTACTGCTGTATTCTATAGAGTACATATCCCATAAATTCTTTATCCAGTCATCTGTTGATGGGCATTTAGGTTGATTCCATGTCTTAGCTATTGTGAATTGAGCTGCAATAAACATTGAGATGCAGACAGCTTTTTTTTTTTTTTTTTTCCTTCCCAGTTTAATTCCCTTTGGGGTAAATTCCAAGGAGTGGGATGGCTGGGTCATGTGGTAGGGCTATATTCAGGTTTCTGAGGACTCTCCAAACTGTCTTCCATAGTGGCTTTACCAGTTTGCATTCCCACCAACAGTGGATTAGTGTCCCTTTTTCCCTACATCCTCACCAGCATCTGTTGTTAGTTGATTTCTGTATGTGAGCCATTCTAACTGGGGTGAAGTCTTGAGACCTCATTGTGGTTTTGATCTGCATTTCCCTAATGGCTAGATATCCTGAGCACTTTTTCATGTGTCTGTTGGCCATTTGGATTTCCTCTTTTGAAAAATGTCTATTAAGGTCCTTGGCCCATCTTTTTATTGGGTTGTTTTGTTGCTGTGGAGTTTCTTGATCATTTTATAGATTCCAGTTGTTAATCCTTTATCAGTTGTGTAGTTTGCAAATAATTTCTCCCATTCTGATGGTTGCCTCTTCACTTTCCTGTTTCTTTTGTTGTAAAGAAACTTCTCAATTTGAAGAAATCCCATTTGTTTATTTTAGTTTTGACTACCCGTGCCTGTGGGGTCTTCTTCAGGAATTCCTTGCCTGTTCCAATGTCTTGAAGGGTTTCCCCTATGCTCTCAATTAATTTCATGGTGTCGTGGCATATATCTAATTCTTTGATCCATGTTGAATGGATTTTTGTATATGGGGTAAGGTAGGAGTCTTGCTTCATACTTCGACATGTGGACACCCAGTTTTTCCAGCACCATTTGTTGAAGAGGCTGTCCACGTTCCAGGGATTGGTTTTAGCTCCTTTGTTGAATATGACTTGGCTCTAGATGTTTGGATTGATTTCCGGTGTTTCTATTCTGTTCCATTGGTCTATCCATCTGTTTTTGTACCAATACCAGGCTGTTTTGATTATAACTGCCCTGTAGTATGTCTTGAAGTCTGGAATTATGATGCCTCCAGCTTTCTTTTTATTGTACAGGATTGCTTTAGCTATCCGCGGTCTCCTGTTTCTCCATATGAATTTCAGCATTGTTTTTTCTTGGTGCACAGACTATTTTTTAAAGATTTATTTATTTTACTTGAGAGGTAGTTACAGACAAAGAGAGGGAGAGACAGAGAGATCTTCCATCTGCTGGTTCAATTCCCCAAATGGCTGCAATGGCCAGAGCTGAGCTGAACTGAAGCCAGGAGCCAGGAAGTTATTACAGGTCTCTCACATGGGTACAGGGGCCCAAGCATCTGGACCATCTTCTACTGCTTTCCCAGGACATAGCAGAGAGCTGGATCAGAAGAGCATCAGCTGGGACTAGAACTGGCACCCATAAGGGATGCCAGTGCTGCAGGCAGAGGCTTAGCCCACTATGCCACAGTGCCAGGCCTTCTCACAGACTATTAAACTTATTTCTTATTAAATGTTTATATTCTATTCCTTCAATTGTAACTCCCATTCACCAGGAATTTCTTTTTCATTTTAATCCAGACCTCCATTCTTTTATTTCACTTTTTCATTTGCTCTAACATAATTTGGGCTTTTTCAGCTATTAACATATATAACCAGTTGGGAATCATAATACTAACTAACCTCTTCTCTCACTTCATCTCCCTTGCCTAATTATCTTTCTGTTCCAGGCACATGCTGCCCTCTTGAGTCAAAAGTCCCATGTCCCATTACTTTTTTTTTTTTTTAAGATTTATTTATTTATTTGAAAGGCAGAGTTACAGAGAGGTAGTAGCAGAGGCAGAGAGAGAGAGAGAGAGAGAGAGAGAAAGAGATGTTCCATCCGCTGGTTCACTCCCCAAATGGCTGCCAACTGCCAGAGCTAGGCCGACCAGAAACCAGGAGCCAGGGGCTTCTTTCAGGTCTCCCATGTGGGTGCAGGGGTACAAGCACTTGGGCCATCTTCTACTGTTTTCCCATAGCACAGAGCTGGACCAGAAGTCGAGTAGCCAGGTCTTGAACTTGAGCCCATATGGGATGCCGGCACTGCAGATGGTAGATTTACCCACTACACCATAATGCTGGCCCCAATTACTCTTATGCCTCCATTAAGTACTGTAGGAATAAATCCACCAGCTTTTATTGTCTGTGTATAATTAATCTGTGGGGCCAGCACTGTGGTGTAGTGGGCTAAGCCTCTGCCTACGGCGCTGGCATCCATATGGGAGCAGGTTCAAGTTTGGGCTGCTCCACTTCTGATCCAGCTCTCTGCTATGGCCTGGGAAAGCAGCAGAAGATGGCCCAAGTTTTTGGGCCTCTGCACCTGCAAATGGAGACCCAGAAGAAGCTCCTGGCTCCTGGCTTTGGATCAGCACAGCTCCAGCAGCTGCAGCCATTTGGGGAGTGAACCAGCAAATGGAAGACTTCCCTCACTCTGCCTCTGCCACTCTGTAACTCTGCTTTTATAATAAATAAAATTCAGAAGGTATTTTTCAGTTCTTATTTTATTCAACCTCTCCATGCCACTGATTACTCTCTCATCAAGAACCTCAACTGGACTCTTCAGAAAGAACAGCTTTAGATGAGCAGGAGAGAGTGAAGATCGAATACAAAATAAGAATAAAGTATTCATTCACTCATATTTATTCATTAAAAATTTCTAGTAAGCAACAGCGAATCAGCAAAGAATATGCTAAGAGTATGTAGATGTATTAAAAGATTAAGCACCAAAGATGACTAACATATTAGGATTAAAACAATGGTGATGCTACTGACAAAAATTTAAACACTGAAAAGAAAAACAGGAAAATCAGGAAGATTATTTGGGTTATAAATACACTTAAGTTTTTAACATTTTGAGATAATAGTTACACATCTATCCAGAAAGTTCTATGGTTAGAATTATGAAACTGTATCAAAAGGGGATTGTTCAAGATACTGATTTGACAAGTGTCTGGTAACAATAACAGAATTCAAAAGAAGAGAATGTTCCAACATAGGAAGCAGTCAACACGGCAGACTCATAAAATTACAATTGCTTTAAGTAACACTCTGACCTCAGAATCAGCCTTTAAGGCTTCCTGGTCTGGCTAAAAAGCCCTCACGAGAGCATTTCAGGCACGGAAAGCCAAGATATTGGCAAAAAATGTTTTACATGAAGGATCTCTGTGAGTGAGACCTCTGTGGAAAGAACTGTCCATCAAAGAAGGACGTACTTTTCTCTGAAGGGAGGAGAGAACTTCCACTTTGCTTATGATCTTGTCCAAATACTGATGGAGTTTGTATACTCAGAAGGCTTCCATAGCCTACACAGTTCACTTCAAGAACCTCGGGTAGTCACTGATGTCATACATAACAGTCTTAATTATTAAATTAACAGGAGTCATTCTGAACTAACTCCCCATACAGGACCTCTGTTCTCGATGAGTTATATTATGATAGTTAACTGTAAAAGTCTTTGTATATGTGTATTTTTTGTGTGAAAATTGTTGAAATCTTTACTTAGAGTTGGTCTTCTGTGTACAAAGTTAACTGAAAATGAATCTTTATGGATAAAGGGACTGGCAAGGGGAGAGGGAGGAGAAGGAGGGGTGGGAGTGTGAGAGGGTGGGTATGGTTGGAAGAATAACTATATTCCTAAAGTTGTACTTATGAAATTTGTATTCCTTAAAAAATAAATTTTAAAAAAGATATTGATTTGAGAGTCTCAGTGATAATCAAGCCATAAAAAATAAATTATCTTTAATAAATAACTTTAGGGAAATAACATCTAAAGGAACAGCTTTAGAGTTTATCCACAGTTACAAAGAAAAACATAGTGGAAGAAGAAAATGCCGTGACACACATTGTGGCATGGCAGGTAAAGCTACCACCTGAGATATATGAGTGCTGGTTTGTGTGCCGGCTGTTCCACTTCTGATCCACTTCCTTGCTAATAACCTGGGAAAATAGCGGAAGACGGCCTAAGTACTTGGGACCCTACCATGCTTGTGGGAGACCTGGAAGAAGATTATGGCTCCTGGCTTTGGTTTGGCCCAGTCCCTGCTGTTGTAGCCATCTGGGGAGTGAACCAGAGGATGGAACATCTGTCTCTCCATTTCTCCCCCTCTCTCTGTAACTTTTTTTTTTAATTAATTAATTTATTTGAAAGGCAGAGATACAGAGAAGCAGAGGCAGAGAGAAAGTCTTCCATCTGTTGGTTCACTCCCTAAATGGCTGCAACACCCAGAGCTGGGTTGATCCAAAGCCAGGAGCCAGGAGTTACTTTTAGGTCTCCCACATGAGTGTAGGGCCCAAGGACTTGGGCCATTTTCTGCTGGTTTCCCAGGCCTTAGCAGAGAGCTGGATCAGAAGTGGAGCAGCTGGGACTTGAACTGGCACCCATATGGGATGCCGGCACTGCAGGCAGCACCTTTACCTGTTATGCCACAGTGCCAGTCCCTCTCTGTAACATTTTAAAAAAAAAGAAAAGAAAAGCACAACAGAGGCCAAAGCAAAAAAAAGTTTTAAGTACCCAGTGATTTAAACTACATAATTTTCCAGATACATTGAGAAAGGGCCAAAGGGCCAAGTGAAAGCAAAAGATTAAGCAAGAAGACATTCATTAGTAAAATATAAGACAATTTCAACGAGGATCTTATTGCAAAGAACCTTGTATGCTAAAAACCTTCAAAGTCTTTATTCATTTCTGAAATAGTGACAAATAAATAACATAATGCCATAAAGAACAACTAAAGACTTAACAAAACTAATTTTTAAAAAACTAAACATTTTACTTGGTAGATGGTGGTATCTATCAAGACTAGGCTTAGTAAAACTAAGTCCAGTTTCAAATATACTAAAGCTTGAGATGGCTATGGACACTCAACTAGATACTTAAAAAACTATGGGAGGGACAGCACTGTGGTGCAGTGGGTTAAGATCGTATAGCACTGGGGCAGGCACTGTGGCTTAGTGGGTAAAGCCACCGCCTGCGGTGCCAGCATCCCATATGGGTGATGGTTTGAGACCTGGCTGCTCCACTTCCAGTCCAGCTTTCTGCTATGGCCTGGGAAAGCAGTAGAAGATGGTCCAGGTGCTTGGGTCCCTGCACCTGTGTAGGAAACCTGGAAGAAGCTCCTGGCTTCAGATCAGCACAACTTTGGCTGTTGCAGCCAATTGCGGGAATGAACCAGTGGATGGAAGACCTTTCTCTCTCTCTCTCTCTCCCTCTCCTCTGTGTAACTCTTTCAAATAAATAAATAAATCTTTAAAAAAAAAAAAAGATCATAGCACTGCTTGAGATGCAGGCATGCCATACTGGGGTGCTGGTTCAAAGTCCTAGCTACTCCAGTTCTAATCCAGCTCCCTGCTAATGTGCCTGGGAAAGCAGGAAAAAAAGATTTCAAGGAATAGGGAGCATTAAGATACCTACAGTGGTAGGATTTGCAGTATTTGCAATATAGATTTTTTGAAAATCACTAAGCATATACAATATATTTTGGAAATACCAAGGATATGATTAAAATGTAACTGTACTATAAGTTATCTTGTGATTAGTACCTGTGTTAATGGCCCAAGTACTTGGACGCACACAGGAGACGCAGATGGAGCTACAGGTTCCTAGCTTCAGAATAGATAGCCTCAGCCACTGGGACTATATTGGGAGTGAACTAGCTGATGGAAGATCTCTTTATCTCTCTTTTGATCTGTTTCTCTGTCACTCTGCCTTTCAAAAACAAACAAACAAAAAAACTCCAAAAACTATGTGGAGACTTCAAAAGCCTCAGAGAAAATGGATTTAAAAGATAACTTTTATTTTGATGCAGAAAATTTTGAAATCCATGTGTATGAGGGGTCTTCAAAAAGTTCATGGAGAATATGGTTTATGAAAAACTAGGCATAGATTTCAAATTCTTTATATAATATATATTTTTATAATAATAAACATCTTTTAATTCTATTTTCCACGAACTTTTAAAAGAATCCTCATATTAACAATAGTGGCCTCTTACCAGGAGTTGGTGAGAGAAGATTTACTTTTTGATTGTACTATCACCTATACAGTTTAATTTTTGCCACCAAATGCATACATTATCTTTTAAATTAATAAACTTATATTAAAGGCACTTATCACAAGATTACTTATATCACAGTTACATTTTAATCATTTCCTTGGTATTTCTACAATATATTGTATATGCAGTTTTGTGGTTTTTTGTTTGTTTGTTTGTTTACAGGTAGAGTGGACAGTGAGAGAGAGAGACAGAGAGAAAGATCTTCCTTTGCCGTTGGTTCACCCCCCAATGGCCGCTGCGGCCAGCACGCTACGGTCGGCACACCACACTGATCCAAAGCCAGGAGCCAGGTGCTTCTCCTGGTCTCCCATGCGGTGCAGGGCCCAAGGACCTGGGCCATCCTCCACTGCACTCCCAGGCCATAGCAGAGAGCTGGACAGGAAGAGGAGCGACCGGGACAGAATCCAGCGCCGCGACTGGGACTAGAACCTGGGGTGCTGGCGCCGCAGGTGGAAGATTAGCCTATTGAGCCACAGCAGCGGCCTATATGTAGTTATTTTTTTAAAAAATCTATATTGCAGGGGCTGGCGCTGTAGCATAGCGGGTAAAGCCTCCGCCTGCAGTGCTGGCATCCCATATAGGTGACAGTTTGAGACCCAGCTGCTACATTTTCTTGGGCCCCTGCACCCACGTGGGAGATCCAGAGGCAACTCCTGGTTCCTGGCCTCAGATAGGCGCAGCTCCGCAGTAGCAGCCAAATGGGTAGTGAACCAGTGGAGGGAAGACCTCTCTCTCTCTCTCTCTCTCTCTCTCTCTCTCTGCAACTCTTCCAAGTAAATAAATGAATCTTTAAAAGAAAAAAAAAAAAAAAAAAAGAAAGCGAACCTGTGAGACTTGAAACATTAGAAGATATTTTAAAGCTGTAGTTTCACTATAAATTTTATCATGCCACAGTTGATGGTCTCAAACTAATTCTTAATGAACTAGGCTGATTTTCAGTGAAAGTAGTTCTCTCATTTTTCTTTCTTGGCAGTCAAACAAAACTAAAATGGCTAGTCAATATGGTTAAAAGTAAATTTTTGTAAGAAAAAAAACCAAAATTACAAAAACACAATACTTCAAGGTCTTACTACTGTTTATATGGTGCTACTGTTGTTCTCTTCTTACTGTACAGTAGAAAATGCTGAAGTAAAATAGTATCACGTTAACAACATTTATACATGTGAAAGAAAATCTAACAGGTGAAAACCAGGACACAAAATTTTATATATAACAAATTCTGTATTTAACTCTTTATGTGTGAATAAATACTATGTATATGTTTAGATGAGATAAAGAAGGTAACTAAGTAATTACCTCTAACTGATGTGATGAGTAATTTTTGTTTTGGACAATTTTCTAATTTTTCCAAATCTCCTAAGAGCATGTAGATTTAGCAAAGTGTTTAGCATATGGAAAGAAATGAATAACTATTGGTAGAAAAGGGGGCTTCACTGGAAATAAAAAAATTGAGATGTCAATTATCTTATAATTTATGTATCCTTATCATGAAAGTTTCTGTTAGTAAGTCTTAAATATAACTAGTAATCTTTAATTTAAATTTCATTATTAACCAAATTCCCTATCTTGGAATTAGGAGAGGAACTCATTAATGTACTAGCAATTGTAACATAAGGAGAGATTTAGATAAACTGGACTTTCAAATAAAGAAATAAACCTTTAAAAAAGAAACTTATAGGGTACAGCAAAAACAGTGCTAAGAGAGAATTTTATGCCAATTAGTGCCTACATGAAGAAATTGTAAAGGTACTAAATAAATGAGCTATCAATGTATCTCAAGAACCTGGAAAAACAAAAAAACCCAACCCAAAATTAGCAGGAGGAAAGAAATAATTAAAATCAAAGAAGAAATAAAATTGAAACAAAAAAGTACAAAATATCAGTGAAATAAAAAGTTGATTTTTTTGTAAAAATTAAACAAAACTGATATACCATTGGTGCAATTAACAAAAAATAAATGAATAAATAAAACAGGAAGAAGACCCAATTAATAAAATCAGATGAAAAAGGAGATGCAACTATGGATACCACATAAGTAAAAATCATCAACAGGAATTACTAAAACCAGCTATATACCAATAAATTGGAAAATACAGAAGAAATGCAGATTCCTAGGCATACACAATCTAGCAAAATTGAGTCAGGACCAGCTGAGTCAAACCAATAACCAAGATTGAAACGGAATCACTATAAAGACCCTCCCAACCAAGAAAAGCCTAAGACCAGGTGGCTTCACTGCTGAATTCTATCAGACATTTAAAGAAGAACTAATTCAATTCATCTCAAGATATTCAAAACAATTGAAAGGGAGGGAATCCTCCCAAACTCCCTTTATGAAGCCAGCATTACCTTAATTCCTAAACAACAAATAGATACAAGAGAGAAAGAAAGCTATAGACCAATAACCCAGATGAACATAGATGAAAAAATCTTGAAGAAAATACTAGCTAATGGACTCTAACAACTCATCAGTAAGATCATTCACTTGGACCAAGTGCAATTTATTGCTGCTATGCAGGGATGGTTCAACATTTGCAAATCAATCAATGTGATACATCACATTTGACAAACTGAAGAACAAAATCATATGATTCTCTCAATAGATGCAGAGAAAGCATTGAATAAAAGAAAACATCCTTTTATGATGAAAACCTTAAGCAAATTGGGTATAGAAGGAACATTCCTCAATACAATCAATGGAATTTATGAAAAATCCGGAGCCAGCACCATATTGAATGGGAAAAAGCTGGAAGCATTTTCACTAAGATTCAGAACCAGACAAGGATCCAACTTTCATCACTGCTATTCTATTTAGACTTGGAAATTTTACCTAGAGCCATTAGGCAAGAAAAAGAAGTCAAAGGGACACAAATTGGAAAGGAGTTAATCAAATTATACCTATTTGCAGACTAAATGATTTTAAATGGAGGGAACCAAAACACATCACTAAGAGACTATTAGAACTCATACAATATGAGTTTGAAGTTGAAGAATATAAAATTAACATACAAAAATCAGCCATGGCTGAGAAAGAACTTCTAAAATCAATCCCATTCACATAAGCTACGAAAACAAAACAAACACCTTGGAATAAATTTAATCAAGGAGATCAACGATCTCTATAATGAAAATTACAAAATTTAAGAAAGAAATAGAAGACATTAAAGGCCGGCGCCGTGGCTCAATAGGCTAATCCTCTGCCTAGCGGCGCCGGCACACCGGGTTCTAGTCCTGGTCGGGGCGCCAGATTCTGTCCCGGTTGCCCCTCTTCCAGGCCAGCTCTCTGCTGTGGCCCGGGAGTGCAGTGGAGGATGGCCCAAGTGCTTGGGCCCTGCACCCCATGGGAGACCAGGAGAAGCACCTGGCTCCTGGCTTCAGATCAGTGCAGTGCGCCGGCTGCAGCGCACCGGCCGCAGCGGCCATTGGAGGGTGAACCAATGGCAAAAAGGAAGACCTTTCTCTCTGTCTCTCTCTCTCACTGTCTACTCTGCCTGTCAAAAAAAAAAAAAATTAGAAGACATTAAAAAATGGAAAAATCTTCCATGTTCATGGGTTGGAAGAATTATTAGCAACAAAATACTATAGAAAGCAATTTACATATTCACTGTGATCTCAATCAAAATACAAATGTTCTCAGATCTAGGAAAAAAAATCCTAAAATTCTTACGTAAACACAAGAAACCCTGAATAGCTAAAGCAATCTTAAACAACAACAACAAAGCTGAGGCATCACAATACCAGATTTTAAGACCTACTAAAGGGCAGTTATAATCAAAACAACCTAGTTCTGGCACAGAAATAGACAGGTAGACCAATGGAACAGAAAACAAACTCCAGAAATCCATCCACACATCTACAATCAACTAATCTTTGACAAAGGAGCTAAAATCAATCTCCTGAGAAAGGACAGTCTCTAATAAATGATGCTGAGAAAATTGGATTTCCATGGTTAGAAGTATGAAATAAGACCCCTACCTTACAACTTACACAAAAATCAACTCAAAATGAATCAAGGATCTAATTCTATGATCTGACACCATCAAATTACTAAGGAACATTGGAGAAACTTCCAAGAAACTGGAATAGGCAAAGACTTCTTGGAAAAGACCCCAGAAGCATCAGCAATTAAAGCAAAAATAGACAAATGGGATTACATCAAGCTGAGAAGCTTCTGCACAGCAAAGGAAACACTCAGCATAGTTACGAGGCAACTGAAAGAATGGGTGAAAATATTTGTATTCTATGTAACAGATAAAGAATTAATATCCAGAATCTATAAAGGGCTCAAGAAACGCAGCAACAACAAAACAAACAACCTACTAAAGAAATAAGCAAATGACTTGAACAGGCATTTTTCCAAAAGAAGAATTCAAATGGCCAATGAACACATGAAAGTATGTTCAGGATTACTAGCCTTCAGGGAAATGCAAATAAAATCCACTATGAGGTTTCACCTCACCCCAGTCAGAATGTCTCTCATACAGAAATCAACAAACAACAAATGCTGGCGAGGATGTGGGGAAAAAGATACCCTGATCTACTGTTGATGGGAATGCAAACTAGTAGTCATTGTGGAAGACAGTATGCAGATACCTCAGAAAGTTGAAAATATATCTACCATATGACCTAGCAGTCTCACTCCTAGAAATTTACCCAAACAAAATGAAATCAGAAGATTAGAGAGTGATCTGTACCCCATATTTATTGCAGCCTCATTCACAATAGCTAAGATATGGAATCAAACCAGATGTCCATCAACTGATGACTACATAATATATATATATATATATATATATATATATATATATATATAAATATAATATTATTCACCCATAAAAAGAATGAAATCCTGTCTTTTAAATCCAAAAATGCATGCAACTGGAACCCATTATACTTCATGAAATAAGCCAGTCTCAAAAAGAAAAATACCATGTTTTCCATGATCTGTGATAACTAAGAGTACCCAAAAATGTAACATATAGGAGTGTAATTCACATTTTGATATTTGATGATTGATTGTTTACTGTGGGGAGCAATCCGGACTAGACTAAGTTACTCGAATTAGGACTTATTCTATGCATCTGCTCTCCCACAATATGGCGCTGGGAGAGAAGTAAACAGCTTCCGCACAGCTGCCTCCAGTTCAACTAATAAACTGTAGGACTTGCTCCTGATTGGAGGAGAGCAGCGTACTCGGCGTGTGGGCAGCCGAGTTGGGATTGGCGGAGGAGGACTATAAAGGAGGAGAGAGACGGCATGCACCAGGAACATCTATGGGGAACATCTAAGGGAACCCGTGCAGCCCCCGAGAGAACCGGCCGGCGGTGTGCCGCTCCCCTGCGGAAGTGGGGAATGTGGCTAGGGGGAACTGCCCTTCCACGGAGGTGGAAGGGATAGTAGCCAACCCGGGAAGAACCAGCAGCAAACCCGGGGAGGGCCGAGCAGACAGAAAGAACAGCGCAGGGTTCAGTGTTGCTCCTCCATGAAGAGGGGGAGCGACAGTTTACAGCCCTTGTCTCTATTGTTGAGGAACAGTGGTTTTTTTCTTTATATTATTTGTTGAGCTCTTTGCTTAGTGTAGGGTTAATTTTATGAATATAAGGTAAACTGAAAGTAGATCACTGTAAAAAAGTTAAGAGAGGAAATAAGGGAAAAAAGAGGAAAAAAGTGGGAGCATAGGTGGGAGGGAGGGTAGGGTAGGGTGAGAAGTTTCACTATGTTCCTAAACCTGTGTATATGAAATACATGAAATCTGTTTACCTTAAAATTATTTTAATATTTTTTAAATATTTGAAAGGCAGAGTTACAGAGTGGCAGAGGCTGAGAGAGAGAGTTCTTCCATCTGCTGGCTCACTCCCCAGATGGCCACAACAGCTGGAACTGAGCCAATCCGAGGCCAGGAGCCAGGAGCTTCCTCCAGCTCTCCAATGTGGGTGCAGGGGCCCAAGGACTTAGGCCTTCTTCTACTGCCTTCCCAGGCCATAGCAGAGAGCTGGATGGGAAGTGGAGCAGCCGGGTCCAGAACTGGAGCTCATATGGAATACCGGCACTGCAGGTATTGGCTTTACCTGCTACACCATAGCGCTGGCCCCTAAAATATTTTTAAAAAGACTACATAAGTGCATTAAAGCATCTTACAAATATAGATTTGTGTCTAGAAAAGCTAAACTGTTATATTAAATAATTCGTCATTATTTTATTAGCAAAGTTTTGAAAATAATTTGGTAGAATGCAACAAAATAGTACATAGAATAACTAAATTTGTAAAATTCTGCATTTAATAAAATTTCCCATTGAGACCTGGGAAAAGATTGAAATTAATTAAGAAACAAGACAAGTCCAGTGTTAGTTATCTAAACATGTAAATCTGACATGATACCTAAATTGGGCATTATTCCAGGATTTCTGCAACACATAAAACAGTTTTTTCCAGATACATGTATTCGTTTATATTAATCCTTCATAAAATTAAAGAGAAAAAAAGTCATATACAATTCTTTTAACTGAGAAGCCAAAAGAGTAAGAGATGGTAAAAATTAAGGATATGTGGAAAGCTCAAAGCGATACCAGCTTTCTCCTTTTCTAATAAGAGTTTCCTGTAATTCCCTAGCTTAAAAACCTTTAATACAATAATTTAGTGAAATGGGATAGCTAATTGTTTATTAGCATGGTATCTGGCAACATAATCAGGATCTCCCAGTCACACCTATTACTACTTTTCTCTATATATCTACCCTCTAGCCAAACTAAACTACTAGCTGTTCCCTAGCTATATACAATGCCTTTTTTTTTTTTGCCTTTTCACTTATTAATATACTATTCTTCCTGCCTTGATAACTACATAATTTTAGTTTATCCACTCTTGTCTGTCTTTGAATCTATCTACATGAGCATCAAATAAGCATTGAAAATAAAGTTGAATATAATAATCTGTACCTGTCCTACTACAATAACCATATACTACCTTCTACTGTGCTTCTGAACACTATATCCAACCTCTTAAGAGAGGATATAGTGTCTGTATTTAACTCAACAAAAATCTGCTGAGGTCCTTTGCACTGGAAGAGCTAGTTTCTAGAGGTAAAATATGCATAAACAACTCTTAAAATTTGAGGCAAACAGACATGTAAACAAATAACTTCGAAGGTCGGCGCTGTGGCTCACTTGGCTAATCCTCTGCCTGTGGCACCGGCATCCCATATGGGTGCTGGGTTCTAGTACTGGTTGCTCCTCTTCCAGTCCAGCTCTCTGCTGTGGCCCGGGAGGGCAGTGGAAGATGGCACAGGTGCTTGGGCCCTGCGCCCGCATGGGAGACCAGGGGGAGGCACCTGGCTCCTGGCTTCGGATCGGCGCAGCGCCGGCCGTGGCAGCCATTTGGGGAGTGAACCAACGGAAGGAAGACCTTTCTCGCTGTCTCTCTCTCTCACTAACTCTGCCTGTCAAATAAGTAAAAAACAAACAAACAAACAAACAAAAACTTCAACATCATGCCATTCACAAATTTTAATACACATATGAGTTTAAATGATGGGCACCCCAAAAATAGCACCTATGCTAAAAATAAAGAGGGTCTGGTAACTTTTAAAGGACAAGCAGAAGTTCTGGCTTAATATATTAACACCATTTCACTTGGATTGTATTATATTTCACCAATTCAAGTATTATAACTATTATGTACACCCTAAAGATGCAATGATGAATTAACACATGCAGTGTCCTCATGGAGATCACAATTCGGAAGAGAAGATATATTCCTCTCTAACTACTGTTTGATTTTGTTTTTAAGTGCTATAAACAGAAACAAAACAAAGAATCATTGAATAGAGGGGAAAAAACAATTTTGAAACAGGATACATAGAATAGTGATGATAATTAGAATTCCTATAGACATGGAAAAAGAAAAGAGTTTCTAAATAAGGACACTCCAGATCTTATGGAAATATCCTGTATTTGATGAAGTTAATGGCTAATGAATGGAATTCTAGAGAAATCTAATGTATTATTCAATGCCTACAAGTTACTGATAAAACAAGAATTAAACTCATTTTACTCACAGAGGTATGTATGTCTCCAGTACAGTAAGTCACATTTTAATTCTTTTAGAGTTCTAGAATACCAAGAAGGCTATTTCTTTTTCTTTAATGAAGAACAAAATCTATTACTTAAGGGACAGAATTAAATAGTCTTTTATAAGATTGTCTGTTGTTGCTGCTTCTCTTAGAGACCAAATTTTTTTTTTTTCATTTACTTAACTGGAATTTTCTTCCAATTTAACCAAACATCATCATAACTAATTGGGCACTAAATACGTCTAAACTTCTGGTAGTTAAGCTTTCCAGGGTCTATGGCCCTCTTACGACCTAATAAAGTTTTGCAACCTCTCACTGGGAAAAATAACATGTACTAACATGCCCATTTGTACTTTTGCATATTGTACTGGGGGAGGAGGGGAGGTAGTAGTTACAAAATTCTGATTAAAATTTTAAACCTTGGAACAGGCTTTTGATATGCAGCTTCAGATGCCTACATCCCATTACCAGTGTGTCTAACTTGAGTTCAGGTTTCTCTGCTCCTCATCCAACTTTCTGCTAATGTATGCCCTGGGAGGCAGCAAGGTGCTGATTCAAGCATGTGGGTCCCTGCCACTCACACTGGAGACCCAGACTGAGTTCTGGGCTCCAGATTACCACTTGGTCCACTCATGACTGTTGGTACTTGGAGAGTGAACCAGCAGATGAAAGATCTGTTTTACTATTTTTCAAATAAAATGAAAATTGTAATAACAAAAAACTTTAAACATTATAAAGTCTTCATGTGCCATCCTGAATTATAAAGAGAAATGCAAAGTTTAAAAACCCTAAGCAAAAGACCATCAGGTCAATTAACACATTTTTATACTGTAATTAATAAAATACTTTACCTGATAAAGTAAAAAGTATCGCTATAAGAGCTAATCATGATCTCTTTTATTACTTCCAAAAATCAAATGAGTAACAGAGTATTACTACTATGGCTAATACATAATGTCACACAAACAAGTTTCAGTGTACATAAGCAGTTGGGAATAGAGCTCAGGGTCTTTATCTTTAAGCTAAGGCTTCTTTTTTTCTTTTGATGCTATTTAATACATGTTAAATATGTGAACCTCTAATTGGGTTTACTATTCAAATTAAAGCTTTTATAGGACACCAAATTAAAATCAATTTTCTCTTGCCGGCGCCGCAGCTCACTAGGCTAATCCTCTGCCTTGGGGCGCCAGCACACCAAGTTCTAGTCCCGGTCGGGGCGCCAGATTCTGTCCCGGTTGCCCCTCTTCCAGGCCAGCACTCTGCTATGGCCAGGGAGTGCAGTGGAGGATGGCCCAAGTGCTTGGGCCCTGCACCCCATGGGAGACCAGGAGAAGTACCTGGCTCCTGCCATCGGATCAGCGCGGTGCGCTGGCCGCAGCGCGCTGGCCATGGCGGCCATTGGAGGGTGAACCAACGGCAAAGGAAGACCTTTCTCTCTGTCTCTCTCTCTCACTGTCCACTCTGCCTGTCAAAAAGTAAAAAATAAATAAATAAATTAAAAAAGAGCTAAAAGACAAAAAAAAGAAAAAACCAATTTTCTCAAATTAAAAATATAGTAGTTTGACATAGAAATTACATTTATGTTCTAACTGTACAGGAAGATGAACTATGGAAATATTACTTGTGGGGCTGGTGCTGTGGCTTAGTAGGTTAAGTCTCTGTCTGCGGCACCAGCATCTCATGTGGCCACTGGTTAGAGTCCCAGCTCCTTGTTGATGGTCTGGGAAAGCAGTGGAGGACAGCCCAAGTGCTTGGGCCCCTGCACTCAACGTGGGAGACCCAGATGAAACTCCTGGCTAGGGATTGGCCTGGCTCTGGCCATTGAAGCCATTTGAGGAGTGAACCAGTATATGGGAGACCTCTCTCTCTCCCCCTCTCTCTGTAATTCTTGCTCTCAAATAAATCAATTTTTTTTAAAAGAAAACATTACTTGTAAAGTTCAATATGTAAATTTTAACTGTATGGAAAATAAACAGGCCAGTGCTGCAGCTCACTTGGCTAATCCTCCGCCTGCAGCGTCGGCACCCCGGGGTTCTGGACCCAGTTGCTCGTCTTCCAGTCCAGCTCTCTGCTGTGGCCTGGGGTGTGCAGTGGAGGATGGCCCAAGTGCTTGGGCCTGCACCCTCATGGGAGACCGGAAGGAAGCACCTGGCTCCTGCCTTCGGATCGGCGCAGCGTGCCAGCCATGACGGCCATTTGGGGGGTGAACTGACGGAAGGAAGACCTTTCTCTCTGTCTCTCTCTCTCTCACTGTCTAACTCTGCCTGTCAATAAAAATAAAAATAAAAATAGGCCGGCGCCGTGGCTCAACACGCTAATCCTCCACCTAGCGGCGCCGGCACACCGGGTTCTAGTCCCGGTCGGGGCGCTGGATTCTGTCCCGGTTGCCCCCCTTCCAGGCCAGCTCTCTGCTGTGGCCAGGGAGTGCAGTGGAGGATGGCCCAAGTGCTTGGGCCCTGCACCCCATGGGAGACCAGGAGAAGCACCTGGCTCCTGCCATCGGATCAGCGCGGTGCGCAGGCCGCAGCGCACCAGCCGTGGCGGCCATTGGAGGGTGAACCATCGGCAAAAAGGAAGACCTTTCTCTCTGTCTCTCTGTCTCTCTCTCTCACTGTCCACTCTGTCAAAAAAAAAAAAAAATAAATAAAAAAATAAAAATAATAAAATAAAAAAGAAAGTAAACAAAGACCTTATTATATTATAAAGTCACTATTATTTTTCAAGAAATCGAACAAAATTTCATATTGTAATATAAAACCTAGCAATTCATAAGTGATTAAAATGTAAAAACAACCTGATGAAAGAATACAGTAACACCTTAAAGAAGTAGTTTTACCTCTCCCCCTCAAGTGATCTTGAATCTGACCAACCTTCTCAGAAACAACTACAAACTTATAGAAAAGAGAGAGGACAGGGGCCGGCGCCGTGGCTCACTTGGTTAATCCTCCACCTGCGGCGCTGGCATCCCATCTGGGCGCCAGGTTCTAGTCCCAGTTGCTCCTCTTCCAGTCCAGCTCTCTGCTGTGGCCCAGGAAGGCAGTGGAGGATGGCCCAAGTGCTTGGGCCCCTGCACCCGCTGGGAGATCAGGAGGAAGCACCTGGCTCCTGGCTTTGAATTGGCGTAGTTCGGGCCATAGTGGCCATTTGGGGAGTGTACCAACAGAAGACCTCTCTCTCTCTCTCTCTCTCATTGTCTAACTCTATCTGTAAAATAAATTTAAAAAAGAAAGAAAATACAGAGGACAAAGAAAAGCAATGCTATCAGCAAAATCCAAGACTATAGGAAATTCCACACAATTTCTTCAATGTTATTTTGTTGCAAGGAAGAGAGAAAGAGACAGGTAGTGAGATTAAAAGACCTGCCAGGTGCCTCTGCACCCAAGTGGGAGATTGGGAAGCTCCTGGATCCTGGCTTTGGCCTGGCCTAGTCTCGGCCATTGCGGCCATTTGGGGAGTGAACCAGTGGATGGAAGATCTCTCTTTCCCTCTCTCCCCATAATTCGGACTTATACATTAATAAATTTTTTAAAAAGATGCAGGATGTGATATAGTATTTGTTATATTTCAAGTCAATGAGTCCTTACTTCTGAGTTACAAACTGAAGGATTTTTAGAAAAAAAATTGCTGTCAGTGATCTTGCTTCAAAACACAGAATAGGGAAGGTGGTTGGAGCAGAAACTGGACAAAAATAAACACTGCTGGGAACTGAGTAACAGGTAGCATGTGACAGTCTAAATATTGTTTCACTTTTTTGTAAATCCTCAAAAATATTTTAAATATGAAACCACTCTAAAAATTGAAACTGTAATATTCTATGCCAAAGTCATGACTTCCAAGGTCTCTTTGTGCTTTTCCAGAAGAATCATGCACATATTTACATTATTAGTGCACATGTGTCATGTCTCCTCACCTCCAACAACACTATCCCTTAGTATTAGATACCTCAAATTCTGTCCCACATGAAGACAGGAGAATAGGAATTTGCTACTCACTTCTCTCCTACTAACTTCTGTCCATTACAGCTATTACATGAAACACAATGCTAATAAAGGTTTATCAGTGTAAAAATAGTGCTAAAAACATATTCCAATGAAAGAAAAACTCAATTCTAAGGTGAAATTAAATATGAAACAGATTTATACTATCCTGATTTATTAGTCTTCAAACTTCATTGTGCATAAAAATCATTCAGGAATCTTGTTAAAAATGTAGACTCCTGATTCCCCATCTGAGATTGTGTGTTAACTGAATACTATTTTAGAACCAGGGAATCTTATTTTACTAATGCCATTTTAATGCTGGTGATCTGGGAAACACCCTTTGAAAGACATGTCCCCAAAAGCTCTTGAAAATGACCAGTAAAAGGCTGGTGCCATGGCTCACTTGGCTAATCCTCCGCCTGCGGCACCAGCACCCCGGGGTTCTAGTCCCAGTTGGGGTGCTGGATTCTGTGTCGGTTGCTCCTCTTCCACTCCAGCTCTCTGCTGTGGCCCGGAAAGGCAGTGGAAGATGGCCCAAGTATTGGGCCCTGCAACCGCATGGGAGACCAGGAGGAGGCACCTGGCTCCTGGCTTCAGATAGGCACAGAGCACTAGCTATAGCAGCCATTTAGGGGGTGAACCAATGGAAGGAAGACCTTTCCCTCTGTCTCTCTCTCTCTCTCACTAACTCTGCCTGTCAAAAAAAAGAAAGAAAGAAAATGACCAGTAAAACTTATGACCACCCACTGCTTAATTTAACACAATATTCATAGAAGTCAAACAGCAGCAAGCCAAGCATAAGAGTCCCTGACCTCATGCACCACTGGGAGAATAATCTCAACATTCTACACTGGCTGTGTATTTCAAAGACAAGCCTTTTCATTCTCAGAAAACTGAGAATATATGCCATCACCATAAAATTCAGTATACTGAGTGAGTGGTTTGTAAATTTTTAAAATAAAAATGTTAATCCTTAAAGCTTTTGCAAACTGACACTGCAGTTACTAGGAACTGGGATGTTAACATTTGGTGAGACAAAAGTTACATCTAACAAACAGGACGTAACTGAGGAAGGTAAGCCATCCAGAAAATAAAATCCCCAAAATGGAGAGGTCCTCCATCCACCGGTTCACTCCCCAATTGGCTGCAATGGCCAGAGCTGCACCGATCCAAAGCTAGGAGCCAGGAGATTCTCCTGGGTCTCCCACGCAAGGGCAGGGGCCCAAATACCTGGGCCATCTTCCACTGCCTTCCCAAGCCACAGCAGAGAGCTGGATCGGAAGTGGAGCAGTCAGGACATGAACAGGTGCCCATATGGGATGCCAGCGCTGCAGGCAGCAGCATTACCCACTATGCCACAGCATTGGCCCCCAAATTAGTATTTTCAAATGCAACAAAAGCAACTTTAGATAATACAGTCAGCAAGTCTACTATATTTCAAACACCTTTTACTTATTACAGAACAAACTATTTTCAGCCTCATTATCTGCCTTCTCAATTAAGCATTTCTGATTTTAATATATATTATACATATTTTAATATACACCTTTTAATCTTTCTTTAAAAAAAAGATTTATTTTATTTATTTGAAAGACAGAGTTTCAGAGAGGTAGAGACAGAGAGAGAGGTCTTCCATCCACTGGTTCACTCCCCAGATGGCCACAACGGCCAGAGCTGTGCCAATCTGAAGCCAGGAGCTTTTTCCGGGTCTCTCACGTGGGTGCAGGGGCCCAAGGACTTGGGCCATCTTCTGCTATCTCAGGCCACAGCAGAGAGCTGGATCAGAAGAGCAGCAGCTGGGACTAGAACCGATGCCCATATGGGATGCTGGTGCTTCACGCCAGGGCTTTACACTGTGCCACAGCGCCGGCCCCAGTCTTTCATTCTTTGATGTTTAAAAAGTCAATCTTCACACAAAGTTCTGCTTGTGGCCCCTTGTTTTCTAAACTAGAATATTGTCCTGGACAATCTTACTCATTTCTTCAACCATTATCCTTACAGGTTACACAAAGTGCTGCCCTTGGTCCCCTTGTTTTCTTTTCTTTCTTTTTTTTTTTTTTTAAAGATTTATTTTATTTACTTGAAAGACAGAGTTACAGAGAGGTAGAGATAAGAAAAAAAGGTCTTCCACGCGCTGGTTCACCCCCCAATTGGCCGCAACAGCCGGAGCTGCGCCAATCCGAGGCCAGGAGCCAGGAGCTTCCTCTGGGTCGCCCATGCAGGTGCAGGGGCCCAAGCACTTGAGCCATCTTCTACTGCTTTCCCAGGCCACAGCAGAGAACTGGATCTGAAGAGGAACAGCTGGGACTAGAACTGGTGCCTATATGGGATGGCGGCACTTCAGGCCAGGGCATTAACCCACTGCGCCACAGCACCGGCCCCGTGGTCCCCTTGTTTTCTAAACTAGAATTTGTCCTGGATAATCTTACTCATTTCTTCAACCATTATCCTTACAGGTTAACTCTTCAGTAAGGATCTCTAACCCCTGTGAACATGTTGAGTTCTATATGCACCCTTTTTATACTTCTCAGCTAGTTATCCTCATATGAATGCCTCCTTTTATGTTCACTCAACATCATCACCTAGGCTCAAATACTCCAATTCACTTTGGATATTATCCTCTCCTTACTACCCCACATGTAGTGACTTGCTATCTACCATTTGTACCTGCTGAATTTTCTTCTGTTGTATCCTCACTCACCTTTCTATTCAGGCTGTTCATCATCTCTTGATAAAATTCATTCAATAACCTTTTAATTGACTTCCTTCATTCATTTTTGCCTTCAAACCTCAAAATACTAGAAAAATCATGCCACTCCCTCAGTCAAGACCTGTGATGGATTTATACTGCCTATATTCTAAATTCCTCAGGAAGCATTCATAGTTGTCTGTAATTAGCCCCAGCCTATCTTTCTAGAATTATCTGCCACTACAGGGTCTCATCATTCTACACTCTAATCACTGGTGTTAAATATTTTCCAGGGGTACTCTGTATTCTCCTGCCTCCATATTTTAATTGTGTACTTCGGTTTACCTATCATCTTGAAGTAAGGGACAAGGTAATATTTATCATTGTATCTACAGCGCTTTATACACTACCTAGCACAGAATAGCTCAGCTTCACCTATCAATAGTCTATCTACTCTCCAAAAAATCTATCTAAGAAACTGTAACCTCCTTATTAGAGGCTGGGAAGGGTAGGGAGGAGAAGGGGCTACAGAAAAGGCTTACTGTCCAGTATAAAAATACAGTTAAATAAAAGAGCAGGTTATGTTCTATAGCACTGTAAGTTGATTACTGTTAACACTAACTTATTGTGTATTTAAAGATAGCCAGAAGGAAGGATTTCACATGTTCCCAAAACAAAGAAATGATAAACCTTGAAGGCGATGGATATGCTAATTAGTCTGTTAATATACACTGCACATACCTAAAAATTATACTGCACATATATAATTATGCATCAATTTAAAAATGAAACAAAGTAACTAGGAAAAAATGAAAAAGGTTATTAAACTAAGATTATGTTAGCTCTTCCATATTCCTGATAAACTCAGAAATTATTTTAACTGATGACTGTCATCCTACCATATGAAAAATACATTAAAGTCAGGGGAATTTCTCATCTATTACAAATCTGCTGAAAGCCTGTCTAAATTAAAGAGCTTCCACCCAGATCTTTTCTGCATGAGCTTAAACCCTCTTTAAAAGCACAATGTACCATTCAATACAATACTTTACAGTATCTCCCCAAGACTTGGGTGTTTTTAAATGATAGCATTATTTTCTTTTAAACGTAACACATATCTGCTACTCCGGTGTGTGTCTGTGTGTGAGACACACACACACACACACACATACACACACACGAGAGAGAGAAAGAGAAACTTTGTTGTATATTGATTACTTTAGTCATTTCATGTTGGCACTTGAGAGGCAAAAGAAAGAACAGGAGGCTGGGGTTGCAGAGACTTGGGTTTGAATCCTACTAGGGGATTACTAGTCATCTGAAATTACTTAAGTCTCCTGCTCTCTGCAGAGTTCAGGACTCTGAAACAAATGAGCTGCACTCCCTAAGGTCTCTTAATTCTTGAATTCCAGGATGTGAGATATCAAATTGAAGAATGTTTTAGGGTTAAGCCAAATACCCATTATTAAAATCAACAAGTGGAGTCAATGTATATCAAGATTTAAAAAAATCAAATAAGTTAAAAAGAATAACACTATAATCTCTTAAATAAAATCTAACAAAATATTTTTAATCTCATCTCCCCAAACTACCCCAGTAGTTATTACTCCTGTGCATCCCCCTAACACCCTATACGACAGCTTATCATAGTGGTCTTCAAAGTACGTTCACTTGAAACACAGTCATTCAGGAGTTGAACCAAGATTTAAAATAAAAAAAATTACATTTTTCTAATTTGTAGGGGGAAAAAAACCCAAGATACAAGATAAAATCTTTTTTTGACAGACAGACAGACAGTGAGAGAGAAAGAGAGAGAGAGAGAGAGAGAGAGAGAGAGAGAGAGAGAGAAAGGTCTTCCATCTGTTGGTTCACTCCCCAAATGGCCACCACAGGAGGCGCTGCACCGATCTGAAGCCAGGAGCCGGTGCTTTCTCCTGGTGTCCCACGCAGGTACAGGGGCCCAAGTGCTTGGGCCATCCTCCACTGTCCTCCCGGGCCACAGCAGAGAGCTGCACAGAGAGGAGCAACCGGGACTAGAACCCGACGCCCATACGGGATGCTGGCGCCACAGGCGGAGGATTAGCCAAGTGAGCCATGGCACCAGCCCCAACAGAATCTTTTCAATTAAGTGTTTCCTCCCATAATTTGTTTTAAAACATTTTGATCCTCAAACAGAGAAAGTCATATGACACAACTAAATATATTAGTTGTTTCGAGGTGTTAGTAATACCATGATTTCTAGGTATTCTGATATAAGTTTCAGCATCACGGTTTCAATGTATTTTACCTTTTACAATACCTGTATATGTATTTCCTCCTATCAACTTTTTTTATTTTTTTTATTTGCCAGGTAGAGTTATAGACAGTGAAAGAGAGAGACAGAGAGAAGGGTCTTCCTTCCATTGGTTCACTCCCCAAATGGCCGCTACAGCCAGAGCTGCGCCAATCCGAAGCCAGGAGCCAGGTGCTTCCTCCTGGTCTCCCATGCGGGTGCAGGGCCCAAACACTTGGGCCATCCTCCACTGCCTTTCCGGGCCACAGCAGAGAGCTGGACTGGAAGAGGAGCAACCAGGACTAGAACCCAGCGCCTACATGGGATGCCAGTGCCGCTGGTGGAGAATTAACCAAGCGAGCCACGGCGCCGGCCCCACCTCCTATTAACTTTTAAACCTATTGGGGGCAGGGAGTGTCCCCCAAGTCCTAAAACAAAGGAGGTCTCAATAAATGTCTTGTTAAGGGGACTCCCTCATACTTTCATCACTGTATTTAAAGATTTTCCTGAACATTGTCTATATAATGCTTTAAAAAAAAGTTGCTACTATAATAAGTAGAACTACATGGAATATCAAAGTCAAACATTCTATACCTCTGAAAAAGAGGTGAAACCAGATTCAATTACTAAAGGTCTCCAGGTTTTAAAGACTTTTATATAAAAAAGAGAGAATTATAGAGTTTGGATGGGGTTATAGGAAGAAATAAATAGCCCGTTAAAATTCCCAATTAATTTTTGGGTTCTGATCTTAACTAAGTATAAGCAAGCCAATAGAAATTCAAATTTAACTTAGGAGAGGAGTAAAATCAGTCTACAGAACTAATTTTTAACTCAACTACTATTTGTACTTGAACATTTCTACTTTTAAATCTTTGAGGTTCATGACACTTTTGAACTTTCATCCCCAAGAAAAATATTCTACCAAAAAAAAGTAATCACAAAATTAAATAACCTACAGCTGTATTTTAAGAATTTTTAGCTCATACATGTACCATTTTTAATCAGCAACTTAATTTAGAAATCAAGAATAAGTTAAACAAGGATATTTAAGGTTATTTTCACCAGAATATGTTGTCTAACAGAAAAAATGGTTATCCATAGAAATGGGTGGTTAACAATTGTGTTTTTTAATGTTTATTAATTCTTTTTTTTTTTTTATTTTGAAAGGGTGACAGACTGATATAGAAAGAGAGAGAGATGGAGAGAGTGAAAAATCTTCCATCCAATAGTTCACTACCCAAATACCCACAAAATTTGGACCTCGGCCAAGCCAAAGCAAGGAGTCAGAACTACATCCAGGTGTCCCACATGAATGGCAGGGACCAAGAACATAAACACTTGAGCCATCATCTACTTCCTCCCAGACACATTAATAGGACGCTGGATTGGAAGCGGAGGCAAAGGCAGGACTTGAACTGGCACTCCAATATGGAATGTGAGCAACCTGAGTGGTGGCTTAACCTACTGTCTCATAACACCCACCCCCAAAACTATGTGTTTTTATTTATTTTTTTTTATTTTTATTTGACAGGTAGAGTTATAGACATTGAGAGAGAGAGACAGAGAGAAAGGTCCTCCTTCCGTTGGTTCACTCCCTAAAAGGCCGCTATAGCCGGCGCACTACACCGATCTGAAGCCAGAAGCCAGGAGCTTCTTCCTGGTCTCCCATGTGGGTGCAGGGCCCAAGCACTTGGGCCATCCTCCACTTCCCTCCAAGGCCACAGCAGAGAGCTGGGCTGGAGGAGGAGCAACTGGGACTAGAACCGGCGCCCACATGGTATGCTGGTGCCACAGGCAGATTAACCAAGTGAGCCATGACGCCGGCCCCCAAAACTGTATTTTTAACATTAAATTTTTAAAAGATGTGTTGGGATTTTTGAAATATTATGTCTTTTTAGAAAGACAATATGCACATCTGTAAGTCAGTCTGGAATGCATTCAATCAATTAATCAGGTTTTAGAAACTGAAAGAGGGAGGAGAGAACTTGCACTTTGACTATGGCCTTGTCTAAATAAGATCAGAGTTGGCAAACTCAAGAGGCTTCCATAGCCTTGGCAGCTCATGACAAGAGCCTAGGGTGATTACTGACGCCATAAACAAGAGTGTCACTTGTTAAATCAACAAGGGGAGTCACTGTGCACCTGCTCCCTTGTAGGACCTCTGTCCCTAATGTGTTGTACTATGAGAATTAACGGTAAAACTAGTACTCAAACAGTACTTTATACTTTGTAAGTCTTTGTGGGTGCAAACTGTTGAAATCTTTACTTAATACATACTAAATTGATCTTCTGTATATAAAGACAATTGAAAATGAATCTTGATGAAGAATGGGATGGGAGAGGGAGTGGGAGATGGAATAGTTTCAGGTGGGAAGGAAGTTATGGGGGGGAAAAGCTGCTATAATTCAAAAGTTGCACTTTGGAAATTTATATTTAATAAAAGTTAAAAAAAAAACTGAAAGAGCAGACCTCTTAGTTCTGTCACAAATATATGATATACACATATATAACATAAATATTTATAAATTATTTCTAGATTATATGCATTTAGTGCTACTTTAAACATCACAAAAGCAAACTAAAACCGGAAATCTTAAAAGGATAAAATAATAGGCTATTATCACTTCTCAGCCTTTTAGCTAAGATCAAGTGTAAATAATAAGCTATTCAGGCCTTCTAATACTCATATTTTCTTTTCTCACTCCAGTGGATTACTCTGCATAGCTCCTGGGGTACAGACACTACTACTCTGGATATCATAGTTAAGTATAAGTAATTATTTATAGTTTTCAGAAACACTGTGCTGTTTCATACTTCACAGTCACTGTAGTTCAGCATTCTGGAAAGCTCTTGCCAAACCCTCCTAAATAATACAGTAGCAATATTAAACTCTGCCAAGAAACAATTCAAGTACTTTATGATCTTTATACTAGTTTCTTTGCTTTCTCCTCCCTTCCTGTTTCCATTACCAAGTTCAATCTTTCCCCTTTAGCTTTAGGCCACCTTCACCCAAATTCTCCTTGTACCTAGTTCATGTATCTATTATAGAATCATCATTTTTTAAAGTGCCTATTTCTCTACTCTACTATAAGTCACTTAAGAGCAAGGACTGTCTAGCAGATATTTAAATACTTGTAAAAGCAACTAATCTAGCCTAACATTCTCACTGTACAGTTGAAGAATGTGAGACTCAAGTTACACAACAGTTCTAAGGTACTAATACAATTCACTGGGATGTTCTCTAAGGACAACGTGGCATCCTCTTTACCTGTTACATTAATTTACTGCTCCCTGGAAGGCTCAGGAGTCACGGAGCCTCTGTAAAGTAAGTTCCCTATACAATTTGAAAATAAGAGGTAATTTAGTATCTTACAAATACATACCAGAAAACAAAAGAAAACTTCAATAACATCAGTGATTCACTGGCTTTACTACTGAAATACCACATACCACTTTTATGATATTTACAAAGAAGGTATCTGAGTCATCAGTTTGCTGAAAATCAGTCATATGGAGAGTTTATGGAATATTATTCTGGCATATGTATATAACCACATTCCAACAGCTGGAACCTATGCTTTTCTGCAAGCTGTGCCTACTCAACATACTTATTCAGTCATAACTGTATTTTAGGCTAGTATAGAAGAAACAAGTTCCTAGTATCCACAAGTGTGGACAATACTATTACTATTACCTACAGAATGCTTGTGGATATCAAATACAAAAAATTAATGCATTCAATACTTTAACTATTTGAGACCGTCATTTCTTTTTGTTACTAACATACTAAGAATTTTCTCTCTTGGCCTAACATGTCAGAAATACATTAATATGTTCATAAATGATATAATATCATAAATTCAATTCTACATATGGATGCTATTAGATTATATGGTTATAAAGTATTCTTAGCATTAGTCCCTGGGATTATGATTCTAATCATTTACAAATTTACTTTTATGTAAAGGAGAGTCTCCCTGCTCCTTTGTAGAACTGTTTACTATTATACACACAGTGCTTTTGAAACCACCCATGATTCAAACCTATATGCTACTTCTTATCACTTTCATGTATACATTGTCTTGCCTTATTCCAAATGTTTCCACCTTTGTAAAACTAGATAGGCAAGGTAAACTCTAGAGTTCCTTCCAAGTCTAAAATCTTGTGACATCAATTTGGTGTATATATTAAAAGCTAAAAATAGCAAGATGTAAATGGATTTTTTTTATGTGAGTCATAGCTATAACACACTGTGGAGATGAGTAACATACTTCAGAAATATAAAATCACCAAATAAAATATTAATAAAGTTTGTGAACAGCTGCATTACCAAATAATTCTACTTTATGAAATGATTCAAGAAGAGGCTCCTTAAAGAAAGCTCCATTAATAAGTCAAGAATTACATTAAATTTTTCAATAAGTCACTAATAAGTCTTGAAAACAGCACATGGGAAATCAGTCACAAGTAAGCACTTATAAGTTTTAAATTACAATTATAACTCAAGACTCAAAAAATTAACACAATTTTAAAAGCCATTCTGTAAAAGTACAAATCCAATGCCCAGTTTCAGATATGTGGCACATTCTAATTTCATTCAACTACTATTAGTATTATAACGATTAACACTCACACCAAGCTAATTATGTGACTAGCACTACCTGATATTTATTAACTCAATGAATGCTTACAGTAATTCTAGTAGATAGGGACTATTATTATCCCCATTTTAAAGAGAAGGAAATGGGCTGGCATTGTGGCTTGGTGAGGAAAGCTGATGCCTGCCACAACGGCATCCCAAATGAATGCCAGTTCCAGACCTGGCTGCTCCACTTTGGATCCAGCTTCCGGCTAACGTGCCTGGGAAAACAATGGAAGATGGCCCAAGTATTTGGGTCCCTGACACTCAGGTGGGATACAAGGACAAAGCTCCTAGCTCTGGATTCCACCTACCCAGGGTTGGCTGTTGCCGCCACCTAGCAATGAACCACTGGATGGAAGATCTCTCTTTCTGTAACTCATTCAAAAATAAATAAATAAATAAAACTCTTAACAGAGAGAGAGAGAAGGAAATGAGGCCGAAAATGTTAAGTAACCGTCAAGTTTATTCAACTAGTAAATAGTCAAACTATTCCAACTATCATTAACAACATTCAATTATTTTCCTATTCTTGAAGAATTTATACTTGAGAAACTAATTTGGCTCATATCAACTATACAATGATTATAGAAGAATACATTTATCTTAGTATTCTCATGTGCTATATCATTTTCTTTAAGAAAAAATAGCTAGATAAATGGGTGGCATATACTATGAGCACAGTGCTATCTAAATCGCCTGTGATTTCTGGTACAATAAACACATACGTCTAAACGTATTTTAAAAATTCAGATGACATGAGAGATCCGGATGACGCCAAAGTAATCATTAACCATTTAGTAGCACTCCATAAATCCCCGCCTGTCGCCGTGGGTAGTAGAAGATAAAATTATTTTTTATTGATGTGAAACAACTGCCTTCTTTCAGGAGCCAGAATTATTTTTCTGAAGCTATTTCATCCTAAACGCTTTCTAAATGTCGTGTCAGAACTATCCACAAGTTGCAGTTTCAACGCCTATCCCACAAAACGCTTCCTCTGCCTACACGTGTGATTCTTCCTACGGGAAGCACTGCATTTTCCACCGCCACAGTGCACCTGTTCCGGTCGAGTTTCAGCGCTCCGCACTCGGCTTCCTGTCCGCTTCTGGGGCCGTGCGGGCCCACGCGGCCACCAGCTCACACCCACCACACCCCTCCTCCGGCTGCGGCCCAGCGCTGCTCCTCCTCCCGGGCTTCTCCAGCACCGACTCAGCACCTATCAGCGCCGCCCCCCGGCCCCTGGCCCAGCCCATCCTCGGACACGTGTGAGGGTTTGTTTGTGTCGGTCTGTCAGTCCCACCGGGGACCCGGCTCGCTTACCGAGAGAGAAGCGCCAACTTCTGCTCCAGCATCATCTCCAGCTTCTGGCCCTGTTTGGAGATCCAGTGGTCCACTCCATGCAGGCGGTAGCACGTCTCCAGCATGGACCTGAAGTCGGCCACGAACTCCGTGATGCCCCCGTACTGGCCGCTGGCGAACTTCTCCTCCATCTTCAGCAGTGACATGCCTGGCCCCGGCGGCGGCGGGAGGGCGCGACTGCCTCGGCCCCCGCTGCGCGGCCCCTCGGCCACCTCCTCCTCCCCGGGGGCAACGCCCCCCAAGGGCTGCAGGAAGGGGCCGGTGAGGCCCCGGTGCTTCTCCTGCAGGAACTCGCCCAGGATGCGGTAGCCCTGCTGCAGCTCGTAGGTCAGCTCCTGCTCTTTGCAGCCACCGCCCCCGACCACCATCTCCTCCTCCTCCGTCTCCTCCTGGCCGTCCGCGTCCTCCAGCGAGGCCGACTCTGAGGCCGGGGCGGCCGCCGCCGCCGCCACCTCCTCCTCGTCCTCCTCCTCGGTCGCCGGTGGCGGCCGCTCCTCCTCCCCGGCCGGCTCCATCTCCCCCGGCATCTCGGGCGCGCTCATGCCCCCGGCAGGCCCAGGCTGGGCGGTGTGGAGCGGCCGCTCGAGGCGCCGGGGGACGCGCGAGCGCGGGCCGCTTCCTCACCGTCCGGTCGCGCCGCGCAGCCCCTGCCGCATCGGGCCTCGCGCTCCTCCGCAGCCGGCTCGACTCGGTGCGCGCGGGGGTCTCGAGCTCGCCGCCGGCGGGGCGGGGTTACATGGCGCGCGGGGGAGGGGGGAGAGAAGAGGAGAGCCTAGGTGCCCTCCTCTCCCCTCCCCCCGGCGGCGGCGCTCGCGCGGCCCTCGCCCGCCTCACCCCTCCGCGCCCCGCCCGTCCGCCCGCTCCTCACCCGCCGGGCCCGACCCGGGCCGCCGCGGCCTCGGCGCCCCACCCCCTCCCGGGCCAGTGGGGGGCTGGGAGGGGGCGAGGAGGAAGAGGGGGGTCTCCTCTTGCCTCCCCAGAGAGGGCCGCAGCGCTGGGCCGCGGCGGCTTCGGCTCCTCCTCTCCCTCAGACCCCCTCCCGCGCCTCTACCTGCGGGGGACCTGGGCAGGAGGAGGCGGCGCGCGGACGCGGCCCGGCGACAACTGTCAGTTAGAAGCCCCGCTGGGCGGGGGAGAGGGGTAGAAGGGGAGGGGCAGAGAGGGAAGGGGGAGGGCACTCGGCCCCCCCGCTGGGGAGAGCCGTGGAAGGAGGCTAAGAAAGGGGCGCCGTCGCCACCCCCGGCGCGCATGCGCAGTAGACGACTTTCTTTTCTCCCCGCCCCCATCGCGTCCCGCCCAGGTACGCGAAAGCGGACTTCGGCTCAGCCACAGGCCCCAAGGCCGGGTGGTTGCGCGGCCCAATGATGCAATCAGCTAGTAGACGATTGTAAGGGGCGGGGTGGAGGAGGGAGCAAGGCGCCTGCGCAGGCTTACTCGCCAGGCTACGCGACCCAGGGTTCTAAAAAGCCAGGGCAACAAGAGAATTCATTTTCGAGACCGCTGTCAGCCTTGAAAGTAAAACTAACCCTGCAGGACGTTGCTAGGTAATTTTTATTAATGGGAAGTTAATAATGAGAAAGCAGAAAATGTAAATCCTCGTACAATTTAAATCCCCTTGGCATCCCTCCTTCCTGCAACTGCTGGTCTTTCACAGGAAACTCCAAGTCTTGAAAAGTTTAGAAAGGAAGTCCGAGGACTCGACCGCACGTTCACATGCCAGAGCAAAGCAGTTGCTCTGCAGAACCCTGCTCTCTGAAACTCCCAGTTCTAGTTCTTAACACCAGTTCTCCTGGAAACCAACACGATGTTTTCTGTTCAAATTAAAAAACAAACATTTCCACATTCTGGATTCTTGACTTCTGCCAAGAATAAAGGGAATTACATGCTTGAGACTAAAAGCAGTGTCCAAAATTTTCAATTCTGAGCTATACAGCATTAAATAGTCGTTGGCAGGGCCTTACAATTTTGCTACACAATTTAAAATTAACTGTTTAGAAAATGACTAAAAAGTGGACTTATTATTTTGCATGTCGCTTGAAATAAGTGGATTAATGGTTCCATAAACTATATACTATAATTTTCTCATGCTGTCTGAAAGTTGCACTGTTACTTTTTCTACTCATAAAGAACCCTCTCACTTGAAATGCAGACTTAAAACACAAAAACAAAATTACAGAAACTGTATTTTACAAGTAAAATGTACAACTAAATGGCTCAGAAGCTTGTTTATTTCTCATTACTATGATATTTAAAGCACTGATAAAATTCAAAACCTCAATACTTTTTTCTGTCCAGTGAATTAAATATGAGTCATAGCTAAGTGACAAAGTGGCAGCATTTTGGGGTTTTCAAGGTATTGACACTCCCCTGTTTTACACCCCTCCCCATTATCTAGCATTCCTCTCCTCTCACCAGTGAGGCATTTGTAACTTTCTAAGCATTTCATATCAGAACCCACAGATGCACCTCAGCTCACAGGAATATAGGAAGGGATCAGTCCTGACTGCGCAACTGGCAAATGTGTCTGACTGGATGCCCTCATTTTTTTTGCTCAAGAACCTGGAGTCCTCCCTACCCAAGCAAACGATTTCCTTTTCTTCTTTAGTCATGAGCTCTATTTCATGATTCTTATATATTAGCTTACATTATTGAACCTTGTGCTACTGCACAATTTGTATTACCTCCTTTACTTCTCACAACACACAACACCAAAATTTAAATCTAGGTGTGCCATACTTCAAAACCCCAGGAACCTAATTCCTAGCTGCCTGGCAGAATTTCTAATTGCTCATACACAAAAGTGTAGGGAACTCACCTAAAAAATGTTGATCAAAGTCTTGTTAATTAAGGTATATAAAAGAGAAAGATGCCTGTAGAAGGGAGCTCAACTACAGATCTTGAAGAGGCTAAGCTGATAGTAATCCTAGTTATTATGAAAGTAGGATTGAGTCCTTGGACTTAGAAAAAAGCTTTATTATACAAGATATATATCGATTGTAGGTAAATTGAATACTATAGATAAATGAGGAAAAAAATGCCCTTTAATCCCACCACCCAGAGACAACATCTCTATTAACAACTTTGATGTAGCATTTTTCTATTTATTCATCTATACCTTTTTACTTTAAATAAACTTAAAATTGGGACCATTCAACATACAATGTACTGAACTTTCTTTCCCCCCATTAATAAATAACTACAAACAATTGGACGGGAATTGCATATCTAAAATCTCAACTTTATATCCCTGTCCATAATGGTCTAGATGGCTTCCCCATCTGAACTGGTATGGAGTGAACTGTGAAAATTCTAACGTAAAAGGAATTACAAACTATAAAAAAGAACACAGTAGAGGTACAAACAACATCTGTAACAGTGATAATTTATTGAGCACTTACTAGGTCTTAAATATTTGCTAAATACTTTACATACACAGTACTCACAAGCGCTCCAGGAAATCACAATGAATGTGTTTTTAAGTTTTGGACCAATGATTTGCTGAGTAGAAAGCTTTTTTCTACCCTACAAAAAGCTCAACATTAAAGACCAACTATTCCAATTAATGTAATTGGCCCTGGATTTATAGAACTGCTTTTTTAAAATGCACATCTATGGCTAAATAACTAGTCTCAAAGCTGTTTTCTTTTTCATGTTTTCTGATAAAATTAAGTTTGCTTCTCTTTCACTCTCACAATAAAATACTCTTCAGTGCTACTATAGAATCTAGCATGACATCTTCAAAATAGAAATCTATTTAAGCCCCATTCTGAATCAGGGCTCCTTTTGCTGAGCTGCTTTGCAGGGAGAAAACTGGCATACATAAACAAAGCAATACTCTGCTGAAACATATAACACTGACTGACTCCCACACATATTGATTACTTACTATTTGTTGAACACTGTGTTACAGTATGTTACATGCTACCAATATTAGGTGGACAAAGACTCCTTTTTCAGAAACTGTGATTCTTTGAGTCCTGAATAACTTAGAAAAAAAAAGACAGTTTGGCTAAGGAGTTTTGAAGGTTCTCATAACTATCAGCTAGACATCTTGGAACTAGAATATGATTATGTCCTGCCTAGTTCTCAGGAGTACAGTATGAAAAAATTCACATTTATTATAGAGAAAACTCCCACAACCACTGCACTATCTCAAAACTCTCTCAGTTTTAGTATCCTCCCATTATCATGAAAGCCAAAAGTATTATCAAGGAGGAATAAACCTGCTGCTATTTCCTTCACCTTATTCCAAAGATGTTTGTCCCAGAAGTTCTTCTATATTATCTTCAGGAGCTCTTAGCATCTTATGATAGTCAGCATGACATCTTTAACACCAAATATACTGCTTTTGCAGCATCAATAGTTCAGACAAACAATAATTTACATAATTCACATTAATTGGGCAAAAGGTGACAAACATTCTAAGACAACTGGAAGCACAGGCTATCACCAAGGTCTGTGTTTAAGAGAGAAAACATGCGAGGTAAACAGAAGACTTTAACACTGACTAGTCCTGGAGGAAACATGGGGAAGTAATATATAAACTGCTTGACAGGGAAAGAACAGTTTTCTCATTTATAATGGGACCCACTCACAACACTTATTTGTAGTTACTTTTAGAATAGATGATAAATTCAAGTAATATTGAAGTGCTTCAAGCAAAATTTAGCAACTCCTGTAAGGCTTCCTGTTGTTCATCATTGAGTTGGGATATGCATTCCAACCATAATTCTTCAGAAGTCTGTACCTGTCGGATGACATTAGCTAGGCGTTTGGCACAAGGATCTTCAAAGTTAATAGTCTCATTAATTTTTCCTTCGGCAATTATACTAATTATTTTGGGGAGATTGGAATTATTTGGACCAATTACAACTGGGTGGTTACTTTCAATTAAGTCACAGAGAAAACTCAAAGTCTGAAGAGCTTCCTCTTTATCTTCATGCAGTGGAAGCCATGATAACCAATGTGGAAGAACTTCATCCACATTTATACAGTTAGGCTTAAACTTCAAAATCTTCCCTATTGCTGAGATACAGTTCTCTGTAGCAATGACATTTTTTTTGGTTTTGGAATTTGCACACTTAATAACTTTTACCAGCAGTGGAACAGCTTCTGAACATAAAGAACGATAATCATCGCCACCAAACTGTGCCATAACACCCAGGCCATAAGCAGCAGCTTGCCTGACTTCAGGGTTGTTATCTCTCATATTTAGCAGCATTGGCCACCGAAAATATTCTACATATTTAAATGAAGTTGGACTGCAGTGCTCTATGATATCATCAAATATGCACAGTCCCCACTGCCTGTCTGGCCATGGCCTACTTGAACAAATTAGATTGACAATTAATGGAAGTAACTGTTCAAACCATGGTAAAATCTTTTCCTTGTAAGTACTAAATAATGAGTGCAAAATATCTGATACTTTGGTCAGAATATAAACATCACATTCATCCTCATCTTGCAGAGACATCTCAACCTGTTGGTCATAGTTTTCTTCCTGTCTCTTCACCTGTCGCAATTCTTGGTTTTTAAAGTGTCCCTCAAGTTTTGCTTTCAATATTCCTCCCAGTTCTTCCAAATGTTCATCATTAAGGCAACCATCTCCCATTACTTCAATGGACTTTGCGAAAGAATTCATTATTTCTGAGAGTACATCTGTATCAGGTTCAGTCCCAATAGCCTTGATTAAGGGATCACATATAAACTGCCACATCTGTGAAAGATACTCTGGGCTATGCAGTTTTGCACATTCCAGGAGAAAAGGCATGGATTCTGCTGCTGCCACTCGAACATTGTCATGGAAATAAAATTTCAGTAAAGGAACCATAAGTTTCACAACTTGTTCTGTATATTCCACAAATCCTTCTTTTAACTCCTTAGCATAGTAAACCAACATCTGACAAGCAGTTGCTTTTGCTTCAAGTCCTGAAGTTTTAATTCCAAAACTTTGCTGGTCTCCAAGATTCACAAATTGCCAGCCATCATCATCACTCATGTTCTCAACATCTTGTGTGTCTAGGAGAGCAACATCAGGTTTAGCCGAAGCAGTCTTAATAAGAGGCTCAATAACCAGTGGCAGGTACTGTTGAAAATCTTTTCCAAGAATTTTACACATTCTAGCCCAAGCTGAAACCATGTACGAGGTCTGAGGGTCATCATCTTCCATATTATTTAAATCTGATTGTGTCTTCAACAACAGCTGCATCACATTTGATGCATCCTGCAAAAATTTTTCCTTCCCAACAGCAAGGCCAACATGGCTAATGCACTCAATAGTTTTTCCTCTCAGAAGCTTGAGGTCCTTCTGAATGGCAAGCTCAACAATGTGCTTTAGTGAGGGCATAAATATATCATAATATGGGACAAATTTTTCTTCTATTGTATCGGCAACTGAGGCAATGGTTGTCACAAGTTGTTCTAAAGCCAACTTAGTTCCATTGCGAATCAACTCCTGAAGTTTAATCACCAAGATGGAATGTAGATTTTTTACCATATTATCCAAATACAGAACTAGCAATGATTTGGGGCAGTCTTCAATAAAAATAATAAGAGCAGAAGCCGCATGTGACTGCACACGCTGATTACCTTGATTTTCCATGGTACGCAACAGAGCTGCAATGACTGTTTCATGGAATTTCTTTTGGAAACTGGGCGCAAAGTCTGTAGCCATCTGTCCAAGTGTAGTACAGGCTGCAGCCCTCACCCTTGGATGAGGATCCTGAAGAAAAAGCAGAACAGAGTTAACTGTCTCATCTAGAATTGGTTCCATTTGCTGATGGCATCCTTCTCCAATGGCAGATAAGGCCATTAATCCGGCATGTCGGTATTTCCAGTCAGGGCTCTGAAGCATCTGCAGGATATGCTCCTTGGTCATTGGTAAAACAATTTTTCCACCAAGTCCACAAGCCAGTCTGTCTAGTGCACTCTCAGCAGCAACTGCATTGCTGTCAAAATCATCTTCCTCCATTTCATCAGCATTTACCCAGTCCTCATCATCTTGTAGATCAACCATCATTGCTAATATAAAAGGAATTGCCTGTGCAATAATATTTGTATGTTTTTTCAACATTGGGGTTGCAGTTTCAGACAAAGTCACTATTACTTCGAGGGCCAGCTGGCGTTGCAGATTACTGAGCCTAGAGTCTCCACATAACTTCAGACTCAATTGTAGGGTATCTTCCAAGTAAGGACCCAAGTACTTAGGTACCGTATCCGCAATTTCAACAAGGGATTCTAGCACTGAATCATCATCTTGGTAGCATGAGTCATTAACAGCCTGTAAGATTCCAGGAAGCAAGTCTGCAAAGTCTTTGAAAAGAGCAACATTATTCTCGTTAGCAAGGACAAACGCAGCAGCAGCTCTAGCGGATAATGTCCTGATTGCTGGATGTTCTTGATCTTGAATACACTGGTCCAATAACCGTTTGATGATATCCAAATCGTGCCGCTCCTGGTTCCCAAAAATCCCAGGAAAGTGCCAGAAAACGTGAAGTGCAACTTCCCACAGAACCACATTTTTAGAGTAGACAGAATCAATAAGAAACTTCAGACCTTCTGGCCAGTGGTTGGTGCCATCCTCATCAATCAAATTCCTGGCCAGCACCGCAAAAATATCACAAAGTTTTTTCCTCATGCTAGCATGCGTTTCTAACTTAACAGCCAGTATCAGCTCAATCTTGACATCCCTCTGCACATCAGAAGGCAGATTTGGATACACCTCCTCAAACCCAGAGGACAAAAGCCGTCGTAGCAGTGCGGCAGCCATTTGTCTCACCTCATAACCCGCTCTTCTATTTCTGACGGCATCTAAGAGGAATGTAGTTTTACACAGACCTGGGATATTTTCATATATTTCCTCTGCTTGTCTCCGCACCATACAGCTTGGATTGATCAGGTTCTTCAGAAGCTGGTAAAACTCTTGCTTTTCTGACACGGCCGCCGGCACCCCTGCAGCCCCGGCCGCCGCCATCGCGTTCTGTCAAAGCTACCGCGACCGGGGAGGGGGAGGGGTCTGCGGCTCGAAGCAGTGACGTCAGCGAGGCGCCGGCGGGGATGGGCGGGGGAGCTTCTCCCTCTGCCTGGGTGCTCTGGGAGTGCATATGCTCCGGAGAGCTGGGTGGTAGCCAGCTGAGGCCCCAGGGGCATCTTCCATTTTTTTCCAGTCAGGTAAAAAAAAAAACCTGCAAAGGGGGGAAAAAAGAAAAGGAAATGTTAGTATTGATTAATTGATTATATTTACATGGGATTATGAGTGATTTTTAAATTTCTAAACGATATTGGTGCTAGCTTAATTTTAAAACAAGCACACCTTGAAAATCAAGTAAAAGAAGCCAATCACAAAAGGCCACATAGTGTATGGTTTCACTTATTTGGAAGATCCTGAATAGGCAAATCTATATAGATAGAAGTTAGGATTGCCAGAGGCTGGGGGAGGGAAGAAAGAATGCTGTCAAGGGATTTCTTTCTCAGTGATAAAAGTCTTAGAAAATTGATTGTGGTGTGTGATTATACTAAAAAACCATTCAGTTGTACAAGTTAAATCATGAATTTTATGGCATATGAATAATACTGCAATGAAGTCATTTATAAGATTATAAGTGAAATACAGGGGGAAAATATCCCACAGTGATTTCCTCCCTTCTACCGTATCTAATGCAGGACAGTGATGCTCAAACTCTGATGTGTATCAGAATCATTTGGCCTATGGACAACTGAGTACAAATTTTAGTGTAAAAGTAACCTGAACTGGTAATTCGACTTGAGTCCAGGTCTTAACTCTAAATTGATTTTGCATCTTTGCTTACGTTACTTAAGAGTTTCCTTGCATGTTGCCTAAACTGTAAGGGAAGAGGACTGGAGCCAGCATTGATATGGAATTCCAGTGTGGCAAACCAGAGCTTAACCCACTGTGCCACATTGATGGACCCCCTGAAAGCTTTCACTGGGCTAAACCAGATAATCTGAATATAAAAAAGAATAATAGCTACAATAGATTGAACACATCAAAATATAAAAATGATTAATTTCTAATATTAAAAAACTAACACTTCATATAACTCATTGATCAACTTTGGAAGTTACTATCTCTGAAAATTCATAAAGAGAAATAATCAGTTTTTCCGCATTTCCTATAAAAGTATATATTTAAGAATAACTGATGTTAGTCAAAGGGATCACATAAACAAGACTAATGTCTGCTAATACTAGCTGAAAGAATTAAAAACGAGAGAACGATCCAACATGGGAAGCAGGATACACAGCAGACTCATAGAATGGCAGATGTCCTAAATAGCACTCTGGCCTCAGAATCAGCCCTTAAGACATTAGGATCCGGCTAAAAAGCCCATGAGAGTATTTCAGGCATGGAAAGCCAAGACATTCTGGCAAAAAAACAAACAAACAAACAAAAAAAAAAACCACAAACACCTAAATGAAAGATCTCTGCAAGTGAGATCCCAGTAGAAAGAACGGGCCATCAAAGAAGGAGGTACCTTTCTCTGAAGGGAGGCGAGAACTTCCATTTTGACTATGACTTTGTCTAAATAAGATCAGAGTTGGCAAGCTCAAAAGGCTTCCATAGCCTTGGCAACCTATGACTGGAGCCTAGGGTGATTACTGACACCATAAACAAGAGTGTCAATTGTTAAATCAACAACAGGAGTCACTGTGCACTTACTCCCCATGTAGGATCTCTGTCCTTAATGTGTTGTACAATGTAAATTAATGCTATAACTAGTACTCAAACAGTACTTTACACTTTGTGTTTCTGTGTGGGTGCAAACTGACGAAATCTTTACTTAATATATACTAAATCGATCTTCTGTATATAAAGAGAATTGAAAATGAATCTTGATGTGAATGGAATGGGAGAGGGAGCAGGAGATGGGAGGGGTGCGAGTGGGAGGGAAGTTATGGGGGGGGAAGCCACTGTAATCAAAAAGCTGTACTTTGGAAATTTATATTTATTAAATAAAAGTTAAAAAAAATCCTGGGGAAAAAAGAATAACTAATGTTTTTATTTATAGAATTGCAGCTAATAAATGCATAAAGATTGCTAAAATCAGAAAATTGCTGTGAAATAGTGAATCTAGGTAATAGTAACCAGCAGATATTAAAACCATTCAGTGAAACAGTTAACAGCAAGATTAGGCTGAAACCACTTGCAATTACTGATTAGTCGTAATATTATTAAAAGTGGAAGTAAGCCAGAAGTGTCATTTATATGTTGTCACTTAGGCTGTATATGCATACTTTCTATAATTTGTTCTCTAGTGCTGAGGTTATGCTCTGGAAACAGAATGTCTCCTTTTCATGGCTGGATCACCATCAGGTTCCCATAATCAGAGTCACAAGAGATTGGAGATAAGAAACAGAGACAGAAAAGGCATTGATCATTCCTGTTTTTCCTGTTCTAATCTGGGTTGCCCCAGCAGGGCCCTTCCGCTTGTCAGCAAGCAGCTTCCTGCCTATTGCAGCACTCCAATAAAACAGACATCCCTTGTCTGCAGAAATACCAGCAGAAACCTGGGGGACAGCTTCCTCAGAAGTTTCACCCAGGACTCTAGGAAGCCCCTCCTCTGAGCTCAAAAGAAACAGATTCCCCGCCCCCTTCAGCTGTAGGGGTGTTGCCAAGTCCTGCAGTTACCATCTTTTCATTACATTACAATGTCTTGCAGAGTAATAGCATAACAGTGCTATTTACTCTTGCTCTCTCATGCCTGTGTGACAAGTCCTCTAAATTAAATCTAATTTCTTTATCCAGTCAACAGTTGATGGACATCTGGGTTGATTACACATCTAAGCAATTGTGAATTGTGCTACAGTGAACATGGGGGTACAGGTAACTTTTTTATTTTTTTTTTTGACAGGCAGAGTTAGACAGTGAGAGAGAGAGAGAGAGAGACAGAGAGAAAGATCTTCCTTCCATTGGTTCACCCCCCCAAATGTCTGCTACGGCCGGCGCCCTGCACCAATCTGAAGCCAGGAGCCAGGTGCTTCCTCCTGGTCTCCCATGTGGGTGCAGGGCCCACGCACTTGGGCCATCCTCCACTGCTTCCCGGTCTACAGCAGAGAGCTGGACTGGAAGAGGAGCAACCGGGACTAGAACCCGGTGCCCATATGGGAGGCTGGCGCCACGGGTGGAGGATTAGTTGGCCAAGCGAGCCATGGCGCTGGCCCATCTCACCCTTGATAAGACCCAGGGGACCTTTCATGTAACTCAGCTGGATGAGAGAGTGCCTTGACTTTATTCCCTTGGAATCACAGCTTCAGGTAAGGGCTTAGATTCAAGTAATTTATTTGAAAAGTAATCCCACAGAGTAACAGAATGGGATAAGAAATGAGGGCAAGTCAACATAGGGTTGCCTTATTGAGTTGGTTACTGAAAATTAAAATTGTCTATGAATTTTGAAGGGATGAGGAAGAAGAGAAGCATTTATTTATCTGTTTCTGACTCACACTGGCTGGGTGTTAACCTCTCTCATTTGTGTCTGTGTTAAGTGTTAAGCAGGGATGTACAGGCACTCACTGCAAGGACTCGGAAACCTGGCAGCAGGAGGTGAGAGAAACAAGGTACCAGCTTGAGATAAGGTGACACCAGCACAAAGACAGACTCCCGCAGGGGGATCTTCTCGCTGCAATGGCTCCAATGGCCTGAATTGGAATTAAGGCTTGGAGGAAGTGAGGTGGGCCTCCAAGGTGTCTGATACAGTGACAGAGACTCAATAATGACTAAACAATATGGAGCATAGAACCTTTAAAAATTTTATTTTCCTTCTGATTAAAAAAAAAAGTAATATGAGAAGACTACAAAAAAGTTTGTGAAAAAAAGGAACTATAAGATAATGTGAATTTTTCATGAATTTTTGAAGCTCCCTTGTACATGTGTGTTTGGTGTAGAGACTAATTTAATGTGATTACATGCAAATATAGTCTTTGTGATATGTCCTTATTTATGGTCCAAGTTTATTCTTGCTACAGTAGCGTAATGCCTAACATAACAGGTGCTAAAAATAATTCTGGTTTCCTTCCTCACTTATCACTCATGTAACATACATAAAAACACAACTTTATAAAGAAGTAAGAGGAAAAATTATCAGGAAGCGCTATTGGCATCAGACAGTGAAGGCTATCTGGTACCCAGGTCCTTGACTTCTCTTCAAGAGAAATCCAAGAGTGAGACATAGAGTAACAAAGAGGAGCAGCAAGTGTTTCTTTGAGAAAACAAAGATACACACTCTGGGGCCAGCGCTGTGGCATAGCAGGTAAAACCATTACCTGCAGTGCCAGCATCCCATATGGGCACCAGTTCGAGTCCCTGCTGCCCCACTTCTGATCCAGCGCTCTGCTATGGCCTGGAAAACCAGTGGACGATGGCCTAACTCCTTGGGCCCCTGCACCCGCGTCGGAGACCCAGAAGAAGCTCCTGATTCCTGGCTTAGGATCGGCTCAGCTCCGGCCATTACAGCCATTTGGGGAGTAAACTAGCGGATGGAAGACCTCTCTCTTTCTCTCTCTCTCTGCCTCTCTATAACTCTGCCTTTCAAATAAATAAATAAAATATTGTTTAAAAAAGGTATACATTCCACAGACAGAATGGGGCCTATGTGGAGAGGAGTGGCCCCATCTCTGAACTGTGTTTAACATTATATTTGTCATTTAATTAAAAGGGACATAAATTCTAATAAAGGGAGGGTACACTTTTGTAAGGGGGAAGAGAATATTCATGGTTTTTCTGGGAAGTAAATGATGTCCCAGAATCTAGCTACTACCTCTTTCTACTCCTTATATGGTCCAATGTTTCCTGTGTGGGTAGTAGGTATGTCATGTAGCATGCTGATGAATAACAGTGAGCACATAATGAGCTACAGGTCAGTGCAAGGTCAGCCTTAGCCTCCTAACCTGGTATGAACCTGCTCCAGGCAGGGGATCTGTTTATTTTCAGGGGAAGGGTAACCAAACTCGTATCTGATGGTCTTGAGCTCATAGGAACCATCCCTAGGTGGACCAACTGCCTCCTCTGCCTCCCTGTCTCACTATGATTTCACTGTGAATTTGTACTTGTGCAGTGTTAGCATTTGGCTCTGAACCTCCAGGAAACTGACATGGGATCTCCCTGCTTCCCAGAGAAGTTGATTTGGGGTCTGACATTTATTTTAACTCATTATTCTGCAGAGGATCATGAGAAGGAATACTGCTCTGTTTAGAACATGGCTTCTCAAACTTTCAAGTGCATCCAGATCACCAAGATCAATACTCATCAACCACCCCTGCGTTACATTTCTCCTCAGCCCTTCTCTTCTTCTTCTTTTTTTTTTTTAAGATTTATTTATTTACCTGAAAGTCAGAGTTATACAGAGAGAAGGAGAGGCAGAGAGAGAGAGAAAGAGAGAGAGAGGTCTTCCATCCACTGGTTCACTCCCCAAACAGCTGCAATGGTGCAGATCCAAAGCCAGGAGCCAGGAGCCTCCTTCTGGTCTCCCACACGGGTGCAGGGGCCCAAGCACTTGGGCCATCCTCCACTGCTTTCCCAGGCCACAGCATAAAGCTGAACCAGAAATGGAGCAGCCGGGACTCGAACCGGAGCCCATATGGAAAGCCGGCACTTCAGGGTGGCGGCTTTATCTGCTACGCCCAGTGCTGGCCCCAGCCCTTCTCTTCTAACACACTACATAGATCATGCATTCATCATGCTTCTATGTCTCCCCCACTAGAATATAAGCTTCACAAAGAGAGGGACTACTATCTGCCTCTGGTGCCTGGATCATAAGTAAGTGCTCAGTACATATTTGGGGGAGTAAATAATTCATCAAATTCAATTGTATTTTGAAGTACATTCAGCACTTTGTAGATATTAAGCAGTGTGAGAAGTACTGTGATAAATGCCAAAATAAAGTAACACTGGGAAGCCCTGGATTCTGAAAATGTGCTCTATCTAGATGTCCTTGTTATGTGACCTCCCCTGGCTCTCAATTAATGCAAACAGGTTTGGTGGCATGGGCCACAATTCTTACATCACAGCAGAACTTTCCCTGGAAGCTTTGTACTCTTATGTCTGGAATGAGGCCAGCTGAGGAGTGCAGAACCTTACCAGTACTGTTAACTTTTGAGAAAGAAAACACAAGCTCTGAAATCTAGCTTTTCTCATTAAAAGTAAATCTAAACTCCCCTTAAAAATAACACTGGGCAGGAAAAAAAAACCCCACTGGGCAAAAATAAATATGAAACAAAAATTCTATTCCTCTCCTTTCACTAGTTGACAGACTAGTAGGGGAGCTAGACATATATAACTGAATATAAACAAGAGAAAAAATTAAAATATGGTATAACTAAATAAAAGGAAGACAAAAACAATCAGAAGTATGGTAGAGATGTAAGCCAAATACTGAAAAGACCCCAAAGAATTCAGTCTGTACACTGACTAGAGACAGCAATGTGAGGCTAACTGAAAGAGGCAGTACTAAGAAGATGGGAAATTATTTATCTACAGAGAAGAGGAAAAAATTCCAGATAAAGGGAACAACTGGAGCAGAGGCCTGGGGCAGAAAAGTATTCTTAATGTTTTATTCAAGGTATGGTAACTTCTTACTGTATTTGAAGCATACTGAGGGGAGCTATGTGGGTGAAAAGGTTAATTGGGGTCTAACAGAATGGAAACATGAGCCGGCGCCGTGGCTCAATAGGCTAATCCTCCACCTTGCGGCGCCGGCACACCGGGTTCTAGTCCCGGTTGGGGCGCCGGATTCTGTCCCGGTTGCCCCTCTTCCAGGCCAGCTCTCTGCTATGGCCAGGGAGTGCAGTGGAGGATGGCCCAGGTGCTTGGGCCCTGCACCCCATGGGAGACCAGGAAAAGCACCTGGCTCCTGGCTCCTGCCAGGATCAGCGCGGTGCGCCGGCTGCAGCGGCGGCCATTGGAGGGTGAACCAACGGCAAAGGAAGACCTTTCTCTCTCTGTCTCTCTCTCTCACTGTCCACTCTGCCTGTCAAAAAAAAAAAAAAAAAAAAAAAAGAATGGAAACATGAAAATCATAGCCCTGTGTATAGTCCAATAGGAAAAAATATACTTGCCCAGGCCACACATGAATTATCCATGTGTGCCCCAAATGCAAAGCACCCTACATGGCTCTGATGGGGAGCTTAAGAACCACTAACTTAAACTATGAACGGGGAGACAGTGTGAGAAACGCCATGACTAGGAAGAGGCAGGGATTCAGATGGAAGACTTGCAAAACCAGCAAAGAGTCTGTGGGAAGAGAAGAATAATCCAGTTCCGACTAGTGAGAAGAACCTGGTAGGGCATAAATCTGCTGACTGTGGGAGAGGAGTCAGGATCCACAGGCCCAGAGCAGCTTCAGCACTCTCCTCTCACCTTCTGCTTCCAGGCACTCTCCTTTTGTGGGAGCATGTAACTCAGCTTCTGACTAATCATGGCAGATAGTAACATACCCTGCTGCATGACCCTGGCTAAGTCGTTAGAGAGTTTCCAATTTCCTTATCTGAAAAGCAAGAAAAAAGGAACACATCTATTGAGAGGATTAAACATGAAATTACTCATAGGACATCGCTGAGTACCTGGCTGTGATAGTCAAAGATTAGTTATGCTATGTTAAAGTAGTGAATAATCACAAATAGCTGTGGTTTAAGAGGACCTTTGTTTTCCTAATCATGCTACATGTCCACCGTGGGTTAACAGTTGGATTCTGACCATTGTAGTCAGTCAAAGACTCAGGCTGATGGATTAGCTACTATCTTGAATAGTGTTAGTTCTTTTGTAAAAGGGAAAGAATGCCAGAGGCCAGTGCTGCGGCGCAGCAGAGTAAAGCTCCAGCCTGCAACGTTGGCATCCCATATGGGCGTCAGTTCGAGTCCCGGCTGCTCCACTTCCAATCCAGCTCTCTGCTATTGCCTGGGAAAGCAGTGGAGGATGGCCCAAGTCCTTGGGCCCCTGTACCTGCATGGGAGACCCTAAAGAAGCTCCTGGCTCCTGTCTTCAGATCAGCTCAGCTCTGGCTGTTGCGGTCATTTGGAGAGTGAACCAGCGGAATGGAAGACCTCTCTCTCTCTGGCTCTACTTCTCCCTGTAACTCTGTCTTGCAAATAAATAAAATAATTCTTTTTTTTTTAAAAAGGAAAGAATTCTGGAGGGTCCGGCACTGCAAATTAAATGCTTGATCCAGAACATCAGTATCATTCCTGCAGACACCTATCTGGCATCAATCATAAGGCCCCTTCCACTACAACAGGGCGAAATGCAATCCTTCAATCTACCCAGAAAAATATTTGCTAAGCCTTTATTATTGCTATTTACTTACAATCTAAGATCTGGAACATTAACTGTCTTCCTTCCTGCACTTCCAGCCTCTTTCTTGAGTTCTCATTCCAAGGAGCTGCAGTTTAATACCTCATCTCACCTGGCAGACAACAAAGTCCTCACAGAGCTTTCTAGTGGTACCTTGAGCTATTTCATTAGTCCTCCGAGACCCTGTAGCAGAAATTACCCAGCAGGGCTGAACAACAGCGTTAGCTGTTTGTCCCACTTTGTAGGCTTCATAAAAGCATGCAAGTTAAAACCTTGTTCTAGTAGACCACATTTCTAGCAGTACCTCTTGAAATCTGTCCTTTCTTCTTGGCAAGTATATCCAAATTTCAAGTACTTAAATGAACTTGATAAAAAAAAAAAACAATATTTCTTCATGAAATAAACCATTTTTTTTTTTGCACAGGGACTCCCATTCTTTCTCCAGTAATGTCTCCTTTCTTACAAAGCATGTAAGATAAATTCTTATTCGTAGAGCTGAAGCCAAAACCATTATGAAATTCTGGAAGCCCTATATGCAAATTCAACCACAGTAATGATTCTTTATTATAAGAAGATTACAGAGGAGTTGCTTCTGAAGCAACTGCAATTTCATTTTCTGAGCCTATTATGGTTTCCTTACTGGAGTGTGTGGATATCAGGCCACAGTAGTAGTTTCATATAATTCACTTCCTTGTAGTTCTATATATTTCAGTTTATAATCTAAAAACATTAATCTGAGAGGATCTAAAACCTCACCATTCTGTTAATGGTTAAGAGTTAACTGGCTTGCTCAGAATGCTGAAAGATGTTAAGTTGCATGTGTCAGAGAAAATATTTTAAATCTTACCCACAGGGTGGTGCTATTGCTTGAAAAGTAATGCAAACTGACTGAACAAGCTTAGGAAAGTTTGGGAACGAAGCCCTGATGTGGCCACAGAAAGTTAATGGCAGTCTTAATCGTGACAGTTACAAATTCCTAGCAGGTAAAACACAAATCCATTAACTAAAATATTATGGTCAGGCACATAAAGTGTGACTACTAGTGGGTTTAACTATTTCAAGGTTTTGAGGACCTGTTAGCCAACCTGACATTTATTCTACACAATGTCATGGGTTATCTTCAGCACAGAGATGGCTCACTATGTTACTATTATTCTTGCTTGTTTGTCAGGGTTTTGTTTTTCCCGTTAGCTCCATTCTGAGTGTTTGTATGTAGCTTTCAGACTTCACTTGCCCCGAATTCAGCTAGCTGCGGTAATGATGAGATGCATATGGAAGTTCAAAATTAGAAGACCCAACTTTTGAACAGCAACTGATAATCAGATTGTGAACACTGCACAAAGAACCCAAGGCACAAACAAAAACTGAACTAGTCAAATTGGCAAAAGCAACATATACCTACAGATGAAACAATTCACTTCAAAAGAATCCAAGAGTGAAGGCTGTGTTGGGGAAGTGGACAGTAGTATAGATGAGATCAGATGACCATGTGATAACTGTTAAAGCAGGATGGGAGGTAAATGGAGATTCCTTATACAATCTCTATATTATTTGAAAAATTTCATTAAAACAAGAAAATGAACATATATAAAAAAACATTAAAGGGCTGAATTTCTGATGTTCAGAATCAGGTGTGTGAGAATACACACCAAGCTACAGAATTAATGGAAGAGAAGGTTAAACACTGAAGTGGAACAGGTTGTAAGGTATAAGAAAGCAGTGTGTTGGAGGAAGATGTAATACTGAGTGAATGTCATTTAGATTTGACCTTTTTTTTTTTTTTTTTTTTTTTTTGGTGAGAAAAAGGCTTTGCATCATTTTTTTTCAATCAGAACTAAAGACTACTTTTGGGGACAATTAAGCTTTCCTGGCTTTTTATTTGTGGTGAATTAATTGGGGGTAATGGGACTGGTAAGAGAACAAAAAACCAAGTCTTGGGAAAGAGATTCTCTAGCATTTTTAGGTACAAGTGGGGAGGAAGAAACCTGGTCTTTATTCTTATCTTTACTAATCTTATCAGTTTTAAAAAGAATAGATGGGGGGCGGTGGCTGTGGGGCGGCGGGCGAAGCCGCTGCCTGCTGTGCCAGCATCCCATATGGGTGCTGATTCGAGTCCCAGATGCTTACTTCTGATCCGGCTCTCTGCTATGTCCTGGGAAAGCAGAAAAAGATGGCCCAAGTCTTTGGCTCCCTGCACATGCCTGGGAGACCAGAAGAAGCTCCCAGCTCTTGGCTTCAGATTGGCCCAGCTGTGGCTGGTGTGGCCATTTGGGGAGTGAATCAGTAGATGGAGGACCTCTCTCTCTCTCTGCCTCTGCCTCTCTGTAGCTCTGTCTTTCAAATAGAGAGAGAGATGGAGAGAGAGTGACCTAGTTTATTTTTATTAACTATGTGCTACTTTAAGATATTTGTTTTGACAGGGCTGGTGCTGTGGCGCAGCAGGTTAAAGCCCTGGCCTGGGCGCAGGTTCTAGTCCCAGCTGCTCCTCTTCTGATCCAGCTCTCTGCTGTGGCCTGGGAAAGCAGTAGAAGATGGCCCAAGTTCTTGGGCCCCTGCACCCGCATGGGAGACCCAGAAGAAGCTCCTGGTTCCTGGCTTTGGATCAGCCCAGCTCCAGCCATTGTGGCCATCTGGGGAGTGAATCAGAGGATGGAAGACCTCTCTATCTGGCTCTACCTCTCTCTGTAACTCTGTCTTCAAATAAATGAAATAAATCTTTAAAAAAGATATTTGTTTTGAAAAATCTGTTTTGTGTCCACTCACCAAAAAGGAGCCTCCCAGTATTATCAATGTATTTCTAGGAGATTCAATATTTCTGAAAAAAATTAAATGAAAATAAATTTGCTCTATCTCTGCTTTAACCACAATAGAAAAAGAATATTTTTTTTTGACAGGCAGAGTGGACAGTGAGAGAGAGAGACAGAGAGAAAGGTCTTCCCTTTCCATTGGTTCACCCCCCAATGGCGGCTGTGGCCAGCGCACTGAGCTGATCCGAAGCCAGGAGCCAGGTGCTTCTCCTGGTCTCCCATGCAGTGCAGGGCCCAAGGACTTGGGTCATCCTCCACTGCACTCCCTGGCCACAGCAGAGAGCTGGACAGGAAGAGGAGCAACCGGGACAGAATCCGGCGCCCCGACCGGGACTAGAACCTGCTGTGCCGGCGCGGTAGGTGGAGGATTAGCCTATTGTGCCTCGGCGCCGGCCAAGAATATCTTTAAGTCAATCTTTTTAGCATTCAGAAAAGCCTCATTTTTTTTTTTTACTTTATAAAAGAAGATGTTTCTTTTTTAGTTTCACAAGGACAAGTAGGAATCACAATGTACTCTGTCAATATAAAAGTCGTAGTCTATTTTGAATACAAAAAACTATTAATGATAATGCAGTGTATTTTTATTGAAACCAAAGCATGCCTATAAATCAATTAGTAATGTAGTAGTTTATGTCATTTCATTGGTAAGCAGATTATTTTTTTCTCTCATACCCTGTCAACTGGTATGGTTTGGTCATGAGCTTGGAGTCCTAAAGGAGGCTACAACTTAAACAAAGTGGAAAGCCTGAATGCCGCTGCTTCTAGTTCCAAGGAAATATAAGGTAGAAGAATGGAGACAGGTTGAGAAGAGATGAGTGGTGAGGATCAAGTGGCCAAGTCCCCCTTCCCTGAACTTTGGCTACAAGGGGAGCCTTCATGATGGAGAGCTCGGCCTCATTCCACACTTGGGACTCCAGGGGGAGCTCCTGTACCAACGTGGAGCAACTATAGCCAAGCTCTGCTGTACCGCCTGATTGCACTTTCTTGAGCTGCCCTTGGCACTTTTGCCTAGGCAGCAAAAATGGGAAGTTCCTGCATTTTCCTGAAATGGTGCAGGAAGGTGGGCTTTCCATGGGGTCAGCTGTGGTAACAGATGACCCAGCTTTGGTGCGCATCATAGGTCAGCGCTGAATAGGACAAAGGCAGGCTCTTACAGGATTTGTCAGCATCTAGCTGTTGGGAGCCACAGGAAATCTGAGTCATCTAGGGGAGCATCAGCTGGATCTGATTAAGTTAAGAGACACCATTCTGACATACTCCATTACAGCCTTCTGCAACCCGTTACGCTTCATCACTCACCAGGGAACACCCAGTATAGCTACTCATTGATAGGATGTGGTCTAGAATGCACTTCAAGGATTTGAGGTCTATATCTCACTTGTGCTGTGCTGGAGGTGTTGCTAAAGACCCTGTAAACCAGGTCCAATAGCCTGACGGGCAGAAAGCCAATCACTGAGATCAGAATGGTGGAAGAAAAGAGGTATCTATTGCAAAATTCAGAGCAAGGATCTGGGCAGCTATTGCTCGATTCTCAGGCTCCCTGAGGAGTTAGGGGTGATGGTTCTTACAGATTGAAATTGAGGATGAGAGGTGCATGATAAGCTCATGTCCAAGTTCCTGGTTGATCCATGGTGCGTGTGACATCCCGATGGTTTGGTTGGTGATGCCATGCTCTTTAGGGAATTTATGGTGGCCAGGAAGTCTCCAGCTGGTCTGGGGGTTATGGGAAGATGGCAGTTGCATTCTGCCTGGACCTGGAATTTCCCTACACAAACTGCCCCAGACAACACTGGCCATCAAGGTTCTTATCTATGGAGAAGCAAATGACTTCTTGAGTCCAGTATTAGAACCTTGTCAGGCCAGCTGGAGCACTATTTCAAATCAGTGAATTACTTTTGATAAAGGACAGGCAAGGACACCTTGGGCTGAGGGAGATAGACAAGAGGCTGGCTCCTGCTCTTACATTATATGGATTCAGTTTCAAGAGGAGGCAGAGAAAGGTGGAAGAAATCTGGAAGATTAAAGTTCAATTAATGATTAAAATTAAAGATTAAAATTTAGCATTTCCATATTCAAATTATTCTACTGGATTCAGTCTATTGGAGTAGCCTAATCGAGTAGCCTAAGAAAGGAATCAGATTAATTACATATCCCCCAAATTTTACATGTTCTCAACAATATTGAATATAATATAAATACTTCTGAATCCTTATTTATACAACTAAAAATAAATATGAACTTTTTTTTTTACAGAAGCTAAAGGCCTTTAAAAAAACCAAGACTGTGCATAATGAAAATAAATAATGAAAATTTCCATGTGTGGTATAGTCTCAGTTTAAATTTATGATTTAAACTGCCTTTATTTCACAAAAAAAGGTAAGATATTGCTGGCACCATGGCTCAGTAGGCTAATCCTCCGCCTTGTGGTGCCGGCACACAGGGTTCTAGTCCCTGTCAGGGCGCCAGATTCTGTCCCGGTTGCTCCTCTTCCAGTCCAGCTCTCTGCTGCGGCCAGGGAGTGCAGTGGAGGATGGCCCAAGTGCTTGGGCCCTGCACCCCATGGGAGACTAGGAGAAGCACCTGGCTCCTGGTGCTCCTGGTGCTCCTGGCTCAGCTCAGTGTGCCGGCTGCAGCGGCCATTGTGGGATGAACCAACGGAAAAGGAAGACCTTTCTCTCTGTCTCTCTCTCTCTCACGTCTACTCTGCCTTTCAAAAAGAAAGAAAGACAGACAGACAGAAAGAAAGAAAGAAAGAAAGACCCTAAAAAAAATGTAAGATACTTATAGACCGTGGCTCCAGCACTTTAGTGGGCTCTCAAGACAAAAGGGAATATCAGCTCCCTAGCTCTGTTCAGATATGCAAATCAGCTACCTGAGAAAACCTCTGGAGGATAGAAACCTCACTGAGGAATGCTGAGTGAAATAAGCCAGTCCCAAAGGGACAAATACCATATGTTCTCCCTGATCGGTGACAACTGACTGAACACCAAAAAGGAAACCTGTTGAAGTGAAATGGACACTATGGGAAACGGTGACTTGATCAGCATAGCCCTGACTGTTAATGAACAACTTAATACATTATCCCTCTTAGTAGTTTTTTGTCTGTTCTACTTAATATGACTGGTTTAATTCTGTAATTAATACACAGTTATTCTTAAGTGTTGAAAATTAACTGAAATGTGATCCCTGTTAAACATAAGAGTAGGAATAAGAGAGGGAAGAGATGTACAATTTGGGACATGCTCAAGCTGACTTGCCCCAAATGGTAGAGTTAGAAACATACCAGGGGATTCCAATTTAATCCCATCAAGGTGGCATGTACCAATGCCATCTCACTATTCCAAGTGATCAATTTCAGTTCACAATTGATCATAATGAAAGGACTAAGAGTCAAAGGGAGCACATAAACAAGTCTAGTACCTGCTAACACTAACCGATAGAATAAATAAAGGGGAGAGTGATCCAACATGGGAAGCGAGATACTCAGCAGACTCATAGAATGGCGGATGTCCTAAACAGCACTCTGGCCTCAGAATCAGCCCTTAAGGCACGTGGATCTGGCTGAAAAGCCCATGAGAGTATTTCAGGCATGGAAAGCCAAGACACTCTGGCAAAAGATCTCTGTGAGTGAGATCCCAGTGGAAAGAACAGGTCTTCAAAGAAGGAGGTACCTTTCTCTGAAGGGAGGAGAGAACCTCCACTTTGACTATGACCTTGTCTAAACAAGATAAGAGTCGGAGAACTCAGAGGGCTTCCATAGCCTTGGAAACTTATGACTGGAGCATAGGGAGATTACTGATGCCATAGACAGGAGTGTCAATTTGTAAAGTCAACAACAGGAGTCACTGTGCACTTACTCCTCATGTAGGATCTCTGTCCTTAATGTGCTGTGCATTGAGATTTAATGCTATAACGAGTACTCAAACAGTATATTTCACTTTGTGTTTCTATGGGGGTGCAAACTGTTGAAATCTTTACTTAATGCATACTAAACTGATCTTCTGTAAAAAAAAAAAAAAAGAAATTATCAATTCCCAACTTGACTCTCACTGGGATTAAACATGACAATAGGTCTGATCTGATTTCATCATCATTTAAAAAAAATCATCTATTATTTTTCACCTTATGTTTCTGTGTGGGAGCAAACTGTTGAAATCCTTACTTAAGGTATACTAAGCTGATCTTCTGTATATTAAGATAATCGAAAATGAATCTTGATGTGAATGGAAGGGGAGAGGGAGTGGGAAAGGGGAGGGTTGCGGGTGGGAGGGATGGTATGGGGGGGGAAGCCATTGTAACCCATGAGTCATACTTTGGAAATTTATATTCATTAAACAAAAGTTAAAAAAAATACAAAAAAAACGTTGTGGTTTCAAGAATGCTTCCTGGATTGTAGTCCGTGTTTGACCGACAGCCTCTGGCTGTCCTGCCTGCTGCTCCCTTACAAGCATAAGGTAACAGTCACTCTAAATAAAAATGGGCTGCTGCTACAGGTACACCACTCAAGTTATAGGCCACGTTCAGCAGGTATTCGTCCCTACATGACCTGGCTACCTGCTGCTTCCTTGCAGTGTGTTCAACAAAGCTAGCTCTGCTCATGCTTCACTCGGGTGAATACATTCAACTGTCCATGTAATTGCTTCCCATGACATTTTGGTGGCTTCTATGAGGGCTTCCCTTCTGATCATAGGGAGCCAACAATAGGCAGTGGTGTTGAAATGAAAAAAAATATATATATATCTAGAACTAGCGGATGCTGAATATCAATTGCTTTTTGCTTCTGTACTGCGCTGCTTGCTCAATGACTTAATGCGGGATGTCCAGCATAAGAAAAGGGGGTGGGGGGATAATTGTACCTCCATGACAGGCTTCACAAACTCCAGGAAGACGGGAAGGCCCAGTTCTTAGAAAACGAAATTTAGTAAATACTTCCTGAGATTAATGGTCTCCCACTTCCTTGTGTGACCACTTCCTTCTGAGACGCGTAGTCCCGGACTGCTGAGATGCACCAATAAAATGCTCAAATTTAGGTAATTTACATATAAAGAAAAAAAGAACTAGCATACGTGCTTAATGACAAACATACTTGTTTACTCAAGTGTATAAAAACGCTGTGACGGAGAGAGGCGGGGCTTCTCACCCCGCACTGCACTATGTTGTATGTGTGGTGGGAGCCCCAGCTCCTGGCAATGAAACAATAAATCCTCTTGCCCTTGCATCTGTGACTGTCTTTTGTGGGTTAATTGGGAAAGGTCTCGGATCCCACAATTCAACAGTGGCATATCCTCTGAGCAATCTACACATACTGTTGGTACCCTGATCACTCTTAGCCCTTCCTTTTCGGTCTCTGGTCTTCCACAAAAAGTTAACCAGCTCTTGGGGCGAAGACTCCACTTTATTAAAAAAGATGTATTTATTTATTTGAAAGGCAGATTTATAGAGAGGCAGAGGCACAGATATATATATATATATATAGAGAGAGAGAGAGAGAGAGATAGAGATCTTGCATCAGCTGGTTCACTCCCCAAATGACAAAAGGCCAGAGCTGGGCAGATCTGAATCCAGGAGCCTGGAGCTTCTTTCAGGTTTCCCATGTGGGTAGAGGGGCCCAAGACTTGAGCCATCTTCTACTGCTTTCCCAGGCCATAGTAGACAGCTGGATCAGAAGTGGAATAACCGGGACTTGAACCAGCACCCATATGGGATGCCGGCACTGCAGGTGGTGGCTTTACCTGCTACGCCACAGCGCTGGCCCAAATCCCACTTCTGTGCCCTATCTCTGGTCCTCAGAGAACTATATGCATGTGTGGAGGCAACTGAGGATTCTTGGCCAGGTTGACTCTGGAGGAATCAGAAGATCTACATTCTTGGATGCTCAGTGCCCATTGCCCTTAGCGGGGAGGACTCCCTCTATTCCATATTGGTGGGCTCCTTTTGTCCTTCACAAAGGTTGAAAGCCTATTTCCTCCCTTCATGTGGCTGGTCATCCTGCTGTAACGATCCTAGGCTGAAAGACTTGACACTTCAAAGGTCAGTGTGACCCTGAATACGACTCTCTCTCTCTCCCTCTCTCTCTGTCCCTTTTCTTCCAGACCTCGATTGGCTACCCAGTGTTAGAGACCATCCTTCCTGAGGAAGCATCTGGTCCTTCTTTTAGCCAAAGAAGCACCAGTGGTTCCCCTTCCACAGGCAGGACACCCCCATTGACGTGAACACCCATTTCTGCCGGCCCTATGCTCAGGCATGTCGAAGAATGGAACAGTCCCTTTAATCGATCAGTTTAATTCCCAGTCACAGAATAGGAGCATCCAGTTCCTTTCTCTAGCTCCAGTACAAACTTCTGGAACAGGAAAATCTAGCCCTTTACAATATTGTCCTCTGTCACAGGTAACCTCTTATGTTCTCTGCTTTGTTCTAAGTTCTGACTCTTGTTCTCGCGCTAATAGACTCCTTGGAAAAAGGTCTTGTGTTCATTGTTGTCTTTGTTAAGTTCTGATTGGGAAAGCTGGGTCTTAAAAGAGTTAAAAATCTTCTTGAATACAAGCTCCTGAGTGCTTTAATATCAATGGAAATACCCTTGGTTCTGTATTTAAATGTTTCGCCCTTTATGTTCAGGAATTTTTTTTCCTGTAATTTCTATTCTTTGTAGAACTTTGATAAAGAGATAAATGTGTTTAACTTTTTTAGCAGACTTAATTTCTCTAAAATTAAAAAACTTATGAGGATATTTGATTTTATGACAATGTGATTGTTTGCACAAACTGTTCACTCGGAATCTATTCTATTCATAACAGAATATAGTTAAAAATTGTCATATCTAAAAATCATGCACAGAATGCCTGACTTTAAAGATTCTCAGCCTTGTAGTGAGTAATGGAGTTGCCACTTCTGAGTAGGCCCTGAAACTTCAAAAGACTAGAAACTACAGTCAAAAATCCAAGTGTGCCTGGGATTGGCTTTTGACTTTGAGAGTTTTCAAAATCTAAGAATCTAAGATTATTATATGGCAAAGCAACTTTTTTTTTAAATTTTTATTTAGTAAATATAATTTTCCAAAGTACAGTTTATGGATTACAATGGCTTTTCCCCCCATAACTTCCCTCCCACTCGCACCCCTCCCATCTCCCGCTCCCTCTCCTATTCCATTCACATCAAGATTCATTTTCAATTCTCTTTATGTACAGAAGATAAATTTAGTATATATTAAGTAAAGATTTCATCAGTTTTCACCCACACAGAACATAAAGTGTAAAATACTGTTTGAGTACTAGTTATAGCATTAATTCACATTGAACAACACATTAAGGACAGAGATCCTACATGAGGAGTAAGTGCACAGTGACTCCTGTTGTTGACTTAACAAATTGGCACTCTTGATTATGGCGTCAGTAATCTCTCTAGGCTCTAGTCATGAGTTGCCAAGGCTATGGAAGCCTTTTGAGTTCGCTGACTTCGATCTTATTTAGACAAGGTCATAGTCAAAGTGAAGTTCTCTCCTCCCTTCAGAGAAAGGTACCTCCTTCTTTGATGGCCCATTCTTTCTACTGGGATCTCACTCACAGAGATCTTTCATTTAGGTGTTTTTTTTTTTTGCCAGAGTGTCTTGGCTTTCCATGCCTGAAATACTCTCATGGGCTCTTCAGCCAGATCTGAATGCCTTAAGGGCAGAGTGCTGTTTAGGACATCTGCCATTCTATGAGTCTGCTGTGTATCGCGCTTCCCATGTTGGATTGTTATCTCCTTTTAAAATCTATCAGTTAGCATTAGCAGACACTAGTCTTGTTTATGTGATCCCTTTGACTCTTAGACCTATCAGTATGATCAACTGACTTGCCCCAAATGGTGGGGTAGAAATGTACCAGGGGATTCCAATACAATCCCATCAAGGTTACATGTACCAATGCCATCTCACTAGTCCAAGTGATCAATTTCAGTTCACAAAGGAACTTTTGTTAAAGTACCTAAAGCAATCAAACCATTTATAAATAAAAAACTATTTATAAATCTGCTTTTACAGTGTAACTGTTCATTATTTTTAGGATGGCTAACTTTGATATTCTTGTTGATTTTGTTATATATTTTTCTTTTGCGCTTTGTGCTACAGAAGTACAATTCCCAGCAAGATAATTCTGGCCTAGTACTTTCAGATGATGACTCAAGCCTAGAGAACTAAGTAGTTAAGTTTAACATAAGAACCACTCCTTCTAAAATATTTTTGTTGTTTGAATGTTGTGCCGGCCTGCAGCACAAAGAACTGGGTTTCCTGAAACAGAGTGGGAATGCGGGGACAAGGATGCAAAGAATGGAGCCAAGACAAGTCCTGATCAAGGCTCATTTATTCAACAAATCCAGTAGTATTTAAACATGACCAGTTGTATACAAGAAGGCACATTTACATAAAACATTTACATATCCAAAAGACTTTTGGGGTTATAAGGAGTTCCAGACAGGTTCTTCTACTTAACTGTTATCAATCATTGATTACAAGGGTATAATAAAACACCTAGGTGATCAATGCAGATCTCAGGTGTGACTGATTATCTACATCATCTCTTGTGAGAAGTGTAACAGTGAGATAGGGTTCTTCCTGCCTCTTCCCGGAACCTCCTTAGCCTTTTGTCTGTGTCGGGATATGGGATGTCTCCATCCATATGTTTGAGTTTAAACAAAAGGGGCGACTGCCTGGGGCTGCCCACAGAATATGGCTGAAAACGTTTTTTTTTTTTCTATAAAATCATTCATTTCAGTATTTTTGTTTTTGAAATTTGAAATATATTTTCAAGAATCCAAATTCCAGGCCAATATTAAATCCCCATGACTTGTTTCCTTCAACTCCCCAGGAAAATACATTTGTAGCTTCTCTAAATGGCTTAGCGGAACATCACAGGCATGGCGCTTGCTTCTTGAGGCTCAGACTTGCCGCTGACAGATGAGAATCTCAGAGGTATGCTTTGAGAAAATGTGAAAGTTTTGGAGCCAGCATGGTGGTGTATGTCGCTCCCCGTCTTCGTGGAGGAACGACACAGGACCCTGCGCTGTTCTTTCGTCTGCTCGGCCCTCCCCGGGTTTGCTGCTGGTTCTTCCCGGGTTGGCTACTGTCCCTTCCACCTCCGTGGAAGGGCAGTTCCCCCTGCCACATTCCCCACTTCCGCAGGGGAGCGGCACACCGCCGGCCGGCTCTCTTGGGGGCTGCACAGGTGTTCCCCTTAGATGTTCCCCTTAGATGTTCCTGGTGCATGCCGTCTCTCTCCTCCTTTATAGTCCTCCTCCGCCAATCCTAACTCGGCTGCCCACACGCCGAGTACGCTGCTCTCCAATCAGGAGCAAGTCCTACAGTTTATTGGCTGAACTGGAGGCAGCTGTGTAGAAGCTGTTTTCTCCTCTCCCAGCGCCATATCGTGGGAGAGCAGATGCATAGAATAAGTCTTAATTCCAGTAACTTAGTCTAGTCCGAGTTGCTCCCCACAGTGTAGGAGGTAAAGCTGCTGCCTGCAGTGCCGGCATCCCATATGTGCGCCGGTTCAAGACCCAGCTGCTCTACTTCTACTTCTGATCCAGCTCTCTGCTATGGCCTGGGAAAGCAGTAGAAGATGGCCCAAGTCCTTTGGCCTCTGCACCCACATTGGAGACCAGGAAGAAGCTCCTGGCTCCTGGCTACAGATCAGCACAGCTCTGGCCATTGTGGCCAACTGGAGAGTGAACCAGCGGATGGAAACCTCTCTCTCTCTCTTTCTCTCTCTCTCTCTCTCTCTGCCTCTCCTTCTCTGTGTAACTCTGACTTTCAAGTAAATAAATAACTCTTTAAAAAAAAGAAAATGTAAAAGTTTAAAACAAATATGGAATATTAAAACATTTAATTGTTTACATTTCATAATTAGTACTGTGACAGATAATCTGTCCATGTGTAATTCTGTACACAGGCTAGTGTAGGCTAGTGTATTGTAGAGAGAGGATGGTACTAGTTGAAGAAGTATTAACGGGCCGGCGCCGCGGCTCACTAGGCTAATCCTCTGCCTTGCGGCGCCGGCACACCGGGTTCTAGTCCTGGTCGGGGAGCCGGATTCTGTCCCAGTTGCCCCTGTTCCAGGCCAGCTCTCTGCTGTGGCTCGGGAGTGCAGTGGAGGATGACCCAAGTCCTTGGGCCCTGTACCCCATGGGAGACCAGGAGAAGTACCTGGCTCCTGCCATCGGATCAGCAGGGTGCACTGGCCGCAGCGCACTGGCCGCGGCGGCCATTGGAGGGTGAACCAATGGCAAAGGAAGACCTTTCTCTCTGTCTCTCTCTCTCACTGTCCACTCTGCCTGTCAAAAAAAAAAAGAAAAAAAAAGAAAAAAAAAAGTATTAACGAAGAATCCCCAGAACCGACGGATTTATTTCACATGAAAATGTGAAGGAGGGAGATAGCAAGGGTTTTTTCCCTACACTAGCCTCCTAACTGGTTTCCTGTTCCCTTTTACATCTCTGACTTACCTAACATGTATGTATGAGAAGACATCATGGAAGCAGTACCGTTTACCTGGTAATGGCAGTCTCTGTTTACAAACACTGCACGGCTTTTCACAGTCCATAACATGCAATCAAAATAGTTTAAACTTGTGACTTCAAGGCCCTGCATTCAGGTTCTATTTCACAAGTCTTATTCCTGGTACTGCTTCTCCATTTTATAGGCAAAGTTCAACACACTTATTTTCTCTAGAGGAGAATATTCCAGATACTGGAATAGTTTAGGCTTTTCAAGCCACTCCACCTTACGTGCAGTTCTGTGCTGTTGTAGCCCAGAAGGTCTCCAGCCAATCCCTCCTTGCTCTGGGTCACCCTGGGCCTCTTTCAGCACCTTCAGTGCATTGAGCTTTGTCCTACTCCAGGATCTCTGCTCACACCTGAGGATACTTTCTTTACTCTTTCCTGACTTTGCCATACTAACAGCTTACCATGACTTTCTCACGCTTGGTCTGTTCCACACACGTGTGTACCCGCTACAGGGATTTGAACATCCCTTTCTGGAAGGTTCTTGATGTTCTCCTGCTCCTCTTCCTACACAGAGAGGATCTCCCCAGGGGACTAGAGTGGCTCTCATGTGGCTCTCAACCTGTGCTGCCAGGTTGAGCCAGACAAAGTCTTCTTGCAATCTGCAATCACTGATCTCAGAGTTTCCAAAAATAAGATGGCTTTAGGTTTTGGGTTGGGAAACTGGACCTAATTTTCACAGTTCCTACAAACAATTTCACTGACAAGTTAACCAAACTAGTGTTGGGGCTGTCACTGTGGTGTAGTGGGTAAAGCTGCCACCTCCAGTGCTGGCATCCCATATGGGTGCTGGTTTGAGTCCTGGCTGCTCCACTTCCAATCCAGCTCTCTGCTATGGCTTGGGAAAGCAGTACAAGATGGTCCACGTCCTTGGGACCCTGCACCAATGTGGGAGACCTGGAAGAAGCTCCTGGCTCCTGGCTTTGGATTGGCACAGCTCTGGCTCTGTCTCTCTTCCTCTGCCTCTCTGTGACTCTGCCTTTCAAATAAATAAATAAATCTTCAAAAAAAAAAAAAAAAAACAAAACCCTAGTGTCACCAAAATACTTTTTTTTTTTAAAAGCAACTATCTTTTGAGAAGACATTTAGCCTAAAGGCTATTATGGCCATGCCCTGCATTGAACAGTTTAGGCTCAATTTCTGACTCTGGGTCTTGACTCCAGCTTCCTAGCAATGCAAAATTGGAGGCAGAGTGATGGCTCAAGTAGCTGGTTCCCGTGACCCATGTAGGAGACCTGGATTAAATGCCTAGCTTTCAGCTGGTCTTGGGCTAGCCCCAGCTGTTAGGAAACTGGCACAGTTGTAGCCAGGTGGCTGCATGGCCCAACTACCTGAGCCAGGCTCCACCCCCATCCTAATGGGATTCGATGCTCCTGCTTCCCTGCCCGCCCTCAGGCAAAGTTTTAAAAGGGCCTGTTCCTGAACACGTGCTCTCTTGGCCCTTCTCTCCTGCTCTCTCGGCCCTTCTCTCCTGCTCTCTCTTGGTTCCTCTCTCTAGCCTCCTCCTCTGGTCTCTTGGCTCTTGGCCCTTCTCTCCTGCTCTCTCTCGGTCCTTCTCTCCTGCGCTCTCTTGGCCTCTCTTGGCTTCTCTCCTCTCTCTTCTCCTTCCTCTGTCTCTCTCTCACAGTCTCCTTCTCTCTTTTTCCTTCACCACCCCTTCACTCCGGTCTGTAGGGTGTTCCCCAATAAACCCTTTCCCTTACTCCGGTGTCCTGTGTGCTTTGCGACGGCTAACATTAAGATATAATACCAGCCACTGTAAGCATTTGGGTAGTAGAACTCTCTCCCTCTCTTCCTCCCAAATAAAATTATATATCTATAAAATACATTTATTATATATATATAAAATTAGGGTTTTTAAAAAATTACACCAGATAGCCTTTTATACAGATATAGAGAGTAGAAAATTCTTGGTGGAAATCAAAACAAATGTTAAATAAACAACGTCCCTCTCTTGTTAAGGGTTGAAAACTATCTTAAATCCTTCATCTTTTTATCTTTTTAGTATGACTTGTTTAGTTCTTTGCTTTCCTTTCCCATAGAGTGATATTCAAAAGACTGCCATACTCAAAAATGCCAGTCAGTTGATGCTAAAAGCTGGTTCCTCTTAGGAAACCATGGCTTTTGGCATTCATGCTGAAAACGTTTCCAACACTGACTAGTGGTGGTTAAACACTCCATCCTTACACCGGACCAGATCAACAACCAGGCCAAATCCAATATTTCAATGAGGGACAAACAGAACATAGCTACAGGATGATTGATCAGTAATATGTGTAGAAAAGTATCTTGATTACAGGGAAGGAATAAAAAATCAAGATGGAGTCGCAAGTGTCAAGCCTTAACATAATTAGATAAAGCTGACAGGTTATGAAGAAAGGGTTCTTATGCATGATTTCTGGGTAGTAATTATCACAAAAGACTGTGCTAGAATTATATCTTCTAGAGAAAGCCCCTACTTCAAAAAACAGAGATGCTACCTGGATATGATACTTGTTACTTTCACACATAATTCTAGAACATTGTCAACAAGGCTAGCTGATGTGTCTGAGAATAAGAGCACCAGCCAACCCCTCCTATTTTCTCATGTTCGTAGGGATTTCTCTAATATCCTCTTCCTTGCCCTAACTCTGGGGCCTTCTTTTCAACAAACTAATTGCCTTTACCTTCTCCAGAATGCAGCAACTCCTTCAACATCAAATTCTTCCAGACAAGGCCACCTACAGTACTTTGGATAAGGTAAGCAGACATTTCTAGAATGAATCACCCCCTTTTTCCCTGAGGTCCCGCCACCTGTAGGACCTCTGCAGCCAGGAACTGGGGCAACCCATACACCCTGCAAGACTGACAGTCTTAGGCAAGGTCAGTGTGATATCCTTGCCCAGAATGAAGCAGTTATAGAAGATGAGACTTTCACCTAAATGCCAAAGATGTGTTACTGTTGATCTGTTAGGGGGAAATGGAGAGGGTAGCCCCAGGGCAGAGTCCCTTAAGCCAAAGGAGAATATGAGCTCCTCAGCAATACCCAGGGCTGTAAATCACCTATCTGGAAAAACCTAATGGACACAGAAAAGTCATCCTACTGGGGGAATCTTGTAGTTACAAGTATGCTTCTTTGTAGTACAATTCCCATACAAGCATAGTGTAACAGTCACCCTAACACACAAGGGACCATGCTGCAGGTAGACTCCTCAGATTATGGTCCATGTTGCAGCAGTTGTTAGCCTCTCCCTGACCTGCCTGCCTGCTACTTCCTTGCAGTGTGTTCAATAAATCTAGCTAGGCTCCCTCTCTTCTCTGGTCACGTCTGGCAACAAAAAATTTAAAAATGTTAATACCTAATATTACTGAATGATTCCTCTTTCTGCTAGGCACTGTTTCAAATGTTCTACAGCCTATCTTTGAATCTATAAGGGAGATTCTTTGGATTGTTTCAATGTGGAATGAGGGAAATGAGACTAGGAAGGATAGAGCAACTGACTCACATTTTCCAGCAAAGAAGTGGGACAGGTAGTCCCACTTACTTATGGAAGCTTAAGTAAGCTTCCATAGCCTGTTTTTTTTTAAATCAGTATCCTGTCAGAATAAATGGTTAAGCATCTCAGGGAACAAGGGAAAAGTTGCATAGTTATATACAAAGAAGGCTAGCATAGTCATCATAACCAAACATTAAATTTAACTTACTGGGTCTTCAGGTCAATTAATACTTTATTTATCAAGTATTCAGGAACTGAACTCTAAGAGGAATTCATGAAAAACAACACTGGACCTTCTGCTTAACAATATTGACAATAATTTTATTAAAAGACCCAAGATAATAAAAATGTCTGCTAAATATGATAGATATCTTGGACTTCTGGCAGGGTGTCAGGCACTGCATCAGACTCTTCATGTGATGATGCTCACAATAAGCATTCAAAGGTCAGAGTTTATTTTCATTATTTTATAGGTAGGGGAAATGAGGCTCTGGCACAATTTCCTGAGCCCCACAGTCAGTAAAGTACAGAATTAGGGTTTGATCCTGTATTCTTAGCCTTCATATGGTACTGCCTCCTGCAAGTTTATCACATGGTCCTTGCCAGGACCAAGATGCCAATAATACATTCTGGTTCAGCCCCACAGGTTACCTATGACTGGCATAAATTCTAACTGGTCAGAGTATATGTCTTTACTAGTATATACTGCTAATATCTCCATCAACTTCTGCTATAAAGGTTAGGGAATCAAGATATATTAACAACCAGTGACAAGAATTTCTACCCGAAATCACTTTTGCACAAATAAACCAGAAAGATAAAATAAATTCTAAAAATTTGAGCCGGCGCCGTGGCTCAATAGGCTAATCCTCCGCCTAGCGGCGCCGGCACACGGGGTTCTAGTCCCGGTCGGGGCGCCGGATTCTGTCCCGGTTGCCCCTCTTCCAGGCCAGCTCTCTGCTATGGCCAGGGAGTGCAGTGGAGGATGGCCCAGGTGCTTGGGCCCTGCACCCCATGGGAGACCAGGAAAAGCACCTGGCTCCTGGCTCCTGCCATCGGATCAGCGCGGTGCGCCGGCTGCAGCGGCGGCCATTGGAGGGTGAACCAACGGCAAAAGGAAGACCTTTCTCTCTGTCTCTCTCTCTCACTGTCCACTCTGCCTATCAAAAATAAAAAATTAAAAAATAAATAAATAAATAAATAAAAATTCAAACTCATTATTCTGAATAATTTCAAATGGCTAAACCACATGTTTTAGCAACTGGATGATTTTGTTAAAGAAAAGTAATTACTGATGAGTTAGTAATTTAGTCAAAAATAAATTCTATCTTTGAAATCAATAAATTTGTTTGTTTTTTTTTTTTTTTTTGGAACAAGCCTTTTTCCTACGAAAGGAAGGTTAGAAGTGAACAAATTAAAATCATTAGAATTGCAGTATGCCACATTTTATTTTCAAAGTGTAGTATCATGATGTGTTGGTGATGACTTTAAGTGCTAGGTATGACACTGGGATCAGAAGCACATGGCAGGCAATGAGTAAATGAAGAATTTGGTTCAGGCATAATTAGTGGGCTCTGGGGGAACAATTCTAGTAAGCACAAATTCAAATATGATGTCAAAGCAGATGCAATTATGAGTTGACCATCACAGGGCCAAGAAAATGAAAATAATCTAAGACATACTAATTGACTGAAGTTTCAACAGGAACATGAGTTTTCCTTTTATGGTCATTTGATTCATGTCTTTAAGGGATAGCACAAATGCATTCTTTGTTTCATCTTGTTTCTTTTGTCATTTCTTCCATCTTGTTAAGAATATGACCATTTCCTTCTTGGAATATGTGATTAAACCTACAGAGAATGGTGCAAGAAGACAGAGAGAATCTGGCATCTGTATCATACCATGTTACACCAGTTTACTTCTGAATTTGATGTGGATTTTGACTTGGGAGGAATGAACTTCTATGCTATTTTAACAATTATGGTGTTGGTTGTTGATCACCTACATATGAACCTAATTCAAGCAATAAATAACACTTATCAAGGGCAGAGTTTCCCAGACAGCTTACTGAAAATGGAAATTGTAACACAGGAGGTATATTAGGGGTTGCTATGCTTTGAATATGCTTTGCTCCCTTGGAAACTCAGGTTGCATAGTATGGAGCTTCCTTTTAAAAACTAAAAATAGTTCTGTCATGAGACTGAGCTGTCCCACTGGTGGGTGTATATCTGAAGGAACTGAAGTCAGTATATGACAGATACCTACATGCCCATGATTGTACACTACACACAACAACCAGGATATGGAATCAATCTAGGGGTCATTGATAGATGACTAGATAAAGAAGATGTGGCAAATACACACAATGGAATACTATTCAGACATAAAAAGAATGAAATCTTGACATTTGTAGCAAAATGGACATAACTGGAGGTCATTATGCTTAGAGAACTAAGCGAAATACTGAAGGTTGAATACTGTATGTTCTCTCATATGTGGAAGTTAAAAAAAGTTGATCTGAACTTATAATAGTGTTTTCTAGAGACTGGGAAGGGTGAGAAAGGGGGATAGGTGGAATTTGGAAGAATTACTGATGCTGGGCCAGCTCTCTGCTATGGCCAGGGAGTACAGTGGAGGATGGCCCAAGTCCTTGGGCCCTGCACCCCATGGGAGACCAGGAGAAGTACCTGGCTCCTGCCATTGGATCAATGCGGTGCGCTGGTCGCAGCGCGCTGGCCGCGGCGGCCATTGGAGGGTGAACCAACGGCAAAGGAAGACCTTTCTCTCTGTCTCTCTCTCTCTCTCACTGTCCACTCTGCCTGTCAAAAAAAAAAAAAAAAGAATTAATGATGCTGATACTACAATATTTAAGTAATTTTCACTCATAATTTGCAGTATCTGGACTGCTCTATTTGCATTGCTCTCCTGCAGGCAGGTGGCTACCACTATCCCCAACAACTTTCTCCCACCCTGGGAGATCTGGGTAACAACTCCCCTGTATCCTACCAACATCAGGAGTATACCAACCAGTACTAATTTCCTCAAACCCAGTGGAATCTACTAGATGGGACCTGGGGAAGAACCTGCCCACATTCCACCTCTCTGGACTCATACCTGCCAGTGTAAAATCTCCTGTATATCTGGTAGTCACCCTGTGGTAGTGGAGCAGGGTTCAGTTCATATACCCCAGTCCTAGGACTAGCGCTTTTGGTCTTTTAAGCCTCAGCACCAGTTTAACTCTCCCAACAAGACTTGGGGGATGGGCTCATCCACATTACACAGTCCTATGGCTACACTTACTAGTGCCACAAGCCCCAGCATCACTCAGACTTGCCAGTAGTGTTACAGACCATGCCCTGCTGGACATTAATGGAGCCAGTTTGAGGGAATGCTACAGACTACTCCCACCTGCATGTTATCAAAGCTAGGTTTAAGCAAACCAATGCTGACTTTAGAAACCAGTTCCCCAGGCAAAGTTGCATACTTAAGACAAGATAGTTGTGGGCCTCCTGAAACTTCCTTTAAGTTATAACTTACTGTTCCTTTACTGTAAAACCATCTTACCTTGCAGTTGTGATTTGCTAATCCCTGAGGGCCTAAAATAACAGTGTGCTCCCTGAAACTGCCTTGAAATTTCCTTGAAACTGCCTCAATACTGCCTTGCTAAATTTAGGTATAAAAGTAAGGAAAGACAAGGGATCAGGGTTTGACTCTTGAGATAAGAGTCTAGTCAAGCCCACATGTGTAAATAAACTGTGTGCCTTTCCTCCTGAAGCCTCCAGTGCCCTTTGGTTTCTGTGGTCTTTGTGTGTAACATTAGGATAAGGATAAGGGCCCCTTTTGTGTCCCTCAGCACCAAGAATGAGGTCCTGGCTATCACAATTCCTAGTGCAACTGAAACCAAACTCTCCGGGGACTAAAAGATACACATTGTAGGAAGCCCACGTACACCTCAAAGTCACACTTCTACCATTATGAACGGCTGCAGACTAGACTACTATGTCACATATAGACATAGCTGACAGTGATTAAACAAAGTCACTCAGAGGTTACACTTGTGATCTCATCTAGAACCAAAGCCTAAGAAACACACCATATAATGTCCTGCATTCCACCTAAACTTCAAACTCTTCTAATAAAACCTACTCCATAAAGAAGAGACTTTATACCAGGTGCACAGACATCAAGGTAGGGACATAGGAAACATGAGGAAATAATGTAGCATGACAACTCCAAAAACACACAGTTCTCCAGAATTAGACCCTGATCTGAAGGAAATCTATGAAATGCCAGAAACCAAATTCAAAAGAGTAGTTCTCACTGCAGTGTAACAGAATACAGATAACTTAAATGAGGAAAATCATAGATGATGTGAATGAAAAATTCACTAAGAAGACAGATATAGGCCGGCACTGCGGCTCACTAGGCTAATCCTCTGCCTGCGGTGCCAGCGCCCGGGTTCTAGTCCCAGTTGGGGCGCCGGATTCTGTCCCAGTTGCTGCTCTTCCAGTCCAGCTCTCTGAGGTGGCCCGGGAAGGCAGTGGAGGATGGCCCGAGTGCTTGGGCACCTGCACCCGCATGGGAGACCAGGAGGAAGCACCTGACTCCTGGCTTCCGACTGGCGTAGCTCTGGCCGTGGTGGCCATTTGGGGGATGAACCAATGGAAGGAAGACCTTTCTCTCTGTCTCTCTCTCTCTCACTGTCTAGCTCTATCTGTCCAAAAAAAAAAAAAAAAAAAAAAAAAAAAAGAAATGGACATCATGACAACACATGAATTTACCAAATTCACTAACATGTATAATCAGTAACCAATCAACAAAATGACAGGTGTTAGTTCTTATCTGTCAATATAACCCTGAATGTAAATAGATTAAATTCCCTAGATTTAGGTTCACTGAATGGATCAAAAACCAAGACCCATCCATATGCTGCCTACAAGAAACTCAATGCACAAATATACATATAAACTGACAGTGAAGGGTTGTAAAAAGATATACCAAGGACTGGCATTGTAGTGCACATGCAGCATGCTAAGCTGCATGCCTGCAATGCTGGCATCCGTATGGGCACTAGTTTGAGATCTAGCAGCTTCACTTCTTTTTTTATTTTTTTATTTTTATTTTTTTATTTTTTGACAGGCAGAGTGGACAGTAAGAGACAGAGAGAAAGGTCTTCCTTTTGCCGTTGGTTCACCCTCCAATGGCTGCTGTGACCGGCGCGCTGAGGCCAGAACACCGCGCTGATCTGAAGGCAGGAGCCAGGTACTTCTCCTGGTCTCCCATGGGGTGCAGGGCCCAAGCACTTGGGCCATCCTCTACTGCACTCCCTGGCCACAGCAGAGAGCTGGCCTGGAAGAGGGACAACCGGGACAGAATCCGGCGCCCCGACCGGGACTAGAACCCGGTGTGCTGGCGCCGCAAGGCGGAGGATTAGCCTAGTGAGCCGCAGCACCGGCTAGCTGCTTCACCTCTAATCCAGCTTTCTGCTAATACACCTGAGAAAGCAGTGGAGGATAGCGCAAGTGCTTAGATCCCTGCACCAATGTGAGAGACTTGGAAGAAGCTCCTGGATCCTGGCTCCTGGTTTCAGTCTGGCCCAACCATGGGTGTTGCAGCCATCTGCGGGAGTGAACCAGGTGAACCAGTGGATGGAAGACTTTCTCTCTGTCTCTCTCTCTCTCCTCTCTCTCTATCGCTCTAGCTATTTCAAATAAGTACTAAAAAAAATTAACCAGGCAAATGGAAACCAAAAACAAGTAGTTGTAGCTATACTCATATCAGATAAAACGGAACTTAAATACAAAAATGTGAGGAGACAAAGAAGGACAATATATATTGGTAAAAGCATTGACCCAGCAAAAAGATACAATAATCATAAATATATATCCACCCAACATAAGATCACCCAGATATATACAGCAAATACTATTAGACCAAAAGGGAGAGATAGACTCCAATACAGTAACAGTTGGGAGACTTCAATACTGCACTAGACAGATCGTACAAACAGAAAATCAACAAAGGTACATTGAGTTGAACCACACTGTTGAGCAAATAGACCTAATGGACATTTACAGAACATTTCACCCAACAGCTACAGAATACACATTCTTCTCACCACCCAATGGAAAATTCTCTTATGTAGAGCATACATTAGGCCCAAATCAAATCTCAGTAAATTTAAAAAGACTGAAATCATAGCGTGTATCTTATTAGGTCACAAAAGAATAAAACTAGAAATCAACAAGAAAAACAATAGAACATTTACATACATATGAAATTAAGCAACATGCTACTGAAAGACCAATGAGTCATCAAAGAAATCAAAAAAGAAATAAAATAATTTTCTTGTAATTAATGAAAATGAAAGCACAACATATCAAAATCTGTGGGATACAGCACAAACAATAGTGAGGGAAGTTTACAACATTAAGTGCTTACATTAAAAACAGAGAAAAGTCTCAAATAAATGATCTAATGATGCATCTTGAGAAGTTACAAAAACAGGAATAAATCAAAACCCAAAATTATCAGGAGGAGAGAGAGAATAAGGATCAGAGCAGAAATAAAATTGAAACCAAAACCCCCACAAACTTTACCAGAACCGTTCAAAGTGATGTTTGCATTTGTGGAGAGTTGAATGTGACTCCTGGGTGTGTTTTGGGGTGGATCATTTGTTTTTCCCCTTCTCTGTGAAAACAGGTCCTCAGCCTCCTTTAGATCCACACGTGGCCCCCATTGGTGCTAAGGAGAGTAGCAGCTGTGAGGCAATAAAGAGGGATCAGTCAGGGTGAGGAAGAATTAACAGAATTAAAGTTGACCTTGGGTGTGTGTGTGTGTGTGGTGTGGTGTGGTGTGTGTATGTGTGTGTGTCAGAATTAACAGAATCAAAGTTGGCATTTGTTAAATGTGTGTGTGTGCGCACCATAATCTGTAACTTTTTAAGAAGTAAAATTATTTGAATTTTCTTCGTAAAAAAACTACTTATCAGTGCCATTCTATGTGGGCGCCAGTTCGAGTCCCAGCTGCTCCACTTCTGATCCAGCTTTCTGTTATGGCCTGGGAAAGCAGTAGAAGATGGTTCAAGTCCTTGGGCCCCTGCACCTATGTGGGAGACCTGGAAAAAGCTCCTGGCACCTGGCTTTGGATCAGCGCAGCTCCAGCTGTTGTGGCCGACTGGGGAGTGAACCAGCGGATGGCAGACCTCTCTCTCTGTCTCTGCCTCTCCTTTTCTCTCTGTGTAACTCTGACTTTCATATAAAATAAATAAATCTTTAAAAGAAACTACTTGCTGGCGCCGTGGCTCACTAGGCTAATCCTCCGCCTTGCGGCGCCAGCACACCGGGTTCTAGTCCCGGTCGGGGCGCCGGATTCTGTCCCAGTTGCCCCTCTTCTAGGCCAGCTCTCTGCTGTGGCCCGGGAGTGCAGTGGAGGATGGCCCAAGTCCTTGGGCCCTGCACCCTATGGGAGACCAGGATAAGTACCTGGCTCCTGCCATCGGATCAGTGCGGTGCGCTGGCCATGGCGGCCATTGGAGGGTGAATCAATGGCAAAGGAAGACCTTTCTCTCTGTCTCTCTCTCTCACTGTCCACTCTGCCTGTCAAAAAATAATAATAAAAAAAGAAAGTACTTATCATTCCTAGCAGATTTTATTTTAAACTATCTGATCAACCATATTGGAATATTACAAATCAGTTCATCAGTTTCCAATATCTCTGAGGTTTTCTGCAGTGATTGAAAGACATTGTTGACATGAATAACACTAATACACATTCTTAACAAGTGTTATTTAACACTGGCTACTAAACTTGAATTTTTGGAGTAAGTTTTTCCTCCCCTGTGGCTTCTGCACTTTAAGAACTTGGGTGTTTGTACAATTTCCAGGCGCCCTCGCTGGGGCAGGTGTGCCTCCTCCCCGGCCGTGCCACAACTGGGGAGAAAATGGAATCTGTCTAGAGGAGGGAGGAGGGACAAAAATGCAGTAATAGCAGATAGCAGGTGGTTTTTTTTTTTTTGTTTGTTTTTTTTTGTTTTGTTTTGTTTTTTTTGACAGGCAGAGTGGACAGTGAGAGAGGAGAAAGGTCTTCCTTTTTCTGTTGGTTCACCCTCGAATGGCCGCTACAGCTGGCATGCTGCGGCCGGCGCACCGCACTGATCCGAAGCCAGGAGCCAGGTGCTTCTCCTCGTCTCCCATGTGGGTGCAGGGACCCAAGCACTTGGGCCATCCTCCACTGCACTCCTGGGCCACAGCAGAGAGCTGGACTGGAAGAGGGGCAACTGGGACAGAATCCGGCGCCCTGACCGGGACTAGAACCTGGTGTGCTGGCGCCGCAGGTGGAGGATTAGCCTAGTGAGCCACGGTGCCGGCAGATGGCAGGGTTTTAAGAATTCCTTTCAGAAATAATCATTTGGGAACCTAACTGTTTTACTGTAACAGCTGAACTCAGGGCTCCCGGGTTCTGTGCTACCCAGACTCCCCACAAAGCCTTCCATGGTTAATACTAATAGTCAAGAGGTGATTATTTCTTACTGAATTGAACATACATTTATAAAGAGAGGAAATTCAAATGGCCAACAGACACTTGAAAAAATGCTCAGGATCACTATCCATTAGGGAAATGCAAATCAAAACCACAATGAGGTTTCACCTCACCCCATTGCTCCACTTCTGATCCAGCTCTCTGCTATGGCCTGGGAAAGCAGTAGAAGATGGCCCAAGACACTGGACCCCTGCACCCGTGTAGCAGACCTGGAGGAAGCTCCTGGCTCCTGGCTTTAGATCAGTGCAGCTCTAGCCATTGCAGCCATCTGGGGAGTGAACCCATGGATGGAAGACATCTCTCTCTGCCTCTCCTTCTGTCTCTGTGTAACTCTGACTTTGAAATAAATAAATAAATCTTTAAAAAATGCACTGATGATAAGCTTGATGAATGAGATACCAAGAAAATAATCCCATTCACAATAGCCACCAAAAAGTGAATATTGAGTAATAAATTTAACCAAAGAAGTAAAAGATCTCTGCAATGAAAATTATAAAACATTGATGAAAGAAATCCTCAAGGATATAAAAAAGGAAGCATTTTTCTTGCTCATAGATTGGAAGAATTAATATAATTAAGATGTCTATACTACCCAAAGAAATCTACGTATTTAGTAAAATCCCTATCAAAACATCAATGACATTCTACACATAATTAGAAAAAAGAATCTTAAAATTCCTATTCAATTACAAAGGATCCAGAATAGCCAGAATGATACTTAGCAAAAAAAAAAAAAAAAAAAAAAAAAAAAAAATCAAGTTGGAAGCATCATAGTATCTGACTTCAAAGCATACTACAAACCTATAGTAATTAAAACAGCAATGTACTGGCATAAAAACTGGCACATAGATCAGTGGAGTTGGAAAAAAGAGACCAGATATTAATCCACGACATACAGCCAACTGAGTTTTGACAAAGCATCCAGATTATATTCTGGAGAAAGGATAATCTCTGCAATAAATAGTGCTGAAAAAATTGGATGTTTATATGTAGAGGAATGAAATTAGATCCCTACCTCTTACCATATACAAAAATCTACTTTGGTAGATGGATCAAAGACCTAAATTTAAGACCTGAGAGGTTGTTGGAAGAAAATGTATGGAAAACACTCCAAGACATTAGTGTAGATGATAACATATTGGATAAGGCCCCCAAAGCACAGAAAACAAAAGCAAAAATAGAGAAAAGGGATCATATAAAACTCAGAAACTTCTGTACAGCAACGGAGACAATCAGTAGAGTGAAGAGACACCAAACAAAATGCGAAAAATATTTTAAGCTATTTATCTGACAAAGGATTAATAGTTAGAATATATCAACAACTAAAAAAACTCAACAACAAAAACCAATCCAATGATGAAATGGGCAAATGACCTCAATAGACAGCTTTCAAAAGAAGAAACACAAATGGCTAACAAATATATGAAAAAATGCTCAGCATCACTAGCCATCAGAGAAATACAAATGAAAACCACAATGAGATATCACCTCACCCCTATCAGAATGGCTATCATCCAAAAGATAGAAGGCAAGAAATGCTGGCAAGGATGCCTAGTTGAAAGGTTACAAAATTTTTTTTCCTTATGCTTTTTTTTTTTTTTTTGACAGAGTTAGACAGTGTGAAAGAGAGATAGAGAAAAAGGTCTTCCTTCCATTGGTTCACTCCCTCAATGGCCGTTACGGCCGGCACTGCCCGATCCGAAGCCAGGAGCCAGGTGCTTCCTCCTGGTCTCCCATGCGGGTGCAGGTGCCCAAGCACTTGGGCCATTCTCCACTGCCTTCCCGGGCCACAGCAGAGAGCTGGATCGGAAGAGGAGCAACTAGGACTAGAACCCAGCGCCCATATGGGATGCCGGTGCTGCAGGCAGAGGATTAAACAAGTGAGCCATGGTGTTGGCCCCTTTTATGCTTTTTTCTAGAAGTTTTATAGCTACCTGCATGTTAATGTTCTTGGGAAACCTGCCACCTAGTTTTGTTGCAAATGTTGTCTAAATTTCTATCTATGCAGTTTCTCTGTTTTTGTAGGAGTTCAGAGATTAAAAAAATTATGTTTCCTAGAGCATTTTATGGCACACAAAATGGGTATTTTTCCTATAGTAATAATTGTCTTTGTTTTAAGTTGCCTAGTGTTTTGCACTTTTCATGAATTAGTCCCAAATTTTCACAGAATTGCCATCTGGCGTCAGCATGAACAAATACATTGTTAAGTAGCTTCATTTATTTCCTGGACCCTTTGGTCTTTCTCCCCCTGTACCTGTTTCTTTCTAGGCTTTCTGCACAGCTTCTCATCCAGGGACATCCCTTCATTGTCCATCTGGAAAACCTTTACTTTTTTCTTACAGTGGATCAATGCACATATTTAGAGTTTACCTGGAGAGAGAAACCCAGAATTGGCATATTTTCAAATTAATTAAAGTTAATTTTCTGAGCTTCACAATTGAGAAAGAGACTGAGAAATATATCACTTTCTGTGAGGCTTCTCAGCCGCTGGAAACCACTAGTCTCACCTGGAAAGTAATCTGGACACATCAAGCCTTTTTCCTGAATTTCACAGACTGTATATTTGGACTAAAAGTACATAAATGCTCCACTGAAGAGGGAACAGAATCCGACTTAAGCGACACCCATGAGGAGATACAAAAGCTTTCTCTTTGGGTGGACATTTGTCACAGGGATTAAGATGTCGCTCAGGATGTCCGTTTCCCACACTGAAGTACCTCTACGTGGAAGACCCAGATTAAGTTCTGGGCTCCTGTCTTTGGCCTAGTCTAGGCCTGACTGTTGTGGGCCTTTGGGGCATGAACCAGTGGACAGGAGATTTCTCTCTGTTTCTACATGTCTTTCAAATAAAATGAAAACAAACAAATAAAATATTTTTAAAAAAGCTTTCTTCTCCATAAGGCTACCCTTTATTGGCTAGTGATTCATTTTAACCGACAAACTCCTCTTGTGAGGAGTTTGAATGTGAGTCATATGGAAACACACGTAGATGACAGAGAAATACAGAAACAGTAGTGCAGGAAAAAACCTGTAATGTAAAATCCACGGGGTAGTGAAGTTACGAGTCATGAGAAGCCATGAGCAAGTTAAGCAATATTAGGTTAGATGTTGCGTCATATCCTGATGATGCTCCATTTCTCTGTGAAAATATGTAGAACGTTTTGTACTTACTTCCTCACAACCGGTCCTTTGCAACAGTGTCAGTGGGTCTGAAAGAGTAATTAGCACAAGTATTTCCCAATTCTATGTCCTCATTGCTGTGCTCACTGCCCTGCTCAGATTAAGTCTTCATTCTTACTCACATAGACTACTTGAAGACTCTTTTACAGCTTCTCTCATTTTTTACTCTTCCATTATATCAACTCTTCAAGGCACAGATCTTATCATGATGTTCTCTTTGTGCTCATAAATAATATATGTGGAACACTGGCTTATCATACAATAGAGCCGTAGGGGGTTGACTCTAAAACCCTTCCATTCTATCCCTGCGCATGTTTGGAGATTGAGTTGGAGGAGCCTTATCATACCTTTTGAGGAGGGAAATGAGGCCCAGAAAAGTCAGAGATCTTTCATTCTTTTGGCTTCCATCGCCAAGTATGTGCTCATGGCTCCAGCTTCAATGTCTCTGCTTTCTCCCGACCTTAGATGCATACAGCTAACTATTTCACATTTCTACTGGGAAAACTTACAGGCGGCTGAATCTTGCATGCCTGAAACAAAACTTATCAGCTTTCCCTTCCTGTGAGTGATGACATGAGATAATGAAACTACGAGTAATTAAAATGATAAGTGCACTGGGGCTGGCGCCATGGCTCACTTGGTTAATCCTCGGCCTGCGGCGCTGGCATCCCATGTGGGCACCGGGTTCTAGTCCCACTTGCTCCTTTTCTAGTCCAGCTCTCTGCTGTGGCCCAGGAGGGCAGTGGAGGATGGCCCAAGTGCTTGGGCCCTGCACCCGCATGGTAGACCAGGAGGAAGCACCTAGCTCCTGGCTTCAGATTAGCACAGCGCTGGCCAAAGCAGCCATTTGGGGAGTAAACCAGTGGAAGGAAGACCCTTCTCTCTGTCTCTCTCTCGCTGTCTATGACTCTACCTGTCAAATAAAAAAATGATAAGTGCATTAAACAATATTAGATTTATTATTGTATGAGTTGCGCCATACCCTGGTGATGCTCCATTTTTATGAGAGACTGACATCATTATTTGTCCAAGCCAAAATGCTAAGAGTCCTTTTCTTCCTCATCTTCTTCGTGTTTAAGTAATCAAGAATCACCAATGTTTTAAAATTCTACTTCTTTTATATTTTTTGAACCTAAGATCTTTTTTATTCTACTGAGTTACTTTAATCTGATTCATCTGCCTGGAGTAAATAACTTACAGATCTTCCTCCCTTACTCCATGATCATCCCCACGCCATTCTCTACTCTGCATCTGTCCATGGATGACTGTTTAAATTATGGCACGCCCATACAATATAATACTAAGTAGCCTTTACAAAGAATGAGACAGATTTGCATGTGCTGAACAGAAAGCTGTCTGGGATATTTTATTCAATAAAAGACACAAAGTATTGATTTTGTTTTCTGTGCTTTGGGGGTCTTATCCAATATGTTATCATCTACACTAATGTCTTGGAGTGTTTTCCATACATTTCCTTCCAACAACCTCTCAGGTCTTAAATTTAGGTCACAAAGTATGTGTAATAAATTTCCTTTTAGGCAAATTTATAAAGTAAATTTTATCATATGCATATATAGACAATTTTTATCCATTTCCTAGAAATCCCAAAGAAAATGGTTACCTACTGAGAGAAGTACTTAGAGCTTGAAGTGCTTGAAGATGGGGGTGCGGAGACTTTCCTATTTAATTTTCTATTATGGAAAATTTCAAACATGCAAATAAATAGGAGGAAGAGATCACTTCTTTCTTCCCCACCACTCAGCTTCAACACCACCCAGCTTCAATAATGATCAGCTGGTGATCAATCTTGTTTTGTTTATACCCCTGCCCACTCTACTTGCACCTCCATTGGATTATTTTAAGGCAAATTCCAGATAGTATAATTTCATTGGTGAATATTTCTGTGTGTATCACTATGACACTGATATCTAATAGAAGTGTCTCAATTATGGAAATATTCTATATGTATACTAATAAAGTAGCCACTAGCTATATGTGGTTGTTGTTTATTTCAAGTGTGACTAAAGTGTTAAACTAAGTTTTTAAAATTTTAATTGACTTAAATTTAAATTTTTTTAAATAATTATTTTATTTATTTGAAAGAGTTACAGAGAGATGGAGCCAGAGAGAGAGAGAGAGAGAGAGAGAGATCTTCCATTCCACTGGCTCACTCTCCAAATAGCCACAATGGCCAGAGCTAAGCTTATCTGAAGCCAGGAGCCAGGAGTTTCTTCCCCATGTGTACAGGGGCCCAAGAAGTTGGGCCATCTTCTACTGCCTTCTCAGGCCATATCAGGGAGTTGGATCAGAAGAGGAGCGGCTGGGACTTGAACTGGTACCCATATGGGATGCCGACGCTGCAGGCTGAGTCTTTAACCCACTGTGTCATAGCACTGGCCCCATTAAATTTAAATTTACATAGCTATATTTGGCTAGTGGCTACCCTATTAGCACAGTTCTTAGATATAAGAACTCTTTTTTAAAAATGTAACTGAACTATATCACATCTAAAACATTAACATTTACTTAATATCAAATTTTCCATTTCAGTGCTCAAAATTCTCAATATATGTCATAAATGCCTTTTAAAAGTCATTCCTTTATTAGAGAGAGTAAGAGAAAGAGGGAGAGAGAGAAATAGAGAGCTCCCATCATTTGCTGGTCCACTTTCTGTATGCTCACAATTGCTATGGTTGGGCCATGCTGAAGACAGGAGCCAAGAACTCAATCTAAGTCTCCCCAGTGGGAGGCAGGAACCCAAATACTTGTGCTATTACTGCTGCCTCCTTGGGTATGCATTAGTGGGAAGCTGTCATCAGGATCTGGAGCCAGTAATTGAATGCAGGTACCCTGATATGGGATATGGGCATCTTAACTGCTATGGCAAGTGCCTGCCCCATTAAGGTGTCTTTTAGTAGCTATTTTGTTTAAATATAAACCCATATACTTTACCATTTGCTTGATATGTCTCTTAATTTCTTTTACTCTAACAATTTGATGAGGATGCATTAATTGTTGTTTTATACCAATCTAGATGGTTTGAGTTTTAAAATCATTTGAACCATGGATAAATATTTTTTTAATTTTAAAATTTTTTTAAATTTGTTTAATGTATACAAAGTATACATAATTTTAAACTACTGGTATATCAACAGAGGTTTTCTGGATGATAGGACTATATACCAATATTTACTAGTATAAGAGAATGCTTACTTTTTTTAGGTACAAATATTTTTATGTATTTTTTCTGCCTTGAAGAGTTCCACCTTAAAGATTGAATTTCCAAAGTCTTCCTTCCAATCCTTCCAAAGTCTTCTCCTCCAATCCTAGCAGTGGTAGCTGCTTTCTTTAATATTCATTTCTTTATAACTTTACTGTTCCCTATTGTCTTTTTTTTTTTTTTTTGGACAGGCAGAGTGGACAGTGAGAGAGAGAGAGACAGACAGAAAGGTCTTCCTTTTCTGCTGGTTCACCCCCAGTGGCCACTGCAGCAGGCACGCTGTGGCCTGCGCACCGCGCTGATCCGAAGCCAGGAGCCAGGTGCTTCTCCTGGTCTCTCATGCAGGTGCAGGGCCCAAGGACTTGGGCCATCCTCCACTGCACTCCCAGGCCACAGCAGAGAGCTGGACTGGAAGAAGAGCATCCAGGACAGAATCTGGTGCCCCGACGGGGACTAGAACCTGGGGTGCCAGCACCACAGGCAGAGGATTAACCTATTGAGCTGCGGCGCCAGCATCCCTATTGTCTTATCAGTTCTCCAAGATTTGTTAATTCATTATATTACATAGGTGACAAGATGTCATGTAAGTTATCAGTAAACTTTCAGACTATTTGCCCACTTGCCCATTTGTCTATTATTTGTCTCTCTCTGTATTTGTATACCTAGCAATCTTTTTTTTTTAGATTTATTTTTATTTATTTGAAAGACAGTTACAGAGAGAGGTTGAGCCAGAGAAAGAGAGGTCTTCCATCTGCTGGTTCACTCCCGAGATGACTGCAATGGCCAGAGCTGAGCTGATCCGAAGCCAGGCCAGGAGCTTCTTCCAGGTCTCCTATGCAGGTGCAGGGGCCCAAGGACTTGGGCTATCCTCTACTGCTTTCCCAGGCACAGAGAGCTATATAGGAACTGGAGCAGCCAGAACTTGAACCAGCACCCATATGGGAAGCTAGAGCTATAGGCTGAGGCTTTTAACCCACTGTGCCACAGCGCCAGCCCCAATCTATCAATCTTTTCAATGCATTTTTATCAGGAATTTTCTATGTTTTGCAGAGATCACTGGACAGTCTGACTTGGGATAAATAATTCTTTTCCATGATGTGTTTTCAAACATACTTTCTGGCTCCAGGATATCTCCCCTCCACCTGCTGCCTACTAAAATTTGCACCATTAGGGGAATTATCCTTTTGGGATGAGTTCTGCATCTTTGGGGATCCTCTTAGAATGCAGATTTTCCTCAGAGTATGGAGTCTGGTGTCTTTTACATGAAAACACAGGCTAGTGGATCATCATTCATCTGTAAGAGCTGTGACAAAAAGGAACACAGAGCTTTATAAGTTTTAATAACTTGACTATGAGCCCTTGTCCTCCTCTATCCTCAGGACCTTCTTGGTGAATGGTGTACATTACACCCTCAGTGAGCTTTGTGCCAATTGCAGGAGACAGCTCAAGGGCGAAGAATGAGGTGAAAACAACCATAAAAACACGGTATGGGACAGGAGGCCATGGTTGAGTGTGGCAGCCTCAGAGCCATGAGACTCCTGAGAGCAGAGGATACATGAAAGGGAGGGAGGGAGTAGAGCAATGGCGGGAGAGAGTGCTGAAGGAAAGCTTCTTTGGTGTGAACGCCTTTTTTCAGGTTAGTCCCCTGAGACAGAGGGTGTGTTTAAGAAAAATTAAGACCACTTGGGGGGAAGATGGCAGAATAGGGAAGGAGCACACCGAAGGTCCACTAAGGGAAGGTTCAAAGAGGGGTGAGAATTTGTAGTTTTCAAGGACCGAGAAGCCCTTCCTGAAACTGGGGAGATAGGGTGGACATGCGAGGAGGACGCGGACGCCTGAGACGCAGGACACCAGCAGGAGTGTGTACGCACCAGCGCTGGAAGCCGAGGTGAGACGGGGCGCTCGCCCAACACCGTGGCACAGCTGCCGCTGCCCCTCCCCCAACCCACCCTGGGATGGACACTGAGACACGCACGACTGAGTGGGGGAGGAAATAGAAAATGGAACAGAATGAGTGGCGCCTGCAGAAAGAGTGCACGATTCAGGGGTACTAATTGAGAGACTGAGTAAGCCAGTATCTCTTGGCGCCTCCTCAGAGCTCTAGCAGGCGGGAAGCAGCCATTTTGTCTGTTTACATTCGGGCTTAAAGGAGAATGTCTTTGCCTCCACACTAACCTTTGGAGGCGGAGCCCAAAGGTAGAGCAGAGCAACAGGACACTTCTTGCTCGAGGGAGGGCAGCTCAAAGCCCTGACACCCATCTACTCAAGTTACAAGAAAAAAAAAAACAACTGAATAGCGCCTGCCAGGGGGGAAAAAAGGGCAGGATCCAGAGCTGCAGTGGGCAGAGAGCAGCCATCCTGTCTGTTTACGTGCGGGCTGTGTAGAGCAGCCTGCTTACACTGGATATTGGTACAGACTCACAGCAGCCTATAGCAGAGGGAAATCAACCTGAAAAATCACCCAGACGGAATGCCAAAAAAAAAAAAAAAAACAAAAACCCACAATAAGAATATAGAAGAACACATAAACTTGCCAATGGAGCAGGCTAAACCAACCATAACAGAGGCAGAAGAAGAAGTTGAAAACATGCCAGAAAAAGAATTCAGAAAATTAATAATCAGAATACTTAGAAATAATGAGAAACAGTGTCAAGAGCTGAATGAAAAACAAGCCCAAGGATTAGAGATCCTAAAGAGAAGCCAGAATGAGATACTAGAACTGAAAAACTCAATTGACCATATAAAAAACACCGTGCAATCCCTCGGAAATCGAACAGATGAAATAGAAGCCGAATATCAGAATTCAAAGACAAACTTCCAGAAATAATACAGTCAGTTCAAACGCAGGAAGAAGAAATTAAAAAAATAAAAAATATGGTCGGAGACCTACAAGATTCAATCAAACGGTGTAATGTTCAGATAAAAGGAGTCCCTGAGGGGGTGGAAAGAGAGAATGGATTGGAAGGTGTCTTCAACAAAATAATATCAGAAAACTTCAAACAAAGGCAGCTGGATAACAACACACAAATACAACAGATAGCCAGGACTCCGAACAGAGTAGACCAGAAGAGAAATTCACCATGACACATTATGGCAACACTCAGTTCAATGACACACAAAGAACAGATCCTAAAATGTGCCAGAGAAAAGCGACAAATCACATTCAGGGGTAAGTCAATCAGACTCACCCCAGACTTCTCATCGCAAACACTACAGGCAAGGAGACAATGGCATGATATATTTCAAGTTTTAAAAGACAAACAATGCCAACCTAGAATACTATAACCTGCAAAGCTATTATTTATGAATGAAGGGGAAATAAAGATCTTCCAAGACAAACAGAAACTTAAAGAATTTGTATCCACGCATCCAACCCTACAACACTTGCTCAAAGACGTGCTGCACACAGAAATACAAAAACAAGAACTTCACTGCAAAAAAAGCGAATGTGGAGTAACCCACAAACAAAGTTCAAAATACATAAACAGCTCGTTTCAGGAAACATGAAGGGGAAAAGACAGTACTTAACAGTAATCACACTGAATGTGAATGGTCTTAATTCCATGACAAAGAGACATAGACTAGCTGATTGGATAAAGAAAAAGAATCCATCTATATGCTGCCTTCAGGAGACACAGCTCATCAGCAAAGATGCACACATACTGAAAGTGAAAGGATGGAAAAAGATACTCCAAGCTAACGGAAATCAAAAAAGAGCTAGTGTGGCCATCCTAATATCAGACAAAATAGACTTTAACATAAAAACTATTAAAAGAGACAGAGAAGGGCACTATATAATGATTAAAGGATCTATCCAACAGGAAGACAGTACTATTATAAATGTATACGCACCTAATTACAGGGCGCCTGAATACCTGAAAGAATTACTAATGGATTTAAAGGGAGATATAGACTCAAATACAATAGTAACAGGGGACTTCAACACCCCACTCTCACGAATGGACAGATCAACCAGACAGAAATTCAACAAGGAAACAACTGAGCTAATTGACGCCATAGACCAAATAGACCTAGTAGATATCTTCAGAACCTTCCACCCCACAGACACAGAGTTCACGTATTTCTCCCCAGTACATGGAACATTCTCTAGGATTGACCATATACTAGGCCATAAAGGGAGCCTCAACAAATTCAAAAAAAATGAAACTATACCATGCATCTTCTCAGACCATCGTGCAGTGAAACTCGAAATCAACAACCCAAGAATCTCTACACCATATGCAAATATATGGAGAATGGACAACATGATCCTAAATGAACAGTGGGTCATCGAAGAAATTAAAAGAGAAATCAAAAGATTTCTAAAAACAAATGAAAATGATAACACAACTTATCAAAACCTGTGGGACACAGCAAAAGCAATGCTAAGAGGAAAGTTTATAGCAATTAGTGCCTACATCAAGAAGCTGGAAAGGAACCAAACAAATGAACTCTCCATGCACCTCGAGGATCTAGAAAAACAGCAGCAAATCAAGCCCAAATCCAAAAGGAGGAAAGAAATACTAAAGATCAGAGAAGAAATAAACGGAATTGAAACCAAAAAATAATACAAAAGATCAACAAAACCAGGAGCTGGTTCTTTGAAAAAATAAACAAAATCGACACACCATTGGCCCAACTAACCAAAAAAAAGGAGAGAGAAGGCCCAAATCTGTAAAATCAAAGATAGTAATGGAAATGTAACAACAGACACAACAAATAAAAAGAATCATCAGAAACTACTACAAAGAGATGTATGCTAACAAATTGGGGAACCTGGAAGAAATGGATAGATTCCTGGACAAATACAACCTTCCTAAACTGAGCCATGAAGATATAGAAAATCTAAACAGACCCATAACCATGGAAGAAATTGAATCAGTAATAAACACACTACCAAAAAAGAAGAGCCCAGGACTGGATGGTTTCACTGCTGAATTTTACCAGACATTTAGAGAACAACTAACCCCAGTTCTTCTCAAATTATTCCAAACGATTGAAAGAGAGGGAATCCTTCCAAATTCCTTCTACGAAGCCAATATCACCTTAATTCCGAAGCCTGGAAAAGACACAACAGAGAAAGAAAACTACAGACCTATCTCCCTGATGAACATAGATGCAAAAATACTCAACAAAATTCTGGCAAACCGAATCCAACTGCACATCAGAAAGATCATTCATCCGGACCAAGTGGGATTTATCCCTGATATGCAGGGATGGTTCAATATTTGAAAATCAATCAATGTAATACATCACATTAATAAATTGAGAAACAAAAATCATATGGTTATCTCAATAGATGCAGAGAAAGCATTTGACAAAATACAACACCCTTTCATGATGAAAACCCTAAGCAAATTGGGGTTAGAAGGAACATTCCTCAACACAATTAAGGCAGTCTATGATAAACCAAAGGCCAGCATCATATTGAATGGGGAAAAGTTGGAGGCATTTCCATTGAAAACTGGCACCAGACAGGGATGCCCACTCTCACCACTGCTATTCAATATAGTCCTAGAAGTGTTAGCCAGAGCCATCAGGCAAGAAAAAGAAATTAAAGGGATACAAATGGGAAAGGAGGAAGTTAAACTATCCCTGTTTGCAGATGACATGATACTATATATAGGGGACCCGATAAACTCCTATAAGAGACTACTGGAACTCATAGAAGAGTTTGGTAAAGTAGCAGGATACAAAGTCAATGCTCAGAAATCAACAGCCTTTGTATACACAGACAATGCCAGGGCCGAGGAAGAACTACTAAGATCAATCCCATTCACGATAGCCACAAAAACAATAAAGTACCTTGGAATAAATTTAACCAAGGAGGTCAAAAACTATGATGAAAATTACAAAACACTAAAGAAAGAAATAGAAGACGACACACAAAAAAAAAAATGGAAAAACCTGCCACGCTCATGGATTGGAAGAATCAATATCATCAAAATGTCCATTCTCCCAAAAGCAATTTACAAGTTCAATGCAATACCAATCAAAATACCAAAGTCATTCTTCAAAGACCTAGAAAAAATGATGCTGAAATTCATATGGAGAAGCAGGAGACCCAGAATAGCTAAAGCAATCCTTAACAATAAAAACAAGGCCAGAAGCATCACAATTCCAGACTTCAAGGCATACTACAGGGCAGTTATAATCAAAACAGCCTGGTACTGGTACAAAAACAGATGGATAGACCAATGGAACAGAAAAGAAACACCAGAGATCAATCCAAACATTTATGACCAACTCTTATTCGACAAAGGACCTAAAACCAACCCCTGGAACAAGGACAGCCTCTTCAACAAATGGTGCTGGGAAAACTGGATGTCCACATGTCGCAGTATGAAGCAAGACCCCTACCTTACACCTTATACAAAAATCCACTCAACATGGATCAAAGAGCTAGAGATGCGCCACGACACCATGAAACTAATTGAGAGCATAGGGGAAACCCTTCAAGATATCGGAATAGGCGAAGAATTCCTGGAGAAGACCCCACAGGCACGGGTAATCAAAGATAAAATAAACAAATGGGATTACCTCAAATTGAAGAGTTTCTTAACAGCAAAGGAAACAGTCAGGAAAGCGAAGAGGCAACCAACAGAATGGGAGACGTTATTCACAAACCACACAACAGATAAAGGATTAACAACTAGAATCTACACAATGATCAAAAAACACCACAGAATCAAAACAACCCAATAAAAAAATGGGCCAAGGACGTTAACAGACATTTTTCAAAAGAGGAAATCCAAATGGCCAACAGACACATGAAAAAATGCTCAGGATCCCTAGCCATCAGGGAAATGCAGATCAAAACCACAATGAGATACCACCTCACTCTGGTTAGATTGGCTTACATACAGAAATCAATCAACAACAGATGCTGGCGAGGATGTGGGGAAAAAGGGACACTAATCCATTGTTGGTGGGAATGCAAACTGGTAAAGCTACTATGGAAGACAGTCTGGAGAGTCCTCAGAAACCTGAATATAGCACTACCACAGGACCCAGCCATCCCACTCCTTGGAATATACCCAAATGGAATTAAAGGGGTGAAAAAAGCCATTTGCACCTCAATATTTGTTGCAGCTCAATTCACAATAGCTAAGACATGGAATCAACCTAAATGTCCATCAACAGATGACTGGATAAAGAAACTATGGGCTATGTGCTCTATGGAACACTAGACAGCAGTAAAAAAAAAATGAAATCCGGGCATTTACAACAAAATGGAGGAAGCTGGAAAACATCATGCTGAGTGAAATAAGCCAGTCCAAAAGGGACAAATATCACATGTTCTCCCTGATCGATGGCAACTAAATGAGCACCTAAAATGATACCCATTGAAGTGAAATGAACACTATGAGAGACAATGACATGAGCAGCCCTTGTCTAGACTGTTGAGGAACAACTTACTATTTTGTTCCTTTAGTATTTTTGTTGTTGTTGTTGTTGCTCAGTTTGCTCTACACAAGACCACTGATTGAACACCGCAATCAATGCTCAACCATTCTTAAGCGTTTAAAAATTAACAGAAAATTGACCTCTGTGAAACATAGGAGTGGGAATAAGAGAGTGAGGAGATATATAGGACAGCACATACTCACTCAGACCTACCTCCAATGGTGGAACTAGAAATGTGCCAGGGGATTTCAACTCAACCTTACCAAGGAGGCAGGTACCAATGCCAGCACACTTGGTAAAGTGATAAATATAAATACGCAAGTGATCAAAAAGATAGGGTAAGTGTCGAAGAGATTACACAAATAAGACCAGTGTAAGCAAATAATGAAAGATAGAATCAAAAGGGAGAGAATGATCCTGCGGGGGAAGCAGAACACGCAGCAGACTCATAAAATGGCAAATGCCCAAAACAGCACTCCTGCCTCAGAATCAACCCTTGGGACATTCGGATCTGACTAAAAGGTCCATGAGAGTCTCGCAGGCATGGAAAGCCATGACACTGTGGCAAAAAAACAATCTAAATGAAGGATCCTGGTGAACAACACCCCAGCAGAAGGATCAGGCCATCAAGGAGAGAGGCGCCTTTCTCTGAAGGGAGGAAGGAACCTCCACTGTGATATGGCCTTGACTAAACAAATTCAGAGTTGGTGAACTCAAGGGGCTTCCATAGCCTAGACAGCTCATAGCAAGAGTCTCGGGTGATTGCTGACATCATAAATAAGAGTGCCAATTGTTAAATCAACAACTGGAGTCACTGGGTTCATGCTCCCCACGCAGGATCTCTGACCTTAATGTGTTTAACTATGAAACTCAAAAACAACACTACTAGTCAAACAATACCCTATACCTGGTTCGGTTGTGTGAGTGCAACCTGTTGAAATCCCTGCTTAGTATATACTAAGTTGATCTTCAGTATATGAAGTTAATTGAAAATGAAACGTGATGAAGGACGGGATGGGAGAGGGAGTGGGTGAGGGGAGGGCCACGGGAGGGAGGGAGGTTGGGGGGGGGAAGCCACAACAATACAAAAGATGCATTTTATATTCTACTTAAAACTATTGGTTGAACTCTGTAATTAATACACAATTACTCTTAGGTGTTTAATTATTGCTATAACTAGTACTCAAATAGTATTTTACACTTTGTGTTTCTGTGTGGGAGCAAAATGTGGAAATCTTTACTTAACATATGCTAAATTGATATTCTGTATATAAATATAATTGAAAATTAATCATGATGTGAAGGGGATTGGGAGAGGGGAGCGTTGTGGGTGGGAGGGAAGATACAGGGGGGAGGAGGCTATTGTGGTCCATGGGCTGTACTTTGGAAATTTATGCTCATTAAATAAAAAAAAAAGAAAAGAAAAATTAAGTCAGCAAAAAATGTTCTGGCAACTATCATGAGAAAGTATTGCTTATGTGAAGTATTTGCACTCATTTTTCTCTACTCTCACCCATATTAATGTAAAATTATTCATAAGATCATATCTCCCAATAATCACTGACACAGGCAAACTTCAGATGCGGAGCAGATCATAGATTAAAAAATCTGATCTCTTCCCCTCTCAGGCAAGTCTAGTTTTCCTTAAACAGCTTGGCCCTGGTTACTATTTCCATCTTTTCATTTCTTCTTCTTCTTCTTCTTCTTCTTCTTCTTCTTCTTCTTCTTCTTCTTCTTCTTCTTCTTCTTCTTCTTCTTCTTCTTTTTGACAGGCAGAGTGGACAGTGAGAGAGAGAGACAGAGAGAAAGGTCTTCCTTTTGCCGTTGGTTCACCCTCCCATGGCCACCATGGCCAGCGCACTGCGGCTGGCGCACCGCGCTGATCCAATGGCAGGAGCCAGGTACTTATCCTGGTCTCCCATGGGGTGCAGGGCCCAAGCACTTGGGCCATCCTCCACTGCACTCCCTGGCCACAACAGAGAGCTGGCCTGGAAGAGGAGCAACCGGGACAGAATCCGGCGCCCTGACTGGGACTAGAACCTGGTGTGCTGGTGCCACAAGGGGGAGGATTAGCCTAGTGAGCAGTGGCGCCAGCCCATTCATTCTTCTTAACAAGCTTTTCAAAACTGACGCTTTTCATCAGCCTTTCTCTTTTCTCCTCTTCCTCAAAATTTGTCAGAGAAATGTTTATGTGAATATTTATGTACAAATCTATATTTCTTTATTTTAATTTTTTAAAGATTTATTTTATTTATTTGAAAGTCAGAGTTACAGATGTTAGGTAGGAAGTCAGATATGAGCTTATGTGTGTGTGACATAAAGGCCTAAAGAGAAGACATCCATGTCCAGCATATGCGTCTGCATCTCAAAGTCATCCTGACAATGTTTCAGGGGCAGCCCGGTATTTGCATCCTGCCCTGCCCCCTTCTACCTGATAACCTGCCAGGTGGAGGTCCCCGCCCCTTCTGCCTGACAAATCTTCCACAATCTCCCAGATGCAGCCCAGTATCTGCATTTCAAACACCCTGCTCGGATCCCCATTCTCTAGGGGGTCTTACTCACCCTTCCTCTAAACCCAGGATGGCACCAGCTAACTTTCCTCCTGTCTGATAACTTCAGGGAGAAAACTCAGAAGTTTTCCTATTTACATCCAAAAAGCCCTTTGTTCCAAGAGGAGCAGAGGTGGGGAAGCAAGACCCATCTCCTTAAAAATCCCTGGCCTCAAGCGGACTGCATGCTCAGCCCTCTGCCTCTATGCTGAGTCACCCGCCTGACCTGCTCGGGTGTAATCTCTCCACTCAACCATGTAACCTTGCTCTCCCCTCACCCCAACGTCCAAGCGACTGAACATGCTCTCTCAGGTCCTGTCTGGAGAGGTGCCCATCCGTTCTTATGGATGTCCCTACCCTAATAAACTTTGCTACTTTTTACTTTCCACTACTGTGTCTCACGCCTGAATTCTTTCTTGCGCGAAGACAAGAACCCTGCCATTCACCAGTAACACAGAGAGAGATAGAGATAAAGGGAGAGGTCTTCTATCCACTGGTTCACTCCCCAGATGGCTGCAATGGCCAGAGCTGTGCCGATCTGAAGCCAGGAGCCAGGAATTTCTTCTGGGTCCCTCACATGGGTGTAGGGGCCCAAGGACTTGGGCCATCTTCCACTGCTATCCCAGGCTATAGCAAAGAGCTGGATTGAAAGAGGAGCAGCCAGGACTTGAACTGGCACCCATATGGGATGCTGGTGTTACTGGAGAAGGCAGGGTTCTTGTCTTTGCACAAGAAAGAATTCAGGCGTGAGACAGAGAGTAAGTGGAAAGCAAATAGCAAGGTTTATTAGGGCAGGGACACCGTAAGAATGGATGGGCACCTCTCCAGACAGGACCTGAGAGTGCCCAGTCGCTCAGACTGGGGGAGAACGAGGTTACATGGTTGAGTGGAGAGAATACACCTGGCCAGGCCAGGCGGGCAGCTCAGCAGAGAGGCAGAGGGCTGAGCGCGCAGTCTGGTTGAGTTCAGGGTTTTTAAGGGGATGGGTCTTGTCTTCCCACATCTTCTCCTCCTGGAACAAAGGACTTTTTTGATGTAAATATGAAAAATTCCTTCTGAGTTTCCCCCCTGAAGTTATCAGACAGGGGGAAGCCTGGCTGGCATGCCCCCTCCTCCCTTAGAGGAAGGATGGTTATCAGGTTGAAGGGGCAGGGCATTTGTAGTGCAAATACTGGGCTGCACCTGGAAGGTTATCAGGATGACTTTGAGATGTGGATGCTGGACTAGATGTCAACTCCTTAGGCCTTTGTCACACACACATAAGCTCATTTCTGACTTCCTACCTAACACTGGCACTTCAGGCCAGGGCTTCAACCCACTGTGCCACAGTGCTGGACCCTATTTTAATTTTTATTAACCAGAGCTGCCCTTATGGAGGGTTTCTTTATTGAAGCAAACATAGTTCACTGTACTATATAGGTATTTGATAGTTCTTAAGCTTTCAGACAGATGGTAGGCTCTGGAAGCTGGTATCTTGATTTTAGGCAATAAGTAGAAAAGAGAAGAAAAGTAACCAGTATGAGCAAATAGAAAGATTGACCTTTTACTTATTTGGTCAGCAAATATATAACTGTTTAAAGCACCTATACTTAATTTCCAGAATTGAGATGCAACCAGCCATTTGTCCTTTTTTATGGGTCCTATGGATGCTGGGTAGTGATTTCTAAAAGGAAAATAAAGAGTTAAAAGGGTCTGGACTCTGGCTCCAAAGCTTATGCTGTGTCCCAGAGCAAGTTAACTATTTCAAGCCCCAGCATCCTTATCTTATCTGTGAAACAGGAATATCAATCTCTACAATGCTGGGTTGCTGGAGGGACACATGAAATGGTACCCGAAATAGAGAAAGTATTTCATAAAAGTTCCTTCCTGGTCCTGGTCCCTCTGTCCTCCCATTTCCTGGCTTTGATCATGATTATTTCTGCCCAAGAAATAATAAAAATGCTTTGTTATGACAAGAATGCAATGAAAAGTGGAATTGAAAATTTAGGGTCAGAGAAAAATTTCTGGTCTAAACTCATTCTCACATGCATGAACACATCCCCCAGTTTGATCAGGTTGGTGCCTACCTATTTTACTTTATAATGTACTTCAGGAAAAAAGAATTAGTAAGGCTCCTTGGGGTTAGGATTTCTGGGTTAGGACATACTTGTTTTTCAATATTCAAAAGAAAACTTTGAAAATTGCATTTTCAACACAGAGTGTTATGCAGAAATGGCTATATTTTCCTTTATAGATGATTTAGAATGGTCTAGAAGACATATCTATGATTGCTCTGCAAGCCTAAAAGTTCACCCTTGAGCAAGTAAATCTGGAAACTTAAAGACTGGTTCAGTCAGAGATCACACAGGAGACAGAAACCACACACACAAACGGGCACATGAAAAAAAGAAAATGTAGCAAAGGGTTGGTAATTGGGCAACTGAAGGAATAAAAATATTTCAGAGGTAGCAACTGCAGGAAGCAGCTATCCGGCTTGGGGCTGAGGAAACACAGGGAAGGACTTGAAGCTACTGAAATGTAGGAAACTAGAAAAGGAGCCCCACCCCGACCCCCAGAGGTGAAACCTAGACATCTAAAGTAGGGATATGCCTCTGAGCTGGGGTATGGGGATCTGTGATCTTGGGGTCCCAACTTTTGAGGATTGGGTACTGGCTCACTGGTATGTCTGGGTTTGGGGAGACTATGAGGTTAGCTTTGCAAATGTTGGAAAAACAGCAAACTGGAGTCAGCCTCTGTTATAGAGGTCTTTACTGCTACTGGGTGAGGAGGCATTGCTGGAAGGATTTTAAAGAAACCACCAAGTGTACAGGGAGCAGGTGGGAAGGAATATCTATTTCCTGCCTCCTGAGCTGTGCAGTCGCTGGGACAGAGCCTAACAGGGCAGCATGAAAAGCTGAAATGGTGTTTCAGGTTCCAGGGTCAGCCCTGCAAAACTGAGAAGGGGAGCTGAGAGATAACGGAAAAGCTGTTTGAGTGGTATTTTCTCTGCTTGCTTTTCTTCCTAGATCCTTGCTCAAGGCTAAGAGAATTTTCCACCAAAATGGGATGGGATTTGGAGGAGGATGCAAGGCCAAACATGCACCATTTCTTCGCCACCTTGCTATGACACCAATGACTCTGAGACATTTGCATTTCACAGAAAAATGTTCCCTATTTGTAGTAACTGATTAGAGTTAACTGCTCTTGATTTTGTCAAGTGATGACATTAAATACCCTCCAAAATCAACTGAATTTCCTTAAAAAAAATTTTGACCACCCAAATTCAGGAAGAACATAACCTCAGAAAAAACGGTAGTTGATTGAATGACTTTGCTTTAAAAAAAACCCCATTGTTGAAATGCAAATACTGTGGGCTGACGCTGTGGCCTAGTGGGTAAAACCACTGCCTGCAGTGACAGCATCCCATATGCTCTCTGCTATGGCCTGGGAAAGCAGTAGAGGATGACCCAAGTCCTTGGACCCTGCACCTGCATGGAGATGTGGCAGAAGCTCCTGGCTCCTGGCTTTGAGCTGGCCCAGCTCCGGGTGTTGTGGCCATTTGGGGAGTGAACCAGAGGATGGAAGACCTTTCTCTCTCTACCTCTGCCTTTCTGTAACTCTCTTCCTTTCAAATAAATAAATTAATATTTATAAAAAGAGAAAGAAATACAAATACTGAGGATCAAAAAAGAAATAGTAATATTCTTATATTTACAGGACTTTAAATTACAATAGTAGTAATAATTTGTGTTTATTAGTACTCTGAACTAGCATTTGTGGAGAGATTACTATATTATATTAATAATTATTCCCATATTATTAACTATATTATTAATCTTTCCCATAAATCTCCCTGATAGGTGCCATTTTTATCTCCATTGCACAATAAGGACAAGGAGAACTGGCAGAGGTGTGTGCCTGAGGTTACACAGCTAATTGGCAGAGCCGAGCCAAATCCACTGATGACAAAGTTTGTCTGGGCTGTCTGAGTTCCCATACCTCTTTCTCTTAAATCTCTTTTCACATGGCCCTTACATGTGTCTGGGCTAAATTATGGGCTATGGGCCCACAAAGTGTTGATTTTATCAGTTGGCCTTGTCTAATTTTCAAAACTTGCCCAATTTTCAAGGTAAAGCTTATGAAACTTTCAAGTACAGCCTGAATACATGTCATTTCTTGCCCTTGCTTTCTTGCAGTTCTATCTTTAAAATGAACAAATTCCTCTTGGCTTGAAATGCTGTATTTCCTTTCCTTGCATGCCTTCTGTTACTTATAACCTTCACAAATAACACTTACTGAAAATGTTCAGAGTCTTCCCTCAGATGGACAGCTCTGGTAAACCAGCATCATCTTACTCACTGCTGCTGAGGCTGGAGAAAGGAAGAGGGAAATGGGACTCCTGGCGCTGCAGCTTTACCTGCTTCAGTGGTTCAGTGACTTTGTAGAGGGAGCCTCTCAGCTGCGACTGCGCCCCAACGTTGGAAGATGAATTGGATTCACTCTGTGTGTATCTTGTTCCGTCTGTCAGTGTTTGGAGCATGGATTATGCACCACCTGTTTAAATAATGCAATATTTTATCCTTCTTTAATTAATGTTGACTCTCATGATGGAGGGACACATAACACAGCATAGATAGGGATTTCGGACTTCACACATAAACCCAAGGGCCTTGCCTGTAAGCACTTACATAGAAATTTAATCAGAAATCCCCCAATTTCAACATTTGGAGTTTCTTACTATTGTGAGGCACCTTTTATTTTTCTGCTTTAAAGATGAGAAAACAGAGGTACAGATGCTACTTGCTCCAGGTATCACAGCTAGCTAGCAGTCATAACCATCTCTAGAATGGAAGTACTTGACTCCTGTTCCAATGCTAAATTGCCTCTTGGCAAAATGAAATCATTCATTTATTTTCCACTTATTTAACCCCTACATCTGTCTATTCAGAATTGTTTCTGTGTTAGGTTTCAGGGAACACTACAGTGAGCAGAACAGTCTGGTCCCTGGTGCTATGGGGATTACATTCCTGTGTCAGATCAGATTTTATTAATCAGAGTATTACAGGAAAGAATGAAAACCTACAAGTTGTCACGTAGTACTGAAGGAGTGATATATAGTGGCAAGAGAACATATCTTGTAGTGGGGTTCTCAGACAGAAGGAGGAGACACCAGGGCTTTTGCAGGAAACAAGTGTTGACTTCTGTGCTGGCACTGCCTCAGAGGATTTGCATCCAGAGTCTGAGCCCCGAGTAAAGTGGAGACTGCCTTATATACAATCTTAGTTTTTTGTCTCCTTTATGTGGCTACACTCATTCTGCTTGGGTACTTTAAGGCCACTGGGTCACTATAAGGTTGCATAAGGTTGTGCATGTGGAAGTAGTTATTGGTTAGGCCACATTGCCCTTTCCTTTTGTTCTGGGACAGTCCTTAACTTTCCCTTTTATCCCAATGGGCCCTTAAGTTTCCCTTTTGAAAGTCCTCAGTCTTTGACAGAAATGAGTCTAATGAACAAATAAGAAGTTAAATACACAAGGCACAAAAACATTTCACTTTGTGAACTCAAACATCCCTGATGTCTCCTATTGATGTAGACAGGCAGATAGGATAAAACTGATTAGGTATGAGAGCTGGAAGACCACACCTCCACCATGCCCTCTGTGTGATCTCATGCCCTGACCTGATCCCACCTGAATGCCCACCTGCCCATCAGACTATGTAACCACTTCCCTTTGGAAAGCATATAAAAGGCGAGGAGCGCCCCAAATCGCTCTCTCGCTCTCTCTACCTTTGCTTTGCTACTTGTGCTAAGCTACTTGTGGCTGTTCATAACCAAATGCTTGCTGCCCGTGGCTCCTGGCCTGCTCCCTGCCTGGTGTGAACCACAACTTAATCTCTACACTTTTCTATCTCCATTAGATAAAGCCCTCACTCTCCTATGCATTTCTTTCACTGAATAAAATCCTTAAAACTTACCACGTTGTCTGGTCCATTTGAGCCAGTATTCAAAATTCTTTGAATGCATGGCAAGAACGCACACAGCTTATTGATTTCAGGAACTATTAATAAGCAAAATGGTTTCACTATGGTGTTGCATGAAAAGCTTGTATCTTTCATCATTGATGATGCCTCCAATCAGATTGCAGCTGAAAGGAGCCAGATTCCTAATATCTACTAGCTCCTTTGGATCACGGAGCTTACAGTTAAATTTTATACTTATGAATACAGATTTCTAGGGAGTTGGCATTGTGGTATAGCACGTTATGCCACCGCCTGGAATGCTTAAATTCCATTTGAGTGCTGGTTCGAGTCCTGGCTGCTCCACTTCCAATCCAGCTCCCTGCTAATGTGCCTGGGAAAGCAGCAGAAGATGGCTTAATGGGCCCTGCCACCCACATGGGAGACCTGGATGAAATTCTAGTCTCTAGGCTGTGGCCTGGCCCAGCCCTGGCATTAGCAGACATTTGGAGAGTGAACCAACAATGGAAGATTTCTCTCTCTCCCTCTCTCTCTTTCGCTCTTGCTCTCTCTCTCTCCTCTTCCTCTCTCTCTCTGATTGAAGCTGGAAATCAACAACTCAAGAATCTCTGGAACATATGAAAATACATGGAGACTGAACAACATGTTCCTGAATGAACAGTGGGTCACAGAAGAAATCAAAAGATTCCTGGAAATGAATGAAGACAACAATACATTATATCAAAATTTATGGGATACATCAAAAGCAATGTTAAGAGGAGTGTTTATGGAGATTGGTGCCTTCATCAAGAAACTGG